>NC_059358.1:9319411-9919411 GCF_019703515.2 Myxocyprinus asiaticus | reverse complement strand
ATCTGTAACCCACATGATGTTCAGAATGGAATTCTGGCATGCTGCTAACAGCATACTGCACAGTATACACTGAATTTTACCTTCTATTTTTTGGAAATTAGTATGCAAAACAGTATGCATTGTGCAAGGATAAACATTTTTAACAATAGTATGTTATGCTGATGTCACATGACCTCATTATCATGTGCATGTTTAATTTAGTGTGTATCGTCCTGTTATCATATCGGAAATAATAATGGTTATTTTGCATTTTTGAATATATTTAGTGTTAAAACACCTTAAGTCTTAGCAATCTGATCAAATAAGCATTTCAGATGTTAAAAACATGGTAGATATTAAGCATACTTCCATTTTATTTGTGACATTGTTAATGAAACATCAAGCAAGAGTCGTATGCCATTCCAAATATACTGTATATATATATTCAGTCACCACTACTAAATGCATTCCTCACTGGTGTTCAGGTTGTACAGTGGAACACTGGTTCACTCGGCTGTTCGAGAGCTCAGGAGAGGCATCACTCCAGAGACTCTGCTGGTGAGCAGTTCATACGCTGAGCAGCTGTTCAGACAGTTGAAGGATGCAGTGCTGAGCTTGATGGGTGAAGACGTCATATTGAGAATAAGTAATGGAGCTGCCCATCCCTGTTGGACTCAGTATCAGCCTGTCGACGAAATAAGCAGCTTATTTGAACATCTGATGGATGACGATATTGAGGGTGATGATGATCTCAAAGGAAAAGGGAGTAGTAAGGCCAAGACAGAGATGCTTGAATGTTCTTACACCCTCCGTACCAGATACAAGGCCAAAGCACGCAACGCTACTCATCCCTCTAAGAAATATGAGAGGAGATGCTTTGAGTAGACAGCTTAGATACCTCAGGTTTCCCAAAAGGATTACAACTTTGTAGGATCAATCTGGGAAGATGGGATTTTGACTCATCCCTTAGTTTGTAAAACAGACAAAATCTCATTTACAGTAATGCACTTATGTAAATGTGTTAACATGAGACTTGACAAAATGCCTACCAACCATGTCTATGCAAAGCTATATCCAATCTTTTAATTTTTGCTTGATGTGCTCAAGAATACCAGAAAAGGACATGACGTAACTTTCTACAAAGTACTGTAAAACAGGAATTACATAGGAATTATTTTGATAATGCATAACTACAGTAGATGTTCATCAGTCTAGAACAGTACTCCCACCAGGAGTAGACTTGGACAACTTACCTGCCCAAATAACACATTTTTATACAGGACAATTGATGCTAGTGCTTAACAAATGTGAGCATCACATTTCTGCTTTTAAACTCTCCGGAAGGACTTGCCCTAAAGACGTCCACTGTAAGAGCATTACTGAAAACATAAGTAATGTTTGTTTTTACGAACTGAAAGATGAGTCAGAATGCACTGCTTCTGGTTTCCTCATTTTGAGGAGTTTATGCAGTACGATGAACTTTACGATGTAATATAATGTGGTTTGCAGGGAAAGTACATGTTTGCCAACTCCAAGTAACTTTGTTTATGCCCATAACACTTGAATATCTCTAGGATTTTACCGTTCTTGATGTTATCCTTCTTTCAGTGAGATTTTAGATGAACACAAAGTATTAATTTAATTTGACTATTGTTCAGAATTTGTATTCAGTATTTTAGTTTTATCAGTTAAGTTTTATGAAATCAAGAGTATGTATTAATTATTCTCTCTCTTTTTTGGAATCTTTTGATTTTTGTTTCTTGCAAAAGGCTGGTTTAAATGATGCAGGCACACTACACAAAAAATTGAAAACAGTATTTTTTGCATTTGTAAAAACATTTTTTTACAATTGTGTTTGAAATAACCACAACAGATTAATGGTTTCAGCTGTATTTATTGTGGTTTGCACAATCTCAAAAATATATATATATATAAAAAAAAATTTAACCTGTTACCCTTCATGTCATGTATTTATACATTAATATTTAAGTGTGCTGCTGTGTTTGCTCACAGTGCTAGTGCATGAGCAGTGCTAGAAAACAGAATGGTGGAAAAGCAATTCCACTGATTAATGAATATGTAGCTATTAATACCAGAGGAGAAATATTATCACATACTGCAAAAACTCAGTATATCAGATTTAGCTATACCTCAGCAACAAGATATGCTTTTGGCAAAGGGAAACAAAGTAACATTTGGTGGGCTGCACTGAGGTTTTTCGGCTTTGGGGTATAAGGAGAGGTTAAATCCAATTTTGTTCTCCGACATTTCATAAAATTAGCAACCATTTAACCGACAACTGTCATTAAACCTTTTTAGTACAACAACGTGTTCACCTAAGATGGCAAGAATTTAAATAACAGGATAGGAAAAGCAAATGCAAAGGCAATTAGGCATTTTAGATGTCCCTGATACCAGTGTATTAACATAATAAGAATGGAAATATAGTGTTGATTCTATGCAAGTACAATGGATCTGTACAAGCCGGTTGTATTAGTCATTTTACTCTAATACAAGGGCTTCAAATTTATAGTGCATGTACCTTGGAGGCAATCATAAAGTGAAACCCTGTAATCTAATCATGTCATCATGAAGTGGGCACCTGTAATCTCCTAAAACATGTAATCTTAGAAGCAGATTATTAAGGTAGACCTTTGCAGTGTATTTCTATATTTCAGTCTCTACAGACTGGCTGTTTCATGGTGCTATAAAATGAGTATACCATGGTTGTAAAATGATGCTTATTCAGTTGTTAATGTCAGTGTACATAACCTGATATCACCACAAAAGTCTTAGGGTGACCTAAAACATGATTTTAAGTGGTCTGTTAAATCGTACACTGGAATAACCATCAGAAACACAGACTTACAGCATTCTCTAAAGCAAAGAAAATAAAATTATTCTTCAAGCGTAATTTGTAATCTGGAATGCAAAAAGGCATTATCCCTATTGTTCCACAAACCTATAACCAGAGATGCTCAAAAAGAGATTTAAATGAGACCAAATAATTTTTATAATAATAATAATTAAAATAATATTAAAAAAAAAACATAATACATCCCTTAAATCATGAAACCAAGACAGCCACTGTATGGACATATACAGTATCATATAAATAAAGTTTGTCCAGATGCCATGTGTAGTAGTACAGTCATAGAGCAGCACACAAAAGCATCTCCACGGGTACGGGCCAGAGCATTCTTAATCGGCTCCATTTTTGCGGGTCAACACCTTTAAAAAGGATCTTTACATACAGGTCAGACTTGTTAGTTCACTCCTATTTGTAACGTATGGTATGTGACCAGCCCAGACGACATTCCAAACCACACACCCCTCCTCCAAGCCCCACCCAACACGCTCTGCATGTGACAAAATGTGTCATACGTCATGGAAATCATCATTGTCTGTAGTTTTCCCTCCACCTTTGAGTCTCTCCAGTTTCTTTATAACCTCAGACACCACGCACACAGAGGACGTGAGGCCCACCAAGAACAGCAGATCTGCAGGAATATGGTTCATAAATCAGTGAACAAATCATGTGAGGCACGCACATCCAAAATTCTAACGTTCTAAAGTGCTCAGCTAATTTAAGAATGAAATCATGAAAAATATGACTGCACATGCTGCTCCATAATTATGCTCTTACCAAAAACGTGACATCTGGGCATTGGATTTAGTTTGAAATGTCACGTTTTTGAAGAGAATTTGAGTAGTTTTTGGGGAGCAGCAGTGTGCAGACATTATGTTTTTGCATAAATCAGTAAGATCAAAAAGGAGTGTCTAAATCAGATCTTTCTGTGTTCCAGTTATTTCAAACCTATTTAGCTGGCAAACATACAAGTCATTTTCAGTATTCTAATTTGATTGGATGAGTGGCGTTCCCAGAGTGCTGATATTTTGTGTAACAACACTGGGAGACTTCACTGTTTGTACCACTCTGCTTGTCCCTGTGCTTAGCAACACACAATGGCTGATGCTGATTTGGCTTGTTCTAGAACTATTTTGGTTGACGGAGCAAAAATAACTGTCCATATTGTGTCTAAAATTTAAGTTGAGATATTAACTTCTTATTTATATAACTGTAGTGTAAAAGCACTATCACACTAACAATCGTGCTATTGTACTGAATATCAGCACAGCTTGATTCAGCACTCTTGCTTCAGAGATTTTGCTTTATTATTAAGCATTTTAATGTGCCAATATAAGTGATATGCCAAAAAATTGTGTACAGCGGCCGTTGCGTACCTAAAATGCTGAGGCTCTCGGTTTGAAACACCTTCTGTAGAGGAGGGAAGTAGATGACCAGGAGTTGGCCCATGATGGAGCCCAGCACAGCGTAGCAGAACATCCTGTTGCTGCATAAGCCCATTTCATGCACCATCCGCGTCTGCAGGATGAGAAAAACAGTAAAAAGATGGGCTTAAGTCTGGGTATTCTTTGTTTTTCTGTGATCGCGCATGGTTGCCTTTAAAGTATACTTTTTTTTTTTTTTACAAAGAGCGGATATGAACGCATTGGACGTATGCGCATTATGACTGCTTTGTGATACTCCTTTAGTACAGCCAATGTGCAGACACAGCACACAGATGAGGATTGTCTGCGTGTTGAGAAAATCTAGGCTGCAAATGGACAGTACGCACAGACTGTGCCACTGGTTCAACCAATGTTGCTGTGTCAGGCTGGTCAGGATGCTCAAACAGAGAAATGTTTTGACCAAGTTTTGGTTTACTTACAGCTGTTTCTGCACTTTAAGCTGGGATAAGAGGACGTTTTTAAACATTAAAAAGAAAGCGATTCCAAAGTCTTTAATAATGAATAAAAAACATCAAAAGGGACTTTGCCCTTATGAGCCGTTTACACAAGGAGATTTTAAAGTCCTACAGCAGGTGGCAGTGTTTAAGACGCAGCTCATCCCATGTTCTTCAGGCCCCCTTTTTAATCTGCCCCAGTGAGAAAGTAAACGGGAATTAAACTTGTGGTTCTTGTAAAGTCTCTTCTACCGAAGTGCTTAGAGAAGCAAGGAAGATCTTCTACCTGTGATCTGGAGCTGAGAGCGTTGAACATATCGAAGAACACAAAACAGGTAAACGTCATGGTGGTGTCCCGTGGTGTGATCTCATTGTCCTGCAGCTGAAAACAAAACAAAAACAAATAGTAAAAAAATTTGACTAGAATGAATTAACCAAGAGATTGTGAGCTTTCAGCTGGCCAAAATACCTGGCTAGGCATTGCATACATTTCTGCCAAGGGATCAATAAAGTTATATTTCATCTTAAAGGTTTTTTTTTTTTAATGGCCATAAAGTGCTTTATGATGAAGAAAGAGCACTTTATGTTTAAGAGGATCTACCATCTCAATGTAAAGTATTATATTTTGTCATATAGCCACCAAGACAAGACTGTGATAATTGAAATGTTCTGCTCTTCTCCAGTTTATTAAACTACAGGCCCCTAAAGGAAGTGATGAAAACAGAAAAATCTAGGACATGCTTTTGTGGTTTCTTGCTTTTGGCATTGTTCCTGTAACTTTCAGGAGGCAATTATTTTATAAATTTACTGTAATTCTTCACCTACTCCATATTCAAGAACAGATTCAATGCAAAGGAAAAACAACAATGAATAAAGTTTACTACACTTCCTTAAAGCCAATTAGAGGAGACTACATCATCATGGTCAAAAATGAAAATAAAATCTTTGCTTGCATGATCTTTCCTTTAGAAAAGCGTATTTTTTTTGCATTTATAGGTTAATGTAATTAGTACTTAGCTTGTGTGCAATAGATGAAAAAAAAATACATTCTAAATATAGCAGCAATTATCAGGTTCAAGCAGCATGGGGCATTTAAGTGCATCACCTCAGAGATAAAGCACCATAATGTTCAGCAACATACGGTAAATTGCCATCTAGATACAGCATTTGTAACAGACTGTTTGATTTCTATAGTGCCACCTCTACACCGATCTCCACCAAATTATGCATGCTTATTCAGGATCATGCCACATATGCGTACTACATTTGAAATCACACATCAGATGTTCTGTTATGGGAGTTTTATATAGGAGTTTTGAACTTTTGGGTTCATGCACATATTTTTTAATTACCCTGTTATAGACATGCCAAATACAAAGTTCCGATTAATTTTTGATCAAGGGAGTACAAAGAATTTTATTGCGCTAGTTTTGATGGGGTTGAGTGAAAAACCAAGGACTAGTTTGCAAAAGTAGGTTTATAAATAGCCTTAAATATTTAAACATATTTGATTGATTCCAAAGGTCCTTGAGGCACAATTTTTCAGATTGAGGAGATCTATCATATGATATCAATAACTTCTGTTATTAACTTCAGTGTCTGTGTGAGTAAAATAGGCCCAACTCATTCCGTATAGATTGCCTTTGTTAACCTTGTCTGATAGCGGCTGAAAGTTTATTAGTTAATGGCAGCCATGTTTTTAAGATACGTGACTGTCCTCATAGACATCGACACCTTGGACAAAGACACTATAGTTAGAGCTATTTTTAAGTCATTTGTGTAGCACCACTAAGTGTCGGAGGCATGCATTTTTTTTCATGCGTCATTAATTTGTACATTATTGTCCCAAATTAGGTGACAATTTCTCATTCCGTTCAAGAGTTATAAACATTTATGTAAAAGTAGCCATGTCCGATTCTTACATTTTGGTGTGCTACATTGAATAGAATGTTCAAACCTTTATTGATAATTAATATTGGAACTTCAGAGAATATTTCTGCACTGGTTTGCTTCCGATCAGGCGAATGGCCTAGGACAAGTTTGCCAAAGTAGGTCTAGCAAAAAATACAATATGGTAGAAATGTTTAAATGGCACATGGTACAAGGCATTTGTGTCTGTGACAGAGTTTAGGAGTCCTAACCCAAAACAAATTTGCCTTTGTTATAGCACCCCCAGTTGGTTGATCGGGCGAGTTTGTGTGCCTGAGTAGCAAGCAATACTGCTACCATCCCACCAAGTTTCACGTCTCTAGGCCTTATGAATTGCTCTCTACGATTTAGCGGAGAATAAAAGTAAAACTCTACAATAACAATACAGTTTCAGCACTTCATGCTTGAACCCCTAAAAATAATTTTGCAAAGGAAAAGGCTTTGTATTCATTCTCAAACAGAAATGCAAAGAGCAACCACAAAGCAAATGTATAAACAAAGATTTGTGATGCCTCTAAAAACAAAATGGCACAGTGTAAACAACAAAATGACGCCATCTCTGTACAACTCTTAAGTAGTTCAGTAATTTCCCTAAACACCTGTTTTGAATATAAATGCAAAACAAATGGAAAAACAAAACAGAAAACAAATGTTCACAAATGGGCCATCATGAGAATATTACCTACCTCTCTCCAGAACACAAACAAAGTTCCGCACACGATAATAAAGGACGACACAAGGACTTTCACTATCAGACTGCGTGTGATGATGCTGTCTCGTACATTCCGCGGGGGTTTCCTGATAACATCCTGATCGACAGGCTCCACACCCAAACTAGGAATAATAAATATTATCTAAAATGTAACAATTCAAGAATAAACTATTGACAAACTCAAATCAGTCGACCAATAATCTGAATATTGGTCTATGTCGTTACAGCCTTGGATAAACCTCTCGTGATCAGTGAATTACCTCTGAGCTGGCGGCCCATCCATGATGATGTTTATCCAGAGGATTTGCATGGCATTCAGAGGGTTGGGGAAGTTCATAAGCGTTGCCAGGGAGATGAGGGTGAGAGCAGCAATGCTCCTGAGGAAGCGAGCACAGATTTTCAGTGATCATTTCAATACAATTCATAACCTTGGCTTCAAGGTATGAGTAGATGTGTTTTGTTTATAGTGCAAGTTGTGTGTTCTTTGTGAACACATGAAACAGATACAATATGAACAAGTTTTTGGGGTCATGTGGATTGGCCCAAAATATTTTAATCTTATTGATAGTTCATTGGGGTCATTTTAAAGATCCCATGAAATCACTTGATAAAGTACAGTTTTTATTCCTGTGTTAATGTATTTCCTTTTGAAACAGTTGGGGAGGGACATACTGAAGGGTTCAGAGCTTCTAACAGAGCTACTAAAACAGCACAGTCTGGCTATATGTAAAAAAAAAAAAAAAAAAAAAAAAAGAGCTTTCTTTTCCGATCAGACTCTTGTCAACTCACGTGCTCAGCTGAAAGCGCACAAAGTTCTTAATGTTGTTGTAAATCCCTTTTCCCTCTTCAATGGCAGACCTGTAGTAAGAAACAAAGGCTTGAGGACATTTGCAAACTCATCAAATGTCACATCAGTGTGCTAAGTCCTTAATTTAAGAATAGAAACCTTATGCTCACATGATGGTTTGAAAATCGTCATCCACCAAGATCATGTCTGCTGCCTCCTTGCAGACATCAGTGCCGGTCTGACCCATAGCCACGCCGATGTCCGCTGCCTTCAGTGCCACTGCATCGTTAACACCATCTCCTGTCATGGCAACAACTGCACCGATATTCTGTAAGGACTGAAGCCAGAAAAAAAAAAAAAAACACACCAAGGAGCTCAGCTCTGTAAAATGAAGAATGCACTGCAAAATCACAGGTGTCAGGAGACCAATTCTGGATCAATATTTTTTGTTGGTCCAGGCACATTCCTGTCAAACAAACAATCCTAACCCTACCCTAAAATTAGAGGAAAACGATACAGTAGGTTGATAAGAATATTGTTCAAGCCTCAGCACTAGGCCTAGCCTTGACAGCTATGTTGTTTCAGGGCCAACAAGGATGTTGATCGAAGATCATATCCTACTTTGCTAAATAATGCCAAGCGCAGGTTCCATTTGGTACACTTACCTTAACTATCTTTAACTTGTGTCTTGGGCTGGCTCTGTAGAATACCACTATCTGTGGAAACAAATCACATATCAATGCCACTCATTTTTATGTCCGGTGCATAATTTAATGGCACTCACGTCTCATTTATTGACAGGTTATGTTCTTCTTAATTTCAACATTTAATCTAAACATCAAGATTTGTGAGGTTTATTCTATTCGAACAGTTTTTTTTTCCACTGGATAACATAGATCTATGAATTTATATTATATTGAATATGAAAAGTTTTCATGTAAATTTGTGGATGTGGGACAGTAATTCATTTAGATTGGAGGGGGTTAAATGTGTTTAAATTTGAAAGGGAAAAATAAAGTTAGACCTTCAGTGATGATTTTGTGCTGTAAAAGCTATATTAGTAAAACTTTCAAATTATTTCCCCTAATAATATATTGGATGATGCATCATAATCCTGTACATAATAAACTCCTATTTAAATGTGTTACAATTTAGCAGTAAATGCATGCTGTTCCCATCATCTTCATCTTGAAATATGTCCACTATTCAACTTTGGGCTTTTGGACTACAGTGACTCAAAGATGAGTGTATGAAAGCATGTCCGTACCCTGGGCACCATCTGAGAGAGCTGCTGGAGGTCCATCTGGTCGACTTCATCTCCAGACAGAGATTGGGAACCTTTGGTGTAGAGGCCTAGTCGACTTGCTGTGGTGGAAGGAGAGTTTAAAATGGAGTGAATACTGTAGCAAGTGTTGATGTCTGGACATGATAAAGAGAAAATTACTTAAAAAAAAAATCAGGGGACTCTGGTTGAATGGAAGAATGGCCAGAGTGACCAAAATCTTTTATCACAGTTTAAGTAATTTTAAGGAACAGTTTATATCACAAAATAGTTATTTTTGCTGCAAAGTCAATGAAAACTGCTTTAAGTAACCATGTGTAAAGTCTATTTTTGGATAATCCAGGGAATTGAACATTTTACAAATAAAAAGGTAAGTATATTTTCTCTTTTAATTTGAAACTTGATAGACTGCATCTATTGCGCTCTCATATTCTCCTCTCACAATGTTTACACTGCAATTGAGTGGCTCTGTGCAGAGTGACATTGTGAGACTTGGTGTACAACAAAATTTGCAGAGTACAGTTTTCTACTTGGTGTTTTTTTTTTTTTTTTTTTTTTGCAACCATGTACTGTACATTTTTTGTTTAATCCACACAATCGAATTTGCACCCCTTCAAATAATACTTTCTTCCTCATTTTGGCTTAAGGACACGTTTCACTCTGTATTTTCATATTATTGCATGTTTCTTTGTTGCTTTCATGTGTAAATAATGTAAAGCAGTCCTGCCCAATGATAGCTGTGCAAATATATCTATATTTATAATTCAAAATGTTTTATAGATAGTTATATATTTATTTATACATTTCTGTACACCATGGTCAAATGTTCCCTCCAACTTCTGTTCTTGCGGAGCAAATCCTATTTCTTTTGGGCAGAAGCTTCGGCCACCAGAGCAGAATGTCACACACTCAGTCACACACACTCAGTCACACACACTCAGTCACACACACTCAGTCACACACACTCCACCTGCCTAATATTGTGTAGGTCGCCCTCATGCAGTCAAAACAGTGCCAACCCTTATCTCAGAATAGCATTCCACAATTGAACAGAGCGGCTATCTGAGTTAACGTAGACTTTGTCAGTTCGAACCAGTCTGGCCATTCTCTGTTGACCTGAAAATCCCAGGAGATCAGCAGTTACAGAAATACTCAAACCAGCCCGTCTGGCACCAACAATCATCCATGCGATTATCTAACCAGCCAATTGTGTGGCAGCAGTGCAGTGCATAAAATCAAGCAGATACGGGTCAGGAGCTTCAGTTAATGTTCACATCAACCAACAAAATGGGGAAAAAATTTTTATCAGTGATTTGGAGCATGGCATAATTTTTGATGCCAGATGAGCTGGTTTGAGTATTTCTTGTAACTGCTGATCTAGAATTTAATTAGAATGGCGCCACAAACAAAAAACATCCAGTGAGCGGCAGTTCTGTGGATGGAAATGCCTTGTTGATGAGAGAGATCAACAGAGAATGGCCAGACTGGTTCGAACTGACTAAGTCTACGGTAACTCGGATAACCGCTCTGTACAATTGTGGAGAGAAGAATATAATCTCAGAATGCTATTTTGAAGAGCGGGTTGGCGCTGTTTTTGTGGCACGCGGGGGACCTACACAATATTAGGCAGGTGGTTTTAATGTTGTGGCTGATGCCTCATACATACACACACACACACACAGTATATATACACCAACATTTTAGTTGGTATAATATTTATATTTGTTTATCTTTAGCACCATGTCAGCAACAAGGCTATCTACACTGCGAGAACAGATTAAGTATAAAAACATACAAATTAAATAAGGAATTTTAGTTTTATGTTAGAAAGAAACTAAGATATTTTTAGGTGATACATATTTAAAAATGTCTGATAAGCTTGTTTCTGAGTAAAACCTTCGTCCAATAGTATTAAAAGCAGCGCCATCCAATAAAATGTGCTTAATAGTCAGTATAGTCTGACAGGAAAGACATGGAGGTTCTTCACCTTTTAATAAAAATCCATGTGTCAATCTAGAATTACCTATTCGACACCTAGTATATACAATTTGATCATGCCTATTTTCAAAGTTAGAGAAAAGATTATTAGTTATACTGGGATTTATTTCATAAAGCTTATTGTTTTTACATTTGTCCCATTCTATCTGCCACTTGTTAGAGATTTAAGAGTTTAGTAAGGGTTTTAGGTCCATGGGTAGAATACTACACTCTGTGATTTCTTGAGAAAGGGCTTCTTTAGCTGCGATATCTGCTTTCTCATTGCCTGACAGTCCAAAACGACCTGGGATCCAGCAGAAAAAGATACTGAAATTTTCTTTCTTTAAGTTGTCTATTTTAGTTAAAATACTCAAAATAATGGGGTGATCAGTCTTTACAGATTTCAAAGCTTGAAGGCAAGATTTTGAGTCTGTGAAGATTAAAAAAAAATTTCATCCTTGTTCATTCTTAACATTTTCCAGGGCTAAAAGCAGAGCATGAGCTTCAGCAGTAAAGATGGAGCACTGTCCAGGAATACAGATTCCTTTAGTTGGTATAAAATTTCAAATTTCTTGATATTGAAATTCACTACCACAGTAAAAATGGATAATACACCTTTATGCTACTGAAGACACTCCTTTATTTTAAAAGTTAGATATTTTTGTAAATATAAACATTAAAACAATGGCATGTTGCCTTAGTGTTTCTCAAACAAGTGAACACTGCTTCATGTTTTTAAAATGATTCTGGTAAATAGTCATAATAATAAAGGAGTAGCCTAAGTAATAAGTTATCTAAGAACATTGTCAATATTGTTGTTTGATTAATATTAACATCATAAGACATCGGCAGATCTATTAGGCTGCATATGTGCGTTTACACAGCAAAGTCTTATGCACAGATCCGGTATTTTGACACACTTGATTTGTTGCACCTGTCTGCATTCACATAAGACATAAGCGACTGTATGTTAATCCCTTGTGAGACTGGCATTAACCATAAAGTAAATTTAGCTTTTCATGTGCACAGCCACTTTTACCAATAGCGCTCGTACCCTGTGATAAATGCGGTTATGTGTATCGTGATGTTTCACGACTCTGTGTATTTCCACCTTGTTTACGCACAAGATTTCACTCAAAGCTTCAGCTCCATACGGGAAAAAATGCACATTTAAATGGACTCCAGTTGAAACACTGAGCATGCATTTGAGTCAGTGACACACTTGAGTCAGGGGGGCCTGGGGGGCTCAGCGAGTATTGATGCTGACTACCACCCCTGGAGTCGCGAGTTCGAATCCAGGGTGTGCTGAGTGACTCCAGCCAGGTCTCCTAAGCAACCAAATTGGCCCGGTTGCTAGGGAGGGTAGAGACACATGAGGTAACCTCCTCATAGTCACTATAACGTGTGGTTCTCGCTCTTGGTGGGGCACATGGTGAGTTGTGCATGGATGCCGCGGAGAATAGCGTGGGCCTCCACACGCTACGTTTCCGTGGTAACGCACTCAACAAGCCACTTGATAAGATACACGGATTGACGGTCTCAGACAAGGAGGCAACTGAGATTCATCCTCTGCCTTCTGGAGTCACTACGCCAACACGAGGACTTTGAGCACATTGTAAATTGGGCATTCCAAATTGGGGAGAAAAAAAAAAAAAAAAAAAACACTCGATTCCACAATCTGCACGGATGTTTTTTCCATCTGCGTGGGAGCAATAACAGAAGGGAACACTGACCGTGGTATCAACGGTATAGCAGAAGCTATCATCATACCGCCCAGCACTTGTTGAACTTCATACCAATTGATATTGCAGTCTCTTGAGAATCGCCTGTGATCATTTTCACTGCCACACCAGAACTGATCAGAGTCGCCACGGCGTCTTTTACTCCTGCTCTTGGAGGGTCAATGATTCCTACCAGCCCCAGGAAGGTGAGAGCCCCCATCTCAGATCCAGAGGCAAACGCCAACACTGCCAGAAAAAAAGGACATGAGCATCATCAGCTGCCAAAATCCGTTTTATCTCAATATTACTACTGTCCTCCATGAAATGCCTTTTTAATTAAAAGAGAACTAACAGAGGGGTGTCAATATGAGACAGCACTTCCTCCACGTCTTCAGAGATAACAATCTGATCAACACAAGCCAAATCACATTCACGCCAGCTGTAAGTTGGTACAGCAATGCCAGCATGCAATTTAGGATACAGCATTACGGCTGACAAAAAGTGAACAAAGTTATGAGCGATTTGATCACGGCAGGCCAGTCTCTGTTAGACATTAAAAGGAATAGTTCACCCAAAAAAATAACACATTTCTATCCTCATTTACTATGTTGTTCCAAACCAGTGTGATTTCTTTCTTATGTGGAACACAAAAGGAGATGTCAGGCAGAATGTAAGTCTGTCACCATTCACTTTTCTTCTATACAATGACAGTGAATGGTGACTGAGGCTGTCATTCTGCCAATCTCCTTTTGTGATCCATGAAAGAAATTAAATACGTGTTTGGAACAACATGAGGATGTGTAAATAATTACAGAATTTTAATTTTTGGGTGAACTATCCCTTTAAGCCTCAGTTTGTGGACCTTAATGAGGTGGTAAATTCAGGTGATCTAGAAGTCTGTAGTAAAAGAGAGCCATGAAATCAGTGCATTCCTTTACCTCTGAGACCCGCAGTACCCATGTAGCTCTTCTGTTGATGGTAGAGTTCTCTCTGCTGATTGGTCAGAGGCAGACTGACTCCCTTAGTGTTGTAGGAAGTACAGAAGCGAATGACCTGCTCATAAGCACCCTTCACATAGAACACACCAGGTTTGTTCTATAAATCCAGATAGGTTGGAAAGGAAAGATATAATCAGTTAGTCTCACAGAGCCACAGCATAATGTCTGGTCCACACTATACAGCTTATTATGATCAAGAACTAGCCAATTAGACAGGAAGGGGCTCTATGATTGACATGTAAAGTGACCAACCACAGTTCATTTGTTTTACATGACATCTACGTGGCAACTGAACCATACATTGATGTACCACAATAACAGATAAAATGGCATGTTTTTCAAATAATGGCTGTGACCTTAAATGGACTCTCAGCTGGACTGAGAATGCGCCAGTGCACGCACACACCCAAATACACACGCATGCACACAGACACCAGTGTTAGCACGGTCTGACTGCCGGCACTGACAACATGTATACACAGATCTGTGTAGCGTTTAAGTGTATCTGCGTTTGTGTTCATGTTTTGGGTTATGTAATGTCGCATCTCACGTTTATCGTTCTGTTCACATGTCTCGCCAAACAATATAACAATGTATAATTTAATGTTTATAGAAATAACCACATTAACAATGCCAGCAGGTTTAATCTAATTTATTGGTCACCAAAACAAAGACATCAGTTACAGTCATTCTCATTCATGATCCATCTGCCAAACCTGTACAGTTAAAAATCTGGTTCATTTTTACAGTGAATTAGCACCAGAAAGCTGGTGTATCCATATTTGGATGACGTCATAGGGGTTCAGTGTCTGTGTTTTGTGTAAATGTAAATTTATGGGTTTACTGCAAATTATATATTAATTTATTTATCTCATAATATATGACAATACAAGTTGCATCGTGAATGGTCGTGAATGGCTCTGCCTGAGGCTGAGACTAATAATAAACATCCAGCACAGTGATTGAGTGTGTGGGGAAATGTTTGGGCACAGACGACCTATTTTAAAAAAAACGTGGTATTGGGGGGCACTTATTAGGATAGTTTTGCCATCAAAATTCTAGACACAATTCAATCATGCGGAAGCAATGTGAATGTCATTGTTGAGAATGTCATTGTTAATATGTTCACATATTAACTTTCAGCTTCAATTATTGTTAAGCATCCACTCACTTGCAAACAGCGTTTCATGGTGCTTACCTGCTGAGTGCGATGGACGACGCGGACTGCCATCCATTTCTGCTCCGAGGAGAAAGGAATCTCTTCCAATCGCACAAACTCCTGCTGTAGATCCTGCAAACCCATCTGCAGACAACAGAAAACAAATGCACAAGTGCATACAGCGATAAACACACTCTGCCAACAAAAACCCTGAGAGACTGATCAGATCTGGCCCAGTGTCAGAACTCTGATTGAATGGAGTGGTCAAAGTAGGTCAAACAGTGAGGCTTGTTGATGAGGTGTACTATTACTTTTCTAAGGGATTAGACTGATGATTTTTGCCTGGCGGACGATAAACGGGCAAATAAATCCAGAAGACTTACAATGAAGGAGGGACCCAAGCCATAACTAGGTACTAGAACATCACAGAGATTGTGACATGAGCGCTTTTGTCTTTGTACAGTAAGAAACTAACGAGCAAACACCCAGAAGACCCTGGCAACCACTTAATATGCCCTAGGAACCCCATAGCATCATGTCAGTGAGTTTTGCATGGGCAAGCACCGCTCATTTTCTTCAGAAAATGTAAAAATCTTTTTCTTCCCTTTTTTTTTTTACATTTCTCTCAGTTTAATCCCCTTGTAAACATCCCTGGTGCTGACAACAACGTTATTAGTGTACCAGACATTTACACAACTGGGACCCTCGAGGGAGATGCAGTTGCTACAGTTACATGTTCTACGGTGTGTGAAAGCGTCTCTGTTCATCTTAATTAGCATGTAGAACCGATTCAGTCTGTTTGCCAAAATGAGGTGACATAAGGTGACAGACAGCACCACAAAGGCAATTTTCCCAGAGGCTGCAGTCTCGTGTTTGCGCAAGTGGGCAGAGGCAACAGGCATGTCCTACTCACTGATTCTGTTGGTTATGATACTATGTTATTGATACTTTACATGCAACATTAGGGGAAAAAAATGTTTAGCAGCAGGTCATGCAGAATGGCGACATAAGCTAGAAGTTTCTGTCCTGAGACCCAATGTTAAACTTAAACATTAAAACACACAAAAAAAAACTTGACATATTGGAAAAACTGAAACTAAACTAAAAATATATCCACATACACAGTATATTTATTTAATATAATTACTGCAAAACTAACTAAATCAAAATAGAACTAATTTAGATACAAAATAAATCATAAAATGTGAAGTCTACTTAAAATAAAAACTAAATAAACTGAATATTCTGAAAACTAAGTCATGGAGTGAACATTAAATTGAAAGGACAAACTGAAGATAAAAAATAAATAAATAAATAAATCGGCAGATACTGCAAACATTAGCAGATCATGCAATACCTTCATAGCCAGGGAAATCAGGGCGCCCTCGGTGGGCCGTCCCATCAGGGTGTTGTTCCTGATAACTGCATCATTGCACACACAGCCAGCCTGCGGAATTATAGAGACACACAATGAATATGTGACTGCAATTAAAGTACCCTCTTAGCTCTGTATTTCACAATAGTCTGCTCAACCTCACCTCCACAATCTTGCTGACAGAAGTGTTGGAGAAGCCATGCACCACCTCACCGTCCAGCAAAACCTCGCCGGCATTGTTGTACCCGACACCGGTGACCTGTGAAAGATGCAAATCAGGTCAAGGGCACTAACAAACATGAACACAATACAATACACCGTGGTTCTTTACTGGTGGAAGGTGACCCAAAATGGCTCACATGTTTGTTCTGACAGGGTTACAGAAAGCAGGAAAAAAGATGCTACAGGTCTGTTCTGATTGGGGCGTGGACAGCAAGGTAAAAACAATGTAAATAATGAAATGCAATTAACCATACAATATAACAGTGCTTAGTAAAGGTAGCTAAATAAATAAATAAAAGATCAAATCAACTTTTTAAAAGGGATGAAAAAATGTCTCCTACTGTATATATTTTGTTTTTGACATCAAAGGCATCGAATCAAACCATGGTATTTTAGTGCATGAATACGGTTTCATTCACAATGAGCGCAAACATGGTTTATGGCGATCACAATGTGTTTTGTGCAGTAAATTACTGGATGCTGAAAGCATGAAACTCAAGACATTTAGAAACCAATAATAAACAAGTAATCAGGCATATTTAAGGTACATTTTAAAAGGGAGAAACGCAACGAAAAAAATTGTACAATATTTATGTCATAGTAATACTCCCTACTAGAACTACTGCCTTTCATTTTCGCTAATTTTAAATGTTAAAATAATCATCGTACAACACAACATTTAGAATAATCATTGAAATCAAAGGGAAAAGTAAAACGTCTGGACATGTTACAGTCATGAGAACTGGGTTGTAAAATGTGAGAAAAACTTAAGTGTCCTGAAAATAGTCACAATGCAAAAAAATCTTAAAAGGGTCCTAAATATAGGCTTCATTTTCTTTATGCAAAATTTAGTTTCTTTTATCTTGACTGATTTGGGGTTAAATATGACCCAGACATCATCTTTACAGGTTTCATTAAAATAACCCTCCCATATCTTTTGTTGTTGATGTCAATGGTGTACAATTAAACTACAGTATTCTAATGCATAAATATAGGTTTACTAAAAACAAGGACGTGGGTGCCAACCACAATGTGTTTGGTGCAGTGAATTATTGGATGCTGGTAGAATGAAAGTTTAGAAATTCAAGAAACATTGAGAAACCAATTATAAACCTATTAATAAATTTCAATATTTGCTTTTAAGGAGCCATTTTAAAAAGGAATTTTCCAGGTTCAATACAAGTTAAACTCAAATCGACAGCATTTGTGGCATAATGTTGATTACCACAAAAATCTATTTAGACTTGTCCCTCCTTTTCTTTAAAAAAAAAAAAAACAAGCATTTAAAAGGCAGAAATTTGAAGCCTATTATTTTAGTAAAGTACTTGCATTAATTCTTCTGTTAAACCTTGTGTATAATTTGAGCTGTAAAGTTGTTTAAATTGTCATTTTTACAGTTATTTTACAGTCATCATGGCATCAAAGTTTTAAAATTGGCTATAACTTTACAGAGAAAAGTTTAGCAAGTCATTTTAATCACACTAAACAGTCAGTATTTTAACATTAAAAAATTGGCCCTCCATTCACTTCCATTGTAAGTGCCTCTTTCTTTTTTGCCTTTTTTTTTTTTTTTTTTTTTATAAATAAAAGGAGGGGAAAGTCAAAATAAATTGTGGTAATCAATATTATGCTACAAATACTGCTGATTGAGATTAACTTGTATTGAACCCAGAATATTCCTTTAAGGTCACCAATGTAAAATCTGGATCCTGAAGCAAAACCATCTTAGAATCAGGACAATGCAGAGCACAGCTGCGAGATGACTTTTTAGCAGTCTTTTGGCTGTGCTGTGTTAGAAACAGCCCTCAGGGATGTGAAATAAAGCATGATGTAATAGAAATGGGAGAAGCGACCTAGTATCCAAGTTAAAACAGTGAGAGACTCAATCTATTCCACTGCCTGAGCATTTGAAGATTTATTACAGCAGGCCGATGGCATGGCAATGAATTCAGGACTCTGCACTGATATCATCAGTTCCTCAGAGAGAAAACTACAAGCATCAGATATTACCACTTAAGATCTTGTACTCATAATGTGGAGACGGCTTCAAGAAAAATTAGCCTTGACATTTGACTTCTTAATTTTTTTAAGCAGATGATAGTATTTTGTGCTGAAATATTTATGAGGTCATTTGCATGACTCCTGAGGGTTACGAAGGCCCATACCTCAGCATGCAGTCCATCAGAGGTGAACAGGTGAGTGACTGTCATCTCATTCTTAGTGAGTGTGCCTGTCTTGTCTGAGCAGATGACATTACAGCAGCCTGGGGAGTGAAAGAGTTTTTTCAGGTTATTTGCACAACCAAGATGTTCTTTGTACATTTCCATAAAATCACTGACATTTCTTAAGGGAAAATGCAAATGAACAGAGGAGCATTATGAAGAGAAAAAAGCTCTGTGTCATGCAGCAGCACAATTTGTGTGTGTGTGTGTGTATATATATATATATATATATATATATATATATATATATATAAAAATAACTTTTATAATAACTTTTTTTGCTTTACAAAACATAAGATCAAAACACACAGTAAAACAACCCATTCACATAGTAATAAAAGCAAGTCTATACAAATGAGTTTTTAAATGAGACTTAAAAACAGACTTCAGCGGATTGATTCAGCAGATCAAATATTCCAGGGCAGGATGTTCCATAATCACTACAAAAGCTCCATCACCTTTAGTTTTGCATCTGGATCTTGAAACAGTCAATAGTTCATGACAAGAACATCTAAGGAGGTCTAACTGTTTCATAAGCAAATACATATGTTATACATGCATGAAAAACATTTAAACTAGTCAGATCTTTTGGATTCAGCAACAGATACAACTGCAGGTCATCTGCATAGCAATGAAAATTAATGTTTTTTTCAAATCACAGAACCAAGCGGTAACATATATAGCAAAAACAATATTGGCCCTAACAGGGATACCTGTGGAACACCACAGTTTTTGAAGAGGACATCTAATCTCCAACAGACACTACAAATTTCCTATTTCACAAGTAGAAATCAAACCAGTCCAAAGCCACCCCAGATATTAGCACCCATCTCTTCAATGAATCAATTAAAAATGAATGATCAACTGTATCAAACACTGCAGTTAAAGGGATAGTTCGTTTCAGCAAAACAAGAAACGTCCCTTTTTCAGGACACTGTATTTTAAAGATAATTTTGTAAAAATCCAAATAACATTACAAATCTTTATTGTAAAGGGTTTAAACAATGTTTTCCAAGCTTGTTCAATGAACCATAATCAATTAATGAACATGCACCTGTGGAACGGTCATTAATTCACTAACAGCTTACAGATGGTAGGCAATTAAGGTCACAGTTATAAAAACTTAGGACACTAAAGAGACCTTTCTACTGACTCTGAAAAACACCAAAAAGAAAGATGCCCAGGGTCCCTCCTCATCTGCGTGAACGTGCCTTAAGCATGCTGCATGGAGGCATGAGGACTGCAGATGTGGCCAGGGCAATAAATTGCAATGTTCGTACTGTGAGATACCCAAGACAACACTACAGGGAGACGGGAAGGACAGCTGATCGTCCTTGAAGTGGCAGACCACGTGTAACAACACCTGCAGAGGATCGGTATGTCCAACTATCACACCTGCGGGACAGGTACAGGATGGCAAGAACAACAACAACTGCCCGAGTTACACCAGGAACACACAATCCCCCAATTAGTGCTCAGACTGTCCACAATAGGTTGAGAGAGGCTGGACTGAGGACTTGAAGGCCTGTTGCAAGGCAGGTCCTTACCAGACATCACCGGCAACAACGTCGCCTATGGGCACAAACCCACCTTCGCTGGACCAGACAGGACTGGCAAAAAGTGCTCTTCACTGACGAGTCGCGGTTTTGTCTCACCAGGGGCGATGGTCGGATTCGCATTTATTGTCAAAGGAATAAGCGTTACACCGAGGCCTGTACTCTGGAGCGGGATCGATTTGGAGGTGGAGGGTCTGTCATGGTCTGGGGCGGTGTGTCACAGCATCATCGGACTGAGCTTGTTGTCATTGCAGGCAATCTCAATGCTGTGCGTTACAGGGAAGACATCCTCCTCCCTCATGTGGTACCCTTCCTGCAGGCTCATCCTGACACGACCCTCCAGCATTGACAATGCCACCAGCCATGCTGCTCGTTCTGTGTGTGATTTCCTGCAAGACAGGAATGTCAGTGTTCTGCCATGACCAGCGAAGAGCCCGGATCTCAATCCCATTGAGCACATCTGGGACCTGTTGGATCGGAGGGTGAGGGCTAGGGCCATTCCCCCGAGAAATGTCCGGGAACTTGTAAGTGCCTTGGTGGAAGAGTGGGGTAACATCTCACAGCAAGAACTGGTAAATCTGGTGCAGTCCATGAGGAGATGATGCACTGCAGTACTTAATGCAGCTGGTGGCCACACCAGATACTGACTATTACTTTTGATTTTGATCCCCCCTTTGTTCGGGGACACATTATTCCATTTCTGTTAGTCACATGTCTGTGAAACTTGTTCAGTTTATGTCGTAGTTGTTGAATCTTTTTATGTTCATACAAATATTTAATTTTGCTGAAAATAAAAGCAGTTGAAAGTGAGAGGATGTTTCTTTTTTTGCTGAGTTTATATGTATACAGTATATTTTCCATATGGTAAATATAATCAAGGCTGAAGGGGGTAACAATGCACATTAGCAGTGACTACATACACGATGTAACACTGCTTCTTGTACCTTGTGCTTAAATCTGCTTGGTGAAAGTGTAATTGCATCCATAGTAAAGAGCCATTAAGTTAATCATGTGGTGGATAATGCTTCTAACCAAAGCAATAAAAATTCCTGTTTTGAAATGGTTCTCAAACCCACAAGACAATTTGGGTCTGAACTAATGTCTCTACTCTGCATTTACTGTATTTTATGCATGCTCAGTGTGACTGTGGCTGATCATTTGACTCTGTGGGCTGACTGATTCTCACATGACTGATTATGATGTAATGCCACTGATGGGCAGAAACACCAAAATGACTTTTTTGTTCTCCTGCGACTTGACAAACAAGAGAAATGCACAAGGACTCTGTACAACAGCTGTCTTCAGATTTTTGAAACAGACAAATGTGCTGACAATAGATCAGCGATCATTTACAGTGTGTCCTTGTATTTAGTTGATCACAGTGCGTTTTGCAAAATATTTTCAAGGTGTGACAGTGATGTCTGGGAAATCATCACTTCTTTTGAAAGCAAAGACAAGATGCTCTCTTAAGCACAACGAACAACAAAAATGTTGAACTTTTTCCCGTTCAGTGCAAATAAGTGCAAAAGGACTGCAAGCCCTTCCGCCATGTCGTTAAGAATGAACTTCGAGTTGCTATGTGCGTGTTTGAGAACAAAGTTTCAGGATCATAGCTACAGTCGCAGAGAGGAAGGCTCTTATAATTGACGCACCTAGTTGCATTTAGTTCGGTACAGTGCACACCAACACAACAGAAAATAAGAAAATGTGAGCATTTAAATGTATGCAGGGAAACAACCTACTTTCTTGTAGTGACTGCTTAGCATTAGAGGCACAAACAAACAATCAGATTTAACGAGAAGGGGGCATACCCAGTGTCTCCACTATGGGCAGCTTCTTGACGATCGCCCGTTTCTTCACCATCCTCATCACTCCCAGGGCCAGAGTGACAGTCACCACGATGGGGAGGCCCTCTGGGATAGCTGCCACGGCCAAGCTAAGGAAAGAGCCAATGACTCAAGACTTGAGACCAAAACCTGCACTACACATCAAGTCACATGCCTCTCGGGAACATCTGTCCCTGTGCTGGACTGATTAAATTAGGACATACCTGACACCTATGGTGAACATGTCTAATATGTTCTTTCCCTGAAGCCATCCAACTATCATGATCACCCCTGAAAATTGGAAGAATGTTAGTGCTGTCACAGTAAGCAAGAGCAGAAATTAGGGTCTGCGCATTTAATCAGATGATATGCATTAGTAAATCATGAAAGTGCTATGAATGTTAATTGGACATTCTTAAGATGTCTACCGATAATCCCAAATGAATAGAGGGAGATTTGTTTTCCCAGCAAATCCATGCTTTTCTGCAAGGGGGTTTTGGGAGCCTATTTGAAAAAAAAAAAACATGTGGATATGAAGCAAAGGCTTTTTCATTGTGAGATCAATCTCTTGTATTTTAAATGTCTCTGTTTTACAATATATGCTTGATTACCTCCTCTGCTTGCATCATCTTAAAAACCTCACCAAATTCAGAGTTTTCTCCAGTACCTATGACAATGCCCTGCAATTTAAAAACAAGCTTATTAAAAATGTGGTGAAACCATTTATCTTATCTAGCAGAAACAAATAGAAATGTATAGGCCCACACTTTATTTTCCCTCACATTTTTTGTACTAATCGTGAGGATAAATGTGTGGAATTTTGTGGACTGGATTTGATAGAGAATTACTATTAACAATATTTTTTTTATTGCATTAAGTAAATATAAATAAAACCATTAAAGTAATCCATTAATAATTTTTTTTTAAAAATGACCTTTTGTTTCAACGTTTATACAAAAAAGCTTTCAAAATGGCACTACAACAATGAAAAAAAACTAAAAAACAAGCAAGGGGTGTGGGATATGTAGAATTTTGTGGATGAAGGGCGTCCATTTCTTGATGGATGTGGAGTTTGAGGAATTCTGTTCTTCATCATTTTTTTCTGCACAAGTTCATTTTAAATGGCACTGCAGTGTAATATTGATTGTTAAAAATACAAATGTTCTATGTGGTCCATAAAAGCTTTCATACATAATAAAAAAATAATTAAAAGAAATACATAAAATAAAAATAGCTTCTGTTTAAAATGGTTTCAGCTGGAGTATAGCATCGCACTGCATGTCAGCTTCCAAAAGTGTTTCATGTCAATTGCCATGGAGACCAAGAAACGATATCTTATGTTAGATGTAGCAGTACCTTGGCTTTTCCACAGCGCACCAGTGTACCCATGAAGGCAACATTACTTCGGGATGTGATGTCGCCATTGGTGGCAGCCGGCTGTGGGGCGGAAGTCTTGGTACAAGGGGTGGTCTCTCCTGTCAGACTGGACTCGTCAACCGTCAGATCCAGCGCCTGAAGTGCAGAGAGGGGTCAGCTTCACTAACAGGTCATTAGAACGCTGCTGCTATTTTAGGACACAGGCACAAGCACCTCTGCCATTTAAGACTAATGAGAAATCCTGAAAACCTTCAAGCACATATTGTTCTGGAATGAGAGTTTGACTGTCACTATAGCCATGTTTTCATGCAGCCTAATAATCAAGTAATAATATGACTGAATGGAATGAAAAACTGTCATGTCATGTAAACACTTTAATTGGAAAACATGATCTGATTGACCTCGATCCAAATGAAATTGCAATCCAATTGAAAGTGGTGGTGCAGATCTTAAGAAATCCATTAAACAGAAAAATGATTGCTACTATTTTCATAAACAGATTAAAAAATGTTGCTTAACTCTACCCCACCAATCTTTGCTACATACTCTTAAATCTAAGATACCTAGTTATTGGAGGACAAATGGTATGTAGCTTTTTTTTTTTTCCATACGTTACAAACACGCCAGAACACACCGAGGTGGTGTGCTGAGTTTCCTAACTTCTAAAGGGGGTGTTCACATTGGATGTAATCTTGTAGTCCGTCTGCTCTGTTTTTTAATTAGTTGGTCTATGTACACCTGCATTAAATGGATGTCTTCAGCCATTGTGTCACGTTTCTGTTTTCTCAGCACCTCGTACCATGAGATGAACGGGCCATGTAAAGTAAAAAAAAAAAAAAAAGCTAAACTTTTGAAAATACATCTCGAGACGCCTGCAATTGGTTCCACTGCACTCCGTCTAGCTGTTTTTGAATGCAAGACCATTTCCTGTGCAACTCAGTCGCTCTCAGTCAGTTAACCGATTAGTTCACTGGAATGCAGAGTTTAGGGCAGATATGAACATTTTATTCAAAATCTCCAATCGAATTTAAATTAGTCAGATTGACAAAATTCATAGTAATCAGTGAATGAAAAAGATAGACGGAGAGAAAGAGGAGGAGAGGTGTTCCTACGAGTCGGTATCCGTTCACACCTCAAACAAGCGCAGGTCAGCTGGGACTCTCTCTCCAACTGACAGACAGACTGTGTCTCCAGGAACAAGCTCTCGTGCCAGTAGGTGTTCCAGACGTCCTTCTCGAACACTGGAGGGGAGACGGACAGGGAGAGATGAGATTGAGAGTGTGACAGAGACAAAAAAAAAGGCTGGGTGTTGAACAGTTGAAATTAGGCCAGTGAAGCCGTGTGAACAGGCAGACCTTGAGATTAATGCCCTGTGGACTGTACAGAGGCCAAATAGTTTAGTGAATGTGCCTACAAGAATCTTGCACCATTTAACTTGAACATTTTCACATCAACCTAATACCAACAGAGTTAGAATAAAAATAAAAAACTATTTGAAATCAATTGGGTAGTCAATATTTCTGCTTTGAACTGGACTAAATAGCATCTCTTTGTGAAATGCTTTATTGATTAAAGCAATAAGCTACGAGAGGCTGTGCACTAATGTGGCTTTACCCCAGTTACCACTGTTATGAAGCATAAGGCGAAGCTTTTATAAAATGGCAGGAAAGGTTTTTAAATGAAGGCTCTTATAAAAATGCTTTGCCTGTGCAAAAGTCTTGCCAAAATGCAACAGTATTTTGGGCAGTTGCCTGGGAGTTATTAGAGATTGGCCGACAGTGGATTTTGCAAATACCAATAACTAAGGTAGTGGAAAAGGCCGATAACCAATTAATCAGCCAATAGTTTTTTAAAATCGAATTATAGAATATAAAAAATTACTTTCCTTCCTATAACAGACATGGACGCTACAAGAGTCAAATAAATAAAATCCCAGATGCAGTTTATTGTTAAACCAAAATCCCAATAATAACTAGGGAAAAAAAAGAAAAAGATTTGGTGCATAACACAGGAATTTAACTATAAACAAGCCAGAACCTTTTTTGGGACTTTTATTTTGAAATTATGGCGACTCAGTTACAATGCTCCATTTAGGTCACTTTTTCTAGCCTATATATTGCATATGTACACAAAATGAAGGGTTTTGTATGTATATATTTCACTAGACGAGGTTTAATGAAGAATACGTTTTATTATTCACAAGATATGAAGTTGGAGACAAGGTATATGCTGACTTTGTTTTTATAAAGTCATTTTTTTTTATTCTTGATTATCCAATCAAAATAATACACATTTATGTGATGATACAAATACGGATGAATATTGTCAATGATGAAAGATTTAGATTCAGAAAATTCCCCTGAGGTGTCAGTGATTGTTTTTATTTCACCTCAGGTGGCTGCTGTTTTACTGTTTAATAGTGTTCTAACTGAAAAATACTCCAGCTGTCACAGAGGAACACCAAGAAATAAATAAAAGAAACATTCAGCAACTATCAGCGTCAATTTATGCAGATAACTGTCCCAAAAAGCAATTATCGACACTGCTTAATCGAAAGAAGAAAAAAAAAAAAAAAACACTACATAAATCGCCTATTTCTAGTTATTATCCAGTTGCTAAGGCATTCAGAGAAAAAAAATAGGAGATGACAGAGAAAGCAGGGGAACACATGGTGGTGAGGATGCTCTACAGGTGTTTGGGGACAATGCTCAAGACTGTGGCACAGCCTAGATTTAAAGGGTAAATATGAGTCTTTGTGTTTGAAGTAGAAATCATGCCGCTCATTCTCACTCTCTATGCAGGTCATCTGAAAGTCTGTCTTTTATGTGTTTGGTGGGTGTAAAGCTTTGGAGGATACACCTTGGACATCATGACCACAGATTAAATGATAACATGATTCATTCATAATGTAACAAACAAAAAGTAGAAGAGAGAGAGAATGAATGAAATGAAAGCAAGAACGAGAGGAGGAACAAATGCTCACCAGTGGCATTCTGGAGGCACAAGTTTCCCCAGCTCCTCCAGAGATTTTTCTGAGCGGTATTCCTAAAAATTAAGCAGAACAGAACTGAGAGTAAATGCCCACCATACTCAAATACATTTTCACTACACCTCGATACTCTGAAACTTTTCCAAAAAAACCACAAATCACCTCCAAGTCCCTCTGACCGTCAGAAAGAATACAAATATAAACTTTTGTCAGAATCGATGCCATATTTAGGCCACATACACACTAAAATGTTTTCTGTATCCTAAGTTCATAATTTTTTCAAAAGTATGCAGTACTAGAGACCGTTTTTGAAATTCTATGTTTGCCATTCCAGGATAAGAGACATAAATGTAGCAAAATCAAACAGTGTGGACATGGCCTGCAAACATTAGTGTGTGCAAACAAAACAAAAGGTCAGTATGGCTTGGCTTTAGGTCATATCTAATTTTCAAAATTCAGGTTTTATTTTTTTGTCAAGTTACATTTTTGGGGGGAAAGACGTATAAATGTTTAATGAACTGAACGATCAACACTCAGCTACACACCAATATGATACATTAGGCCTCATGTATGAAAGATAAGCAGAACAGATTTATGGGTTAATCAGATGGGTAAACCAAATGCAGTATGTTTTTTTTTTTTTATGAATGAGGGCCATTGAACAGACTACTTTTGTATATATAAAAGCCTCATTTTAGTTCATGTCAACTTAAATTTGCCATCAATCTGACTAAGGGTCTACAGCTTCATATGAGTGATGTCATCAGTGTAATCTGTTGATCTTACCTGTACAAAGGCAACTGTAACAACAATGATAATGGCCTGCAAAAAGAACGATAAATGTTAAGCGGACTGATGCACAGCTTTAAGGGAGTAAAAATGTGACAGAGGAGATGATCAGGAGAAACTTACCACAGTGATACTGACGGCATCATCAAACTGTCGCATCAACACACTGATGACAGCAGAAGCCAGCAGCAACAAGATGAGAGGGTCTTTAAACTAGAGGACAAGAGAGTGGAAATCTCAGACAGACAGACTGCAAGAGCGCTCAATGGTTCTTGGAATGGAGTCCTTCGTGTCCCACATCTCAAGGTGAAGGACTGTGTTTATCTGCCTCTAGGGTTGAAATAGACTAACCAATGTTAGATATACACAATAGCAAGAGTTATCAATGTCTTTGTCTTTTAATTTGCTTTTCAGATATCACAGACATGTGTACTGAGCTGTCTTTTAAAAGATGGCAAGGAGCCAAAGCCCAAACAGATATGCAGTAACTGGCCACAATTCTCAGAAGCAATGGCCTGCTCCGAGAACTCCATGTTGTGATAGCTAGGGCTGGGTGACATCAATTATTTGCATTTTATTCAAGCAATATTACACAAGCAGGAGTGCAATAGCAGGAAAGCGAGTGTTATATTGCCTTTATATGACATGTATGACAATAAACAAGATCATGTAGAGTAGTTGACATTTCAGTAACAATACGACCAGAACGAAAATAATTTGGTTACAATGTTATGAACCATAGAATTAGAACTCTTGGAACACCAAATGTCTAATCAAATTAGTGGAACTAACTGTTATCAATGATATTATCAGTGTAATCAATGTTATTTTGCTGGCGATGAAAAATGAAACATCGGAATACCTAAACAATCTTAATGCGCTTTTTTTGGCCATGAAGTTTCCTAAAGGCTGTGAAAGTAGGCCAGTTTCACACCCGCTCCATGCGTCACGAGTCAAGTAGCATTAAGACAGATATTTCAACAGAATCTCTGATTTGAACCTCAGTAGCAAAAATTCTGATTGAATTAGGAAGTTTGACTCATTACGTGAATCAGTTCTTTTGAACGGTTTGATTCAGTGAACTGGTTCAAAACACTGATTGGGCATCATTCATGAAACACAAGCATAATACATTTTTGTGTAAATCGCTAGTAAAGCTGTTCTGATGTAAATTTTCGGAATTATGAAAGTTTAATATTTTCAAAGTGTTAATGGGCAAGAACAAAATTTACACCTGCTCCCGACCACGTGTAAATCATGTATAAGACATCTGAACGTTTTGTGTTCTTTCAGACAAACTGCCATGACTGTGTTTTCATTTTGATAGAAGTGAAATTACATTATAAAAAAAAATAAAAATAAATTGGTTTGTTGCTTTCTTTTTAAACCATGTACTTAATTGAAAACATCTCTTTGATGCTTGCATTTATTTCTTCAAAAGTAGAGTTAATTCACAACTCTGCTTAAATTTTATATCGTTTTTCCAGCATGCTTAGTATTTTCTCAAAAAATGTATGCCCTCTAATATGACTGGTTGGATAGTTTCTCCTTTCGATAGGAGTCAAGTCAAATTTATTTGTATAGCGCCTGTTGTGAAAAGTGCCGTTTCAAAGCAGCTGTACAGGAAATTACGCTATAACAGAAAACAAATAAATATTATGCCAATATTAGTTATTTGTGTTTAGAACTATTAGTGGTTCAAATGAGTAAACTAAGTAAGTGTTGTGGGTTAATGGTTAAACAAAATTATTTTGTATTAACTATATGAGCTCTATAATTTAGGTTTCACTAATCCAGTATAGGAATCGATAAATCACGTTCAGTTGATAACGTATAGTCAATAATAATGCTGTTAAACCTATAAATAAACTTGTCATGGGCAGATGCGTTCACAACACAAGAGGAAAAAATAAAAAAAGCCCTGCACACTGTTGTTTAGCTTGCAAATCATTATTAGCTCACAGCGTTTCAGTCAAAGACCTTCTTTATGCACTACATTAATCCTCTGAAGATTCTTCCAGTTGCAAGGGAAGTATTTCACGGTGACCATCATAATATAACCTACCTAGGAAGTTTCACCATTGATGCTGGCGAACTGAACCAGATAAGGTTAATGGTGGTGGACCTCCTCCGGCTGGCGTGAACGGAAATTTTTTTTACACTAAAGCTTCATGTCGAACCACTTTTTGTTTTTTTACTTCTTGGAATATTAAATTCACAAAAGAACCTTCAATGGCAGCAAGTTCCTCACTTTCTTTGTGACCAAACCAGCGTGTTTGCTAAATCTAAATTTTGTGACTTGAATTTGCATCATTTTAAAACCCTTTCATTACTATTTCGCATATACTAGCACGCTTGATGCCATATTGGCAGTTTTTTATGGCCGTGCATTATCATAATTGTAAATGAATGTGGACTCGCCCCACATTTACGAATGTCAAGAATTCACAAACACGTTTAACTAACACATCTGGGGTGTACGAAGCATTTGTGAATCCGGAGGAAAGTTTTCAGGAGGGTCCATTTTATGTGAAAAATACTCAGAATTTACTCATTTACAGTGCTGTGAAAAAGTATTTGCTGATTTCTTCTATTTTTCCCCATTCTAAATTGTTTTAGATCTTCAAACGAGATATAACATAAAACTAAGGCAACCTGAGAAAACACAAAACAGTTTAAATATACAGTACTGTGCAAAAGTTTTAGGCACTTGTAAAAAACTTTCAAAGTGAGGATTTGTTAAAAAAAATGACAATAGTTTTCATTAATCAATTAACATCATACTAAATCAATATTTGGTGTGAACACTTTTGCTTTCAAAACAGCACCAATTCACCTACTTACACCTGGACACAGTTTTTACTGGTTGCTGGCAGATAGAATTTTCCAAACTTCTTGGAGAATTCACCACAGTTCTTTTATTTATTTATTCTCAATTACTTCTGTCTCTTCGTGTAATCCCAGACTGACCCGATGTCATGACATCTGTTGCAGGGCTCCCTGTTCTTGTATTCTATTTGCAAAATGAATGTTTGGGAGTATAAAATGTATATTTCCTATTGACACACTACACTAACAGATATAAATAACCATCTTAAGACAAATGTTTTTGTGAAACATCTCGTCACCCATGTGAAAAACTAACTGCCCCCTTAAACTTAAAAGCTGGTTGTGCAACAAATGCAACCAAATGCTTCCGATAACTGGAGATCAGTCTTTCACAACACTGCGGTGGAATTTTGGCTCACTCTTCTTTGCAGAACTGCAAAGTAATAGTTCAGCCACATTGGAAGGTTTGAGCATGAACTGCCCATTTAAGGTCCTGCCACAGCATCTCAATCAAGTTCAAGTCAGGACTGTGACTAGGCCACTCCAAAACTTTAATTCTGCTTCTTTTGAGCCATTCAGAGGTGGACTTTCTCCTATGCCTTGTCTTGCCGCATAATCCAGTTGCACTTGAGCTTCAACTCATGGACTGATGACCAGACGTTGTTCTTTAGGATTTTCTCGTAGAAAGCAGAATTCATGTTTTCCTCAGTTATTGCAAGTCACCCTGGCCCTGAAGCAGCAAAGCATCCCCACACCATCACACTACCACCACCATGCTTGACCATAGTATGATATTCTTTTTGTGGAATTCTGTGTTTGATTTACGCCAGATTTAACAGGACCCCTGCCTTTCAAACGGTTTTGACTCATCAGTCCACAGAACAAGGTGTGTTCTGGCAGAATTCAGACGAGCCTTAATGTTCTTCTGGGTTAGTAGTGGTTTTCGCCTCGCCACTCTTCCATGGATGGCATTTTTGGCCAGTGTGTTTCTGGTAGTGGAGTCATGAACCTTTGATGCGAGTGAGGCCTGCAGTTCCTTGGATGTTGTTCTTGAATTTTTTTGTGACTTCCTGGATGAGTCGTCGCTGTGCTCTTGAAGGAATTTTGGAAGGTCAACCACTTCTGGGAAGGTTCACTACTGTGCCAAGTTTTCTCCCTTTGGAGACAATGGCTCTCACTGTGGTTCTTTGGAGTCCCAGAGCCTTTGAAAGAGCTTTGTAACCCTTCCCAGATTGATGTATTTCAATCACCTTTTTCCTCATCATTTCTGGAATCTCTTTCGACCTTGGCATAGTGTGCTACTGGGTGAGACCTTTTAGCCAACTTCATGCTGCTGAAAAAGTTCTATTTAGGTGCTGATTTGATTAAACTGTGCTGGCAGTAATCAGGCCTGGGTGTGTCTAGTCCAGCTGAACCCCATTATGAATGCAGTTTCATAGATTTGGGGATTTCATAACTGCTGGTATTGGATAACTTTTTTGCTTCAATAAATAACATTATCATTTAAAAACTGTATTTTGTGTTTACTCAGATTGCCTTTGTTTTAAGTTAGATTTTTGAAACAATTTAGTATGAGATATACAAAAAAACAGAAGAAATCAAATACTTTTCACAGAACTGTATTTACGAAAGTTTCATAAATGAGACCCATTCAATGGTTCATTGCGTCATCACTCACGTTCATGGAAATCCTATCCTATGCTTAAACTGTAAATTGTTACAAGCATAAAATGTTCAAGTAAAAATGTTTGTAGGTAAATATTTGTTTTATTACTATGAATTGGTATACTGGTGCATACAAAAAAAAAAAAAAAGTTTAAATATTTTCCTATGTTAATTTAGTGACAAACTGAAAAACATGCCTTTAACTAAACTAGATATTTTTTTTATTTCTTGCTTTAAATCACTTGAATCTACTTGGTAACAATAAGTGTTTAAATGCATACCTATACACTGATAACAACCAAAAATCAGCATATTTAAACAAACCAAAAAAAATTTATGGTTTGCGTTAAGACAACGCAAGAAAAACATGTTTACATGAGATTTTAAAGAGCACCTATTATGGTTTTTAAACGTGCCTAATTTAGTTTTAAAGGTCTCATACAATAGATTTACATGCATCCAAGGTCAAAAACACTTTAATTTGCTCAATTTAAATTGCAGCATTACCTTTTTTTTCCCCAGTGTCAAAAACAACTCGTTCAATGATCCGTTCTAAAGGATTCATTCTAAACTCCTCCTTTAAGAGAGCCTACTCTGCTCTGATTGGTCAGATGTGCCAGTCTGTTGTGATTGGTCTACTGCTTAGTGTAGTGTTTGAGGGTGGGTCAAAGCTGTTCGCGAGCAGCCAATGAAGAACATAGGAAGTAAGTCTGGAATTACTAATGACTCGTTTCAGGTGTTCAGAATCAGTTCTTTCTTTTGGGAGTCAATAACTCCATTTGTCGTGCACTTTGATTTTTGAAACTTTGCAGATTATTTACATTCACAAACAGCTATATAACAAACTACGTGAAAGGTAATATTTGAAAAACCATAATAGGTGCTCTTTAAATTATCTGATTATTCTCTGCTTTTGATGTCAATCCATAAACAGCCATGCACACAGCACTTGCACACACTGATAGTCGGTGAGAATGCCGGTAAAGGTGTTTACATACAATGCAAAATTGGGGCAAAAATCTACCTAAGCTGATCAGTTTATGACCTTACCCTGGGAAAAAGAAAACACATTTAAAGGCATTTACAGTTGTGCTCAAAAGTTTGCATACCCTGGCAGAAATTGTGAAATTTTGGCATTGATTTTGTCTTTTGATTTGTCATTGATCTTGAATTTAATGATAGTGATCATATGAAGCCATTTATTATGACAGTTGTTTTGGCTCCTTTTTTAAATCATAATGATAACAGAAATCACCCAAATGGCCCTGATCAAAAGTTTAAATACAATTGCAATTTGTGTCTGTGTATAAATAGTCAATGAGTTTGTTAGCTCTCACGTGGATGCATTGAGCAGGCTAGATACTGAGCCATGGGGAGCAGAAAAGAACTGTCAAAAGACCTGCGTAACAAGGTAATGGAACTTTATAAAGATGGAAACAGGATATAAAAAGATAACCAAAGCCTTGAAAATGCCAGTCAGTACTGTTCAATCACTTATTAAGAAGTGGAAAATTCAGGGATCTCTTCATACCAAGCCAAGGTCAGGTAGACCAAGAAAGATTTCAGCCACAACTTCCAGAAGAACTGTTCGGGATACAAAGAAAAACCCACAGGTAACCTCAGGAGAAATGCAGGCTGCTCTGGAAAAAGACTGTGGTTGTTTCAAGGAGCACAATACTTGACCCCTCTCCAAACATAGCGCTTATGGTTGTGACCATAAAGCTCTATTTTGGTCTCGTCACTCCAAATTACAGTGTGCCAGAAGCTGTGAGGCATGTCAAGGTGTTGTCGGGCATATTGTAACTGGGCTTTTTTGTGACATTGGCTTCTTTCTGGCAACCCGACTATGCAGCTCATTTTTGTTCAAGTATGATCGTATTGTGCTCCTTGAAACAACCACACCATCTTTTTCTGTATTTCTCCTGAGGTTACCTGTGAGTTTTTCATTGTATCCTGTACAATTCTTCTGGCAGTTGTGGTTGAAATCTTTCTTGGTCTACCTGACCTTGAACAAAACTCATTGACTATTTATACACAGACACTAATTGCAATTTAAAAAGCCACAGGTGTGGGAAATTAACCTTTAATTGCCATTTAAACCTGTGTGTGTCACCTTGTGTGTCTGTAACAAGGCCAAACATTCAAGGGTATGTAAACTTTTGATCAGGGCCACTTGGGTGATTTCTGTTACCATTATGATTTAAAAAGGAGCCAAACAACTGTGATAATAAATGGCCTCATATGATCACTATCCTTAAATAAAAATATTATTATTATTTTTGTTTTGCATGATCAGTCATTTTCAAAATCAATGCCAAAATTTCACAATTTCTGCCAGGGTAAGCAAATGTTGAGCACAACTGTATATGACCTTACAAGTTGTCTGCTTATTAAACATAATCGGTGCAAGAACATGCATGTTAACACACTGACCGGCTTTTTGCCGAATTTTAAATATCGTCAAAAGGCTGAAAATATTATGCCAGTGTCCCAGCACTATGCGAGGCATGTGTGGAACGTTCTGGAAATATCTTAATCTACAAACACCAGTTTCAAAGTCTAATGAAATACTTAAAGGTGCTATATGTAAAATTGACAACAAGCATTTGAAATGGGTACTGCAGTCCAAATTCAAAATATTGGAGAGTTGTCTGCCCTGCCCCAGACTCTAAGCTCATGCAGGTTGCCAGAATTAGCCAACTTGGCATCCGTTTTAAAGGATTTCTGGGCTTTAAGCCATCTCCATCTCCCAAAGGCATCTCCAATATTTACCCTTGTTTTTACTACACCTCTGGTCATGGTGGTTTTTAGACTGATGGCGAGGCTTTTCAGGTCGGGTGGAATTTGTCATCTCTGATCCAGTTTGTTTGCTGGCTTCCATGGCTACAGCACGCAGTGTTGTTTGCCTGCAAACTTGTTCAAATCTGGCAACCCAGCGGTGTCGAAATACTATTGGTGAGTGGGCAGTGGGCGGTATCTCACAGGCCAAAACATAAACATAAATTCCGGCCCAGAATGGAAACTTCAAAAGTAGCATATACAGGCTGTAGCATTGTTATCAGAGAAGCCAGTATTTCAACTTAGCATGTTTCCTAATTCTCTAATGACATATTATGGTCATTTTATGATTTAGTACAGTAAAAATATTACAAAGCACATTTAAATAGACAGACAGATCATCAATAATACAATTCTTGCAATGGAGTGACACTGCACAGATGGGAAATTTAGTCAAGCATGTTATTTAGCTTATTTCAATGTCCCCTAAGATCATTTGTTAATCAGTGGCACCAGAAATTGATAATGACATGCTGGCATTGCATGAGAAAGTGAAGATTAAAAAGCTGGGAGTGCAAGTTACTTTCTTTGATTGGCCATAGACTGAGTGAGCAGCTTTAATCTATGGCAGGATCTGTCACCCACGGATCACAGTTCCTGCGTAACCGGCAATTAACAGCAACGTACAAGATGAGCTCACCATTTCTTTTGAGCCAGAAATATGGCTGCCTTTTCAAAACCAAACCATGGCTGTACAGTAACCGGTAGGTTAAACATAGGAAGGCAAAACAAACAGGTTCTCACTTCACTGTCTGCTGAAAGTATTTTGACTAATCCTCACACCAACTGTGACGTATACGGATTTACGCTGTGGCTTTGTGCTCAGGGCTGGAGGCATTGTGAAATAATACTGTTGAGAATTTTAATGAATATGGCAAAATAGAAGAAAGAAATAAGAGAGATCATTTTACAGCAGTGCTGGTGTTCACGACTGACAAAAAACACTTCTGATACATTCTGGTCTGTGAAGCATTGAGCTGTAAAAAGAGGGGAAGGTGCCTGTATAAGAGACAGGAAACAAAACAGAACAGAGAAGTCGGCACCTCAAAAGCACAAAGCGAATGTGAAGTGACAGATTAAAGTCCCGACTGCTTGTTGCTCTTAATGCGGTGCTCTTAAGCAGTGATACCTCAAACAGCCTTCATCACACTGCAAGTGAAAAGACTCTTTACTTGCCCAGAAAACAAGCCCTCCCACCCTGCAATAACACGTCAAACTCTGACCAGCAGATGTGAGTTAAAGGTGAAATTAAAAAAGCTTTGGCTGCATCAGAATGTTTCAGCAGATTCTGGGTGTGATCTATGGGTGTTAATTAGGGCCAGGCGATACATCAAATATTTATTGCATTCCTAAAATTATGGAACAATATAAAACATTTTTATTTGGATATCACGTATCCTGAAGACTGCGTCATTAGAATAGTTTCACAATCTTTCATTGTCTCGCAACTTGCAAGTATGAGAGTGTTTAGACTAAGTCTTAAGTTTCGTTTTTTGTTTTAATAGTCTTTGATTTAAACTTCAGTAGCAAAAAATTTTAAGAGTTTGGGAGTTCAATTCAGTTTAAATTGTCAGTTTAAATTATTTGATTCAAAACTGATTCAACCATTCCTTTTTGCCATGACTGAAAAACATTTCACTTAATGTTCAAGCAAAATACAGTGTGGAAAACTTGCCTTGATTGTTTTTTATAAAATTTTAACCACGTTTTAGATTTTATGAAACATTTTGAATCTAGGCATCAAGAGCTCTTTGGTTATGAAACAAATAATTGAGCAGAGTAAATACATAAACATCAAATATCAAGATATATTTTTTTTGCTAATAAGGCTTGCGATTGTAGAGAAAAAGAGTTCAGTGGTAATGAAAGGAAAAAGGCCAAACCACCCTCACACACAGTGATTCAGCATGAACCACCCAGCCGCATTAACCGAAGTCTTCAAAGTCATGACACGACACAGTTGTGTTACTCGTTTTGCTCTTGTTATGACTTCCAGCTACAGGACTTTTACACATGCTTTGCAGTTTTAGAGCAACAGTGACGTAAAAAGGCGACAAAGTGTCCCACCTCTGAAGAGGGCCTGGGTTAATGTGAAAAAATATAATTCCTCCCAGTTATAGCACTATATTTAGCTGATAAGCACCAAGTTTCTGTCTAGGGTGGACTGACATTTTTCAACAGAAGACAGCAGCCTTATAGTTCTATATTGAAAGCGAGAGGGTGATGAACTGGGTAGTTTTACAGCTTTTAGGCCTATACACAAACAAGCCTTTCAATCTTTAAAATGAATTTGTACCCTAAACACTTTGTGGGGAATTTTGCCCCCAGATTATATAAATTTGAGTAATGTGTCTGGAACTGGTATTCTAGATTAGGGAAGTGCGAGACTTGTAGACTAAACGGTACTCATGTTGCTAGTTGGTCAATATTTTTCCCCATTAATACATTACGTTTGACACATATACAGGTGCATCTCAATAAATTAGAATGTCATGGAAAAGTTCATTTATTTCAGTAATTCAACTCAAATTGTGAAACTTGTGTATTAAATTAATTCAGTGCACACAGACTGAAGTAGTTTAAGTCTTTGGTTCTTTTAATTGTGATGATTTTGGCTCACATTTAACAAAAACCCACCAATTCACTATCTCAAAAAATTAGAATACATCATAAGACCAATAAAAAAAACATTTTTAGTGAATTGTTGGCCTTCTGGAAAGTATGTTAATTTACTGTATATGTACTCAATACTTGGTAGGGTCTCCTTTTGCTTTAATTACTGCCTCAATTTGGCGTGGCATGGAGGTGATCAGTTTGTGGCACTGCTGAGGTGGTATGGAAGCCCAGGTTTCTTTGACAATGGCCTTCAGCTCATCTGCATTTTTTGGTCTCTTGTTTCTCATTTTCCTCTTGACAATACCCCATAGATTCTCTATGGGGTTCAGGTCTGGTGAGTTTGCTGGCCAGTCAAGCACACCAACACCATGGTCATTTAACCAACTTTTGGTGCTTTTGGCAGTGTGGGCAGGTGCCAAATCCTGCTGGAAAATGAAATCAGCATCTTTAAAAAGCTGGTCAGCAGAAGGAAGCATGAAGTGCTCCAAAATTTCTTGGTAAACGGGTGCAGTGACTTTGGTTTTCAATAAACACAATGGACCAACACCAGCAGATGACATTGCACCCCAAATCATCACAGACTGTGGAAACTTAACACTGGACTTCAAGCAACTTGGGCTATGAGCTTCTCCACCCTTCCTCCAGACTCTAGGACCTTGGTTTCCAAATGAAATACAAAACTTGCTCTCATCTGAAAAGAGGACTTTGGACCACTGGGTAACAGTCCAGTTCTTCTTCTCCTTAGCCCAGGTAAGATGCCTCTGATGTTGTCTGTGGTTCAGGAGTGGCTTAACAAGAGGAATACGACAACTGTAGCCAAATTCCTTGACACGTCTGTGTGTGGTGGCTCTTGATGCCTTGACCCCAGCCTCAGTCCATTCCTTGTGAAGTTCACCCAAATTCTTGAATCGATTTTGCTTGACAATCCTCATAAGGCTGCGGTTCTCTCGGTTGGTTTTGCATCTTTTTCTTCCACACTTTTTCCTTCCACTCAACTTTCTGTTAACATGCTTGGATACAGCACTCTGTGAACAGCCAGCTTCTTTGGCAATGAATGTTTGTGGCTTACCCTCCTTGTGAAGGGTGTCAATGATTGTCTTCTGGACAACTGTCAGATCAGCAGTCTTCCCCATGATTGTGTAGCCTAGTGAACCAAACTGAGAGACCATTTTGAAGGCTCAGGAAACCTTTGCAGGTGTTTTGAGTTGATTAGCTGATTGGCATGTCACCATATTCTAATTTTTTGAGATAGTGAATTGGTGGGTTTTTGTTAAATGTGAGCCAAAATCATCACAATTAAAAGAACCAAAGACTTAAACTACTTCAGTCTGTGTGCACTGAATTTATTTAATACACGAGTTTCACAATTTGAGTTGAATTACTGAAATAAATGAACTTTTCCACGACATTCTAATTTATTGAGATGCACCTGTATATATATATATTATTTATTTTTATTTTTTTTTGCTTTATTATAATTGAAACTTGAAACCATTTTTTTTTTATTGAAGTGTGTTAAAAAAAAGTCTCCCTTTTGAAAATAAAAGAAAGCTAACAGAATTATAATAAATCAAATTATAAACAAAAAAAATAGCATGTAATTATAACATGTTATATAACTAAAGCATGTTAGTTTACATGTTAGCATAGCATATTAACTACTAAATGAAAAATAACATCAGCTGTGTGAGCTTTTAAAGTAATGTCATATGATTATTAATAATTAACATACTGTAGGTGTGTGACAGTGCAGACAGACTGCTCCTGTCTATACCTTTAACTCAGTGGTTCTCAGCTGGTTTTGCTTCAGGACCCACCATAGTAAAAACATAACCTGTATTTAATGTATCATGGGTTGCATTTCCTTTTATGTTGCATAGTTTTGTTCATGGTTTTCTAGTACAAGGACATCCATCAAGTGACATTATTTTTGTTGTTGTCAGTGACATTTTTGTTGTTGTCAACAACAAAAGTGACAGGAAGTTTTCTCTCCCCCTTTTAAAAATTGAAGAGCATATTTACTTTGAGTCCATTATTACCCCATTTGTTTCCTAATTTCAAACAATTCAAACAGAACATACATATTACACAGGAGGAAAGGCTCCTCATTACCATGGTTAGGTCAGTGTAGCTAGTCGTAAATAAAAGTAATAATAATAACAAATTATAGTATTTATGAAAAAATACTAGCTGAAACTCATCTTGAAACTTTAACTACAACTGCTACTGTTCATATAAAATGAGGTCTAATAGATTCTACCTTTAGATTATTTCATATGAAAGTATAACATTTTGTCAAAATATAAGTTACATTTACTCATGTAAAATCATGAAACAATTTTGTAAAGGTGATGTATAATGAAAAAAAAAAAAAAAAAAGTATGCAGAGAGTATATCATGATCGCTAGCTGGTTCTGTTACACTCGTGCGAAAGTGCAGATGAGAAGCCTTTAGCTGATTGCGAGATTATCATTAAATCTGACTCGGCAGTCCTAAATAGGCTATCACTTGGACGGCCGCCGAAATATCTTCAATGGGAGAACCATGGCATTGTTCTTTCCTTGCTGTCCACGACTCTGTCCGAATAGACCTGTGACCCACTTTTGGGTTGTGACCCACCAGTTGAGAAAGACTGCTCTAACTCACACACACTCATGTCAGTTACAATGGCATCTGTAACTGAAAACTATTGATTTTGTATGGTGCTGCATCCACACCACTGTGTCACTGTAAGTCCAAGATGACACAAGTAAAAAGTTAGAGTGCACCATTAATAATACAAGCAGAATGTATACAAAGTTTCATTTCACCTCAGGTGCGCTTCTTCCCTCTCTCACTCGCAGCGCACGCAGGAAAACCTCCTCTCGCAAGACGAGCAAACTAGCTATGGAAATCGCTTATGTGGTGGTGCAGGAGGTGGATTTCCAAAACATTGGCTTGCAAGTCACTATGGACGTTTTGTTTTCACATTTAAGTATTCTTTAAATCTGTGTTTGCTTGAAAGTTATTTTGCCGCAGAGCGGGCTTTTTCAAGTGCAGGATAATCGCCTCAGGACAGTCAGGTCCCATCTTTCACCGGACTATGTTTATGTTAATTTTGCTTTTCAAAAAGCATACTCCGAGTAAGTAGCCAAGAAAACGACTACTTTAGGCTAGACATGCCATTTTTATTATTATTTGTTTTTACCCTGCTGAACAAGTATATTCAATGATGTGAATGTGTGTGTCATGTTCTATATTTCATGTACAATGATCATAATGCAAGGCAAGCACGTCGCAGATAAATGCCCCTTTAAAGTGAAATGTAGTGTCTGATTTGGCTATTGGAATAGATTAAGCATTTTAAATGGTTTTTTTAACACAATGTTTTTTGACCGTTTTCTATGGGTTTCTTCCTTTTTTAGACTATTCGACTCAAATGTATGTTTAAACGTCTGTGAATTTAGTCATTCCGCACATCCCTATTCTAGATAAATGTTGAGCTGTTGATATCTTTGGTCTCCGACTAACTATCAACATACAATTAGGCTACATACACTAGACCAGAGACTACTTTTATTATCATTATACTGTGATAAATTCCTATCTAACGCTTTGACAGTTTTACTTCCATTGTTCCATTTCAGGAGAGTGACAACATATCCGTTATATTTTAGCAACTGTTTGTATTATGCATTAACATGTGAATGACCAGAGAGTGTTTTGCTTTCATTTAGCTATGCAATCTTCAGTGCGCTTTCAGTGTGCCACATATTTTCACCAGGCAACTTTCTCCTGCAATTTGCATCTCTTCTTTTAATTGCTTTTGATTTTAATAGTCCTTTATACTGCATTTACTGAAGCTAAAATCCCTGAGAGAAAGTATTACACAGTGTTTCAGTTTAATCCCTCAGGGTGCCATTAGTAAGAGACAGACCACTGCATTTTTGTTGGTTGTGTCATTTTTTTCAGCCAGTCAGTATCCTACCTGCGAGATGTATTTTTTCCAGAGTGGTTCATCTTCACTGATGTCAAACTCATTCCATCCATGGTAAGCACGCCGTCGTGCAACCTCCTCCTGGGTGAGACCAAACTGCAGGTCAGCCTAATACAGGGGGAGAGGATGAGAATTGCTGTAAGTCAGAAAACCGCAGTCTTCCCGAAATAACACTTATCGGATGTGTAACCATGACAACTTTAACATTAACTGCTAACAAATAAGATGTTTGTTTTCCCTTTAAAGCGCCAAGTAAAGACATAATTTATGCCATTTGGAACGCGTACTTTGAAAGTGAGAGAGCACACAAAAGCTCTCGTTGCACTTACCTGATGGCTGCGCAAAACTAAAAACGAAGGTCGAAATACTGCTATGTACAACCAAATTTGACCACATAACATCACTTTACAACAAACTCGGAAGCCACATAGTCTCCTTCCCCTTCCTTGTTCAGTTTGCACTAACAAAACATGTCAGCTTCTACTGGCACACAAATTAAATTTTTTTATATTTTTTCCTATTAAAATAGTAATAACTAAGGTGTATCATTCATGGCTCGAGTGCTTCCGAGATTGTGGCTGTATGCTGATGATAGTGGATGAATAAAGGTCATCAGGGAGTAGATGGTCATTACACTGGGGTGATGGAGAACAGAGACATGGCACAACACACTCAGTCATCCATGCCGAGACTGTAAGAACATCCCTGTACTCTCTTATCCTGGGGTGATTCATTAAGGTACATCGTGTGATAGCTGTGGGGATGGGCTTTAAAATTCAAGGATTTTTCAGCTCTAAACAGAAGAAAATCACAGACTGATGAGCATACCTGCAGTGTACAGGCAATCTCGTTCACGGGTAGTTCACTGGCTTTTTTTGAAGTCAGAACCGGAACCATGGTCTCATCTTCACAGAGGGGTTGACACTCTGCAAGCTAGAAAAAAAACAACAAAGGAAAACATTTAAATAAAACAACAACAGGGCAAGTTAACATGATGCATGATAACCCATATGATCACAGAAAATATTCACGTTAATAGGATGTTAACTTTGGAGATAATCCACATCAAAGCATAAAGATAATGCTATCATAACCTAATCTTTCTTCAAAAAAATGAGTACAACAAACAAAAGGATTACAGGCCCAAACATTGAACTTTTTAATGCTACACAATGAAACAAACAATTCTAGGCAGAGCCACTTGGATCATTCTGATCAGACTAACCCCACATAGGAAGTAACTAACTCAATTTCATCATCTGAAACTTTATCCAACCCAAATTGTAGACTCTCAGCTACAGAAAAAAAGCACCATTTCCACTATTTACACAGAGGAAGAGTCATCTGACAATAATCATGGAACCCATCAGATGGATTAATGGAATGCATTAGGGAGGCAAAGGGACATTTTTAGAACTCCAAATAGAATCAAACAACCATTACAGTGTTGGTTCTAAAAGTCTAAATGATACAATGAACAACTTTATAATATCTTGTCTTACATCTGACCAGCTCCATGTTTTAAGTTCAATTACTTTTGTACTGTAAACTATCAAAGTCTGGGAAAAAACAGAGTGAATTATTTTGTAAACCTGATACAGTTGATCCTGATGTAAAAATCATTGTTGAACAGAACAAAAACTATTTGTACACTTTCTGAAGAAAAGGGATGCTTGCCTGTGCAAAACACTGCTATGTGGTTGCTAAGGTGTTCCGAGTGTTTTGTACGCCATTGCTTTTCAGTTTCTAAGATGTTTTAGGTGGTTGCTAGGTTGTTTACTTCTGGTCCGATTCAAAAGAGTCTGGTCTCAATTATATTCTGGTCACTAAATGTCTTCAGGCTCTCCTTCAATGTAACGCTCCGATATACTCATGGCGAAGTTCTTCTTTGTTTTTCGCTTAGAGCTAATAAGACAAAGTTGAGCAACGGAAAGACTGTACCTCTCGTTGGTTTCATACGGATTACACAATCAGAGAATATTTGTTTGATTTAAATTGGTTAATTTAAAAGTAGACAATTCAAGCTTTCTATAGACATATTTCTCATGTCTGCGAGTCAACCCTCTGTGGTCACCGGATACGCCGACTTTTTCCCTGATAACAGCAGAAAGAAATACTCTGTCATTTTTGGTCATACAGATAAGAGTAAGACATCATTCTAAACTATAAAGGGTTTACTTTTATTTGTGGACACAATAACAGCAAAACATTGTGGTTTTGTAAAATAAAGAAATCATACAGGATGCACTTTCTGCCGTCTCGGTCTCCATGAACTTCTGTCTGGAGCGCATCATGAAAATGAACCGAAACAGAGGGGGATTTAAATGCAGATGTCGGGCACACGTTTAATTGAGAATTGATGCCAAGGGTCAAATTTAAATAAAAACTAAAATAAAAATTAAAAAATAAGAAATGACTTGCAAAAAGGGCACTTATCTAGTGAAAGAGGGCAGGTGCTTGAGCACCACTTGGGGTCTATCTGTGCACATGACAGCCTGCCTGAGTTTCGTCGACAGTCGGAGGTGGAAAATTTGATGGAGGCGGCCGCCTCGATTCTCTATGCAGGAAAAACCTGCATTAAAAACCTGATTAAACTGCATATTTCAAATGTGAATGTGTGAATGGCTTTCGGCTACAGATGGCACATGAATGAAGCAGCATATCAAACACCAGTGTGAATGGGCACTTAAGAGTATTAGAGTAGATTTGGTAACCGCACACCGGTGTGTTCACGTTGACAGGTCTTAACTGACTAAAGAACGTAACCGGAATTAGCTGTTGGCCTCATAGTAGGTGGTGCACCGGGTCACACCTACTGATGATGTGGGCCAATTGAATATGAACGCGTTTAGCATCCGGTATGAAGTTTTCCCAAGAGTATGAGTTGTCGAGCTGTTTCAAACCACTGAAACAATCTCAAACACCTTTCTGGCCCGATTTCAATTGAAATTACGTCACACCCATTCGTTCTTCGATTTAGCTTGAAGTATATCGGGGCATTAATCTATGGATTTTCTCATCTGTCAGGTCTGTAACAGAAACACACTGGATGAGTTTAATATTTGAAACTAAATTTCAAAGCAATAGTAATACTTAGGGCTGGCTAAGCGGGCACTGTAGCGGGCTAACTGTAAGATGTCTCAGAATGACACATGACAAGAAATGTTGTAAGAGGGGGCCTGGGTAGCACTGTGGTAAAAGACGCTGGCTACCACCTCTGGAGTTCGCTAGTTCGAATCCTAGGGCGTGCTGAGTCACTCCAGCCAGGTTTCCTGAGCAACCAAATTGGCCTGGTTGCTAGAGAGGGTAGAGTCACATGGGATAACCTCTTCGTGGTCGCTATAATGTGGTTTGTTCTCAGTGGGGCGCGTGGCGAGTTGAGCTTGGATACCGCGGTGGATGGCGTGAAGCCTCCACACACACTATGTCTCCGTGGCAACGTGCTCAACAAGCCACGTGATAAGATGCGCAGGTTGATGTCTTAGACGCGGAGGCAACTGGGATTCATCCTCCGCCACCCAGATTGAGGCGAATCACTACGCGACCACGAGGACTTAAAAGCGCACTGGGATTTGGGCATTCCAAATTGGGGAGGAAAAAAAAAACTTTGAAAGACATGCGCTTGAAGAAACACACTATTATATTTTGAAGAACAGACGATAGAAAAGCAATCGATGTGTGTGTCTGAGGTGCTGTTTGTTCAGAGGCATGCAGCGAGAGTGTGTCTCGTGGAGCACACACACATGTAAAGAGTTCTCACTCTTTCCTTTCTGCTTCAGTCGTCTGAAAACTGTTTGCAAGTATAGTGCTGTCTATGAAAAAGTTGCAAATTACCTCAGACCATCTCAGGAGGTTCTCAAAGTTTATTTTGCTTTATTTCCATGGAACTGTTCATGCTTAACATGCAGTGTGAACGCATCTGCAGGTTCACTTTATAGCCTACATGAGTATACAGCCTAAACAAGTTCACCTTGAACCTAAAATTTATTTATATTTGAATTATTATCAACATTATTATGTTTACATTTATAATTGTCTTTAGATCTTAATTTGTACTAGTAATTTTCCATCTGTTGGAGATGGATTCTTGCGTGACAGCAAATGGAAGGGTGGTTATCTACGTTTGAAGTGCAATATGAATTTAGAAATATCTTTGGTTTAAGTTTTTCGGTTTCAATAAATAAATTAAATTTTTAAAGCAAAATCAATAAAACCAAGAATATTCACCGATCCTTCTGATATTTTTTTTTTTTTAAATATTGTGAAGATTTCTTGCATATTGCCCAGCATTAGTAATAGTGAAGCACCACCAATAAGCACAAGTTGCATTTTTATTTTGATTAAGGCCCACGATAAATTCAGACCTTGCAGGCTAAGTATATAACAGATCACAGCACTAAATTTTCAGCAAGTTTGTTTAGCTTTTGTAAGCACAATGATTTAAGTTTAACCTGCGGTAGATGAAAACAAGTAAGGTTATTAAGATGTAGATTTATTCTTGGAATTACCCAAGGTTAAATGTTCAGGGACCTAGAACCAGAGAGTCTTACTTTAAACAAACTAAGTTACAGTGGAAATAAACACACGACAACATGCAAATCTAAACGAAATACTGCTGTAATTACATTACAGGACACGACCGAAAAAATAAAAAACAGACCAGACAGACAATATGCTCAGAGCATATTCTAAACACAGAATCCGAAGCTCCCAGAACGAACTTTAAGAGAGTTACCCTCAGGTGGAAGTCACTGACGGATATCATTCAGAGTGAAGCTCTACAAAAGAAAAGAGAGAAAGAGAACAGAAGAGAGAAAGATAAAGCCTGTGTCATAGACAGAAAGCTTAAAGTGAAAGAGAATTTGGGCAACCTCTCGTAATCCGTATCATTTTATGTGTTGGATCCAGCATGAATCTTTATAAGAGATCCCCCTGCAATAGCGCAGCATCTAGAAGTGTTAAACGCCATTCGTCCAGCACTATCATTCAGTAGGTACAGCGCAAAGATAAAAGAAAGCATCTTACTGAAGAGCCAGCAAGTCTCAGCCTGAGAGGATTCCCATAATTAAGAGTGGCAAGAGATTAAACCTGTATCAGCCAATCAGTCTCTCAACGCTCTCTGAACAGACCTCTCTTAACATTAATGAATGTATGCTACAATGGGACACAGGACATGGAGTAGATGGGTTCCCTTTACAGAAATTAGGCTATTTCTATAAATTTCATTCTCTGGTTTTCTAACACTCAGTAAAATACTATTTGGCCAAAAGTACGTGGATACTCGCATCTCACCCATTTGTGCTTGTTTAACATTTAATTTCAAAGCTATTGGCAATAATAGGGAGTTGGACATCTCTAACAGCTTCCACTCTTTTGGGAAGGTTTTCCTGTTGAAACAGGGCTGTGAGGAGTTGCTTCCTTTAGTTTCAGAAATAAGAGAATCAGTGAGGTCAAGCACTGATGTTGGGTGATGGGGCCTGAGTCCCAGTTTGTGTTTCAATTTATCCCAAAGTGGGGTTCAGGCCTGGGCTTTGTGCAGGCCAATCAAGTTCAACAACACCAGACTCAGTCAACCATTTCTATACGGATCTTGCTTTGTGCACAGGGGTATTGTACTGCCCTTCAGAATCTACAAAAGCAGATATTTTCGGGTGATTCATGAAAAAGACCCGGTTCAAAAGAGTTATTTGGTCACAACTCTCTTGCGCTGGGTTTGTTGTTGAGTGCAGTGAGCTCATCACAGCAGAATGGGTGAAAAGCGACACGAGACACACTGGTGTGCTCTAAAGATATATTCAATAACTCACAAGATGATATCTGACAAAACCACATATGAACACGCATAACCCGACTGTCGCCAATGGCGACCAGATTTTAAATTATTGTCTCAATCAATTATTTTTGGTCACATTTGCAACCATATTTGTCGCAGTATGTAGCCCTGCATGTTAGAACAGAAAAGGTCCCTTCCCCAAACTGTTCCCACAAAGTTGAAAGCACACAATTCTCCAGAATGTCATTGTATGCCGTAGCATTAAGATTTTTCTTCACTGAAATTAAGGGGCCAAGACAAACCTGTTAATTAGAAGGTGTCCACATACTTTTATCACCATAATAATCTTCTGTCATTGGCTGTTAGGGCTGCTAGCATCACCGTGACAATCACAGTGATAGAGTGCCACTGGCGGTTATGCGCGTGACGTAAAAATATCAACTTACATAAAAGACCTTGCGAAAACATGAAATAAATTCCGGATATAAAGTCATTTACTGACTATAGTAAACTATTAGATCCTTAGTAACTGTGTTGTGAATTCTTCATCCTAGGGACGTGTTAGACTTCTTAATTTTGCGCTACATACAACATTATGGCAACGGGTATTTATAGGATACACATTTAGCGCAATTCAAGCCAAGCGCACATCACGACTGATCAGTAACTAGGCAAATCAACTACAAGTCCATTCATCCCTGGCTAGTTACAATCCCGAAATTCCTTTACAAAACTCATGCACAGGAGAGTAATTAGTGATAACATGTCAACAAACAACATGAAACAAATGGCTCACACCTGTATATGCGCTCTAGAATGTGCAAAAGTGATCTATCCAGCTTTAGTTTTCGAATTTCAGTGAGTACAGACTGATTTCATCTAAAATTTAAATCTAGTAGGCTACACTTTGATTTTATTTATTAAACATTTGATTAATATTGCAAGTACAAACTCTGTTTAAAATGAATGAGTTGGAACAAACAGAACACTCTTGCACAGAAATAGTACAGATTCGTATGAGTTTGCTTAATTGCATGAAATCGTACGAGTTGGTCGTATGAATTTGTATGAGTTTTATAACACCCAATTACTTTCTTCCGTAATACATAAACTCTTTTTGCTTCAATTAATGCTTTGGGACTCTATTCTATGGTTAGGTTTAGAAATGGGGTTTGGGGAAAGAGTATAAAATTAAGAAGCATGTACACAACGTCTGACAGGCGGAACTTTCGCATTGCACATCCAGGGATTTGCACGTCTACAATTTGTACAAATTCATACGAACAAACTCGTAAGATTTCATATTAATTAGACATCTCGTACGAATCTGCACGACTTCTCATGAGATCGGTTGGAATAAAGAGTGAAGGAAAAGGAGCCAATAAATGCATGTAAGAAATGCAGGATTTAGGCAATCCTTCAATACTGTTTAAAAAGCATCCCAGATAGCTATTGCTTAAGGATGCCAAGAGTGCGCATAAGTTATCAAAGGGTGGCCACTTAAGAATCTAAAAGAAAAGATAGTTTTGATTTGCTTAACATTGTCAGATCTAATAATAGCTCAACCTATCTTCAGTGTCTATTAGGGCTGGGATGATTCATCGACGTAATCGACGTCATCGATTACAGAAATACGTCGATTTGCATAACATGCGTCGGCGTGTCGCAATGGAGTAATCAAAATAGCAGCGCCCGGTTTAAGTATGGATTCCCCCGAAGAACAAGCTGCAGCTAAAAAAAAAAACTCGCCTACGGTCATCTAAAGCGTGGGAGTATTTTAGCCAGAGACCCAACAGTGTGGTGCTGTGTAAGCTATACAAATTGGAAATGGCTTATCACAGCAGTACAACCGCCATGAACGAACACTTGAAGCGAAAGCATCCCGGAGCGCTTGGTCAAGACGGCAGCACCGTAAGTCCTGTTTACTTTTTGTCCCCACCCAAGCATGACATTAGTATTACAACACGTGTTTCTGTTAGTAGTAGTCACTTTAAACTGATTTTCTAGATGTTTCCTCATCGCCCCCAAGTTAAAGGTAATTTCTGCTCCGCTGCTAACGTAGGGTGACCATACGTCCTCTTTTTCCCAGACATGTCCTCTTTTTCGGACCTTAAAACAGCGTCCGGCCGGGATTTCTAAATTTGCGAAAATGTCCGGGATTCGGCTTTAGTTGCATTATAATGTGCATCTGGTCTAATACTTCATTGTGTGTGCACGCATATTTGCATTGCTTTAACCCCTCTTTGTAAGTCCCGCCTTCTCGCACACCAATTGGTCAATTATAAGAGGTTTGCAGCAACTATTTGCCAAATTCCTGCCTGTCAATCTCTCCGCGAATGCGCAAAGCACTGTTCGGCATCAAACAGTTGCTTGACCGTAGCGGCAAATGACAGCTGAGTGGAAACAATGCCCAAACAAAAGTGCAAATTTACAGAAGATTTTCACAAAAAATTCCCATGCTTTCTTCCAGGTCGAGATCCGTGGGAAGCAGAACGTATGACATGTAAAGCTGGCACTTGTGTCAGTTGCTAATAAAGGTGCAAGTGATTTAGAAGCACACATTAGCTCTGCGAAGTATAAAGAGTCAGCAAAAGGTGAAAGTTCATCAGGTAAATTAACGGACTACTTTTTGCGACCAGGTAAAATTATCACATTGCTTCATTTTCCATGGCCATTCAAAATAATACTAATAGTAAATGAATGTACGCTCATGGCATCAAATATTTTATTTTAGTACATGGACATTCAAAAGAATGTTGGAAATCTTTATATATTTATTGTCTTTTTCACTGTATTAAAGTTTGCATTTATAGTAATACTGTTTTTTTGTTGCAGAATAATGCCCTGCAGTGCACACTTTTGTTTCTTGTACATTTGTTTGTGTTTAAGAGAAGATGATGTAATAAAATATTGAAATATTAATGAGACAAGTTTTTTATATTTATTTTGGGTGAATTAATTGTTATATTAATCAAGTAATAATTATAAAAAATCTTTAGACTAATCGGAAAAAGAATCGTTAGATTAATCGATAAAATAAAAAATCGTTAGGTGCAGCCCTAGTGTCTATGCCTTTTAACCTGTATCAGAAATATCATATGGCTGTTTTATGTATCATTGTGCTATTTTTTTTAGTCTTTTTTTTTTTTTTCTCTATGCCAAGTCATGTTTTTACAGTGATATTCAGTTACTGACAATTATGATGACAAAAACCAGAGCAAAGCTGTTTATCATCACACACTGCTAGTGACACAAATATAAAATAAAGAAATCAAGCTTTAATTGTTTTCGTATCTCCCGGGCCCCCCATCTGGGTCTCAATTACAAACTGTGGCTGTATCTCCCACTGACAGAACTGGGCCAAGTGCAGGTTCAAGGCCATGCACACACACAGAACAATCTGCTCTCTCATCTCTCTTCATTAGATGATCGAGACTGATCGTCTGCAGTCCGCTAAGAGACACATAATGTCATGTTCACCCTAACAGTTTCCACAGAGTTCAAACCGTACTCTCATCAATCTCTCCTCACCTTTTAAACAGTTCCTCACTGATAGCGAACTTGTGTATGTAGTATGAATAGACCAAGCACACAAAAGGAGGAAAAATGCAGTTCTCTAAAAAATTTGTGTCCTCAGCCCCAGCCATGCCCTTAACACACCTCAGTTTCCACTGAGCCATTCGACGAGCTTAACATTACGCAACACTCCTAAACAAACCAGAACACAAATAGGTACAAAAAAAGAAAATGTCTTTGTTCGGCCACACCTGAGGTTGTTTGAATTTCATCTTTGTCTATGGAAATTCTTGGAATTTTGATAGTCAAAAGATGAAACAAGGAGGAGAACTTTATCCCGTGCCCTGTGTTGTAGGTCAGTCCAGATTTTTACTTGGTACATTTCAACAATCTAAAGCCTTCAGTTAGCATCTTAGGCCATGTCCAGACTGTTTTCGTTTGAAAACGCATCTTTTTCTCTATGTTTTGGCCTTCCGTCCACACCAAGACAGCGTATTTGTCAGCGAAAACGGAGCTTTTGAAAACGCTCTCCCTAGTGAATAAATTTGGATATATCTGAAAACGATTACGTATTTGTCGTCATGTGACGCGGTCATGTGATCCATTTAACCAAAACAATCAAGATGCCGGCCCGTGTTACAGCGGCACTGTTATGCCTGAGATTCACTTTGATAGCGTTGTTAAAGTTAAATGTTACTTTGTAAAACATTCACATTGCATTCCTTCAAAGGCGACATGAAGTTTATTTGGAATTGGTGTCCAGCGACGGAACACGAGAACATTTGCGTTTCAGACTGTATATGCAACTGCAATTTTTTGCATGCGCAGTAAGGGGATTTAAGCATTTTCATGCGTTTCAGTGTGGACGAGCAACTTTTGGAAAATGCTTGAAAACGGCAGTGTGGACGGAGAGCATTTCGAAAAGGAAAACACTGCATCCAGATTAATGTAAGCATAGCCTTAGACTCTTTGAAATACTGTCCACGCTGTGGAAGCTTATTTTGTTTTTCCAAACAAAAGATTCTCACCAATCCCCTTGCTTTATAACAAAATTGAAAAGTGAACAGAAGAATCACATTAACAGTAGAGTCAACTTGGCACAATGTCATAGTTTAAGGCCCCTGTGCACGTCCTAATAAATCGAAGAACAAACAGGTGTGACATAATTTAGAACAAAAGCTGGCCAAAAAGAAGTTGCTTTGAAGTTAATTTTGGTGGTTCATAACAGCTTGCCAATATTTGTTTAGTCAGTTAAGATCAGTCAACATGAACACACCAGTGTGCAGAGTTCTCATCGAGCTGGTGCATCATCTGTACAATCGTTCGAGTAGATATTTTACAAAAACATGTTTTTTTTTTTTTTTTAGTTTAATTAGTCTACAAAAGGAATCAAATCCACTAAAATACTCTTAAGTGCCCATTCACTAATGTGCCATCTGCAGTCAAAAGCCATTTACACATCTGCCCAAAGTGAGAGATGCCTCTCTTATCCAGGGTTTTTCCTGCATAGAGAATTAGGAGGCAAATTTAGCGCCGCTTCCGACTGTTGATGAAACTCAGGCAGGCAGTCACGTGCACACACCCCAAGTGGTGTTCAATCACCCACCCTCTTTCATTAGATAAGTGCCCTTTTTGCAAGTAATCTCTTATTTTTTAATTTATATTTTAGTTTTTATTTAAATTTGACCCGTGGCATCAATTCTCAATTAAACGTGTGCCCAACATCTGCATTTAAGTTGCAATTCTGCGAGACCACACGAGCCCCTGCCCCTCTGTTTCGGTTCATTTTCATGATGTGCTCCAGACAGAAGTTCACGGAGACCGAGATGGCAGAAAGCGCATCCTGTATGACTTCTATATTTTACAAAACCACAACGTTTTGCTGTTATTGTGAGTGTCCACAAATAAAAGTAAACCCTTTATAGTTTCAAATGATGTCTTACTCTTATCTATATTACCAAAAATTACGGAGTATTTCTTTCTGCTGTTATCAGGGAAAAAGTCAGCTGTGAATTTACCTCAGAAGAAGAGCGTGATTCAATACGGCCTAACACAAAAAGTGTCTCCCAAAAGTTAATTTGAGCAAAAACTGGACTCTACAAAATCTATTATGTGTTTCATGGCCTTTTTTCAGTGACTTTAAAAATGACTAACCATGCATAATCTTGATTCTCTCAAAAATGCAAATATGTACATCTCATGTTTGGAGGCTCTTATGTTACAACACTGCTGAGAAAGTGCTGCAGTTTATTCATTCATTTTGTTAATTATTCATGCTTGACATGATGACTAAAATCATGTCAACTGTATCTGGGTAAAATTTTGTATTGTTATCTCAAAGCAAGTTATGGCATTTGGAACCAAGGTAGCCTTTTTTATCAAAAAGTCCAAAAAACTCTCCAAACAAGTGATCTGAGGGTTTTACTGAACCTAAGAACTACTTGCATTTGTAAACGCCACAATAAACCAGAAACATAATTACATAGAATAAGTAACAAGTAATAAGATCCAGCACTGTTTCAGTTGTGTGCATGGTAAATCAAGATCTGTCAATCTAAGCGATCAGTCCAATCCAAGCTGTAAAACAGTGACTGATTGGTGTCTACACATCATCCCTTCCCACAATACCCACCCACGTACCTGAGATCAATTAAGAGGTTAATCAAGTTTGCTGTTTTTAACTATAAATGAACACATTAAATACAACATAACAGCTAATTTAACGTTGAACAGGTTAGCTTTTTTAATTAAATATGCTACAAGTTGATAATTGTAATTTTCTTCAATCGTCTAATTATTAGAACACCTAAAATATGTTGCTTGTAAGTGTTTGCTTCAGCCAGTGGAAGGCATGGTACAAGTGTATGTGTGCACATGATCTGGATGGTACCACCTCTGCCTCATTTTGAGCCAGGAAAAACCCCGTTATCATTCTTTTGTCTGTATTCTAACCAATAACACTCTTTTATACACCTTTCTTTGAATAGTATACATTTTATGATGATGGTTTAACTAGTATAGTAACCTACGCTACATTTATTTTTCTACACGCCTTGTACATCAGGGAAGTTGATTACTAGCTCATTAAAACTCAATATTATTCTCATATAATACTTATATTATCAATTGTCAATAATTAATATTTTTAGCTAGTCTGGGAACATTTACCTTTCAGTGTTCATGTCCTGTGGCATTCACTTACACAACCCCTCAGTAAATGATAAACCTCTCGCCTTTTTCTCTCTCTTTCATTTTTGCGACATTGGCCGTGTTTTTTCGGTGTATTAGCAGAGTAAAAACCTGGTAAAAAGCAGTCCTAAAACGTGGAATATGCAATCATCCTCCATAGCATACTCATTCCAATGTTTACCTCTCAGGGTGTTGCCAACAGACGGATCGGTTACGTACATTCTCCTGATTTCACCATAACACAGAGAGGAAAAAGAAACCATAACAGGGAGAACTGGCCCAGATCAGCATGGTTTTGCGACAAGAACTGTTCAGCCCGATGGTGGAAAAGTGGCTCTTGATTAAACTTTTTAATTAAAATTAATAGTGCGTTCACGTCATGTCAGAATTACCATAATCATGAGATTCCAAAATGTAAAAAGCGTTCACATCTTCGTAGAGCTCGTAATTACAAGTTGTAAACTCTGAATTCTATGAAAGCTCCGACTTAAGTCTTATTGTGAAAATAACCAATATAGAAGCGGCCTCAACAGTTACAGGTAGTGAATACATATATCTGTTTGATATGCCATTTAATTATGTCATCGTTACCTGGTGCGTTTTCTTTGTCCCTAAACATTTTGCAACTATATAGAGGTGAATTAATGAAGAGATACATATTTTGCTGTCATCAACATCAAAACCGTTTTTTGCATTATGAGCGGCTCGAAGTAGAACCTCCAAGTTGCTTTCTCGAAATTACAGTAATTCCGACACAACGTGAACGCAGCATTATTCTGTGATTTGTACAGTTATAACACTCAAAGAAAAAAGTGTTGCCTAAGAATAAGGCCTCTTTAGTTTTTGGAAACTGTCCTCCTAACAGAAGTTCATATTTACAGCAGAATTTGCGACCATATTTTACATTTTCTGAAGAAAATGTAAGTGCCGTTCACCCTTGCAAAACTCACCAACAAAGTGAAAATTGTTAAGTGAGGGCACCAGGGCGTTGCTAGTTTGTTCTGGGTGGTTGCTACTTGCTAATGGCCCAAGTCAAGAGTCCATTTTATCATCCGCCTTGTGAAAAATCGTAAATCCGATTACTTAGAAAAGTAAAAACACACCTCTCCTAACCAAGCCGCACAGTTAGTGGTTTGGTTCAAATCCCCAAGCTTAAGTATTAGCAACAATAATAGTGATACCTGCCTTAGTAAGCATAATAAATGGGAATACAATGCAAATAACTCCTTAAGATGTTGGTGACCATATTATAAGGTGTAACCACCTTTATAAAGCAAGAGTTGAATTTAGGAAAAGAACAAAGCTAAGATTATCATCTACAATGGAATAAGTCCAGACTCAGAGACCATACGATGAATACAAAGAAGTATTGTTAAGTTTGAAAGTCATTTCTGAGAAACAGTGTTGTTGAAACATGAGCAGAGCTTCCAACAGAGAAAGAAAATCCTTTTTTTCTTTCCAAATCCAAGGTAAACAAGGGACCAAATATCCAAGCACTCGCAGCTCAGCGGTGGGAAATCGAAAGATTGATTCCATTTGTGGAAATCCCAAACTAAACTTTCAGTATCGCATCACAATGTTACTTCAAAACATGTTTCCAATCCGTTACTTCCTAATTCTGCAAAGATTTTTGTTAGAAAACTCAACAAGGCCAAGTTAATCATTATGATCAGAGATTGTGAACCAAACAGCCGCCCACTCAACACAGCAAGAAACCATTAAAGACAAAACAGAATGAAACATTTGAATCTTCAATCTGTCAAGCAAAGCTAATGGGAGCTTCACAGGAAGTTAAATGTGCTGTTATATATAGATGAAGCAGGGGCTGCTGGGACAGAGGGAGGTTTATAATCTTCCTCCTGGCTGTCTTGACAGGGCCTGCAGGCTCTCTGGAACGGTTAAGATAGCAGAAGGATGTCAGTCTACAAGTGCAACAGATGGTGCGGTGGAAAAAACAGAGAGAAACAGAGAATGGGACAGCGGGATAGGAGGAAATCCAGTGGAGTGAGGCGGCTGGCTTCACACACCAAACCTTTAACACATACATGGAAAAAACAAATACAGCATCCTCATCCACGGGCTGAACGGACTGTCTGACACCCACTAAACTCTTCCTCACCTTCTTGATCACACTCAAACACCCAGCTTTCCAGGAAGATAAGCATTGCATACTACTATGTCTATTAATTTGGCCTACTTTTACTGACAAAGCACTCTAGAAAACTTGATTCCAAACTAGTTAGTTGTGGTATTCTGTGGTCAATGATTTTTGTATAATTCCTATAAAACTATATAATTGACCATTGTGCCAGGAAAACGACTTTACAACATTGAGTTTACAATCAATATAACCTCAAATAAATATTTTATGTCCATTTATTTATTTAGCAAGAAGCCATGTAATAAGGGGGATAACGTACAGTCAGCTAGCCATTATCGCGAAACATAAACTGCTTCAGAATGATAAAAGACCTCTCCACTTCACATCAGGCAGGGCTCCAGACCGACTAAAATGGTCGCAAATGCGACCAAAAATAATTGCAACAATTTACAATGTAAATCTTTAGAGCACGCACCAGTGTGTCTCGAGCCGCTTTTCACCTATTCTGACGAGCTCGCTGCACCATACGCAACAACAAACCCAATGCAAGAGAGTCAAACAAATGACTTTTTTGAACTGGGTCTTTTTCATGAATCATCCGAAAAGAACTGAGGGTTTGAACTTAGGAGCTCAGGTTAAAAGTTTGAATTAGATTCACTTTCTCACCGAATCAGCCGTGAGCTCACAATTGGGAGCACAGTCATTTCAAAATAAGACTCCCATATGTATTTTGGGCTTCTTTAGAATTAAAAGTCCTGTACTGTGTACCACTTTTTTTTCATCTGGTAATTATTGATTGGGATTGGAGTAGCACAACTGCATCTGGGATTTCATTCAATTTGCACTCTTGTAGTCTCTGTGTCTGGGCCATCCAGTAACAGTAAAGAAAGACTAAGGCGATATTTAAAACAATATAAATTATATATACTGTGTGTGTGTGTATATTTTATATATATATATAAAAATATAAAAATCAAGCTGTTGACACTTAGCACAATAGACCTTTTTCACAGACTGTGATGACGTGTTTCCGTCTTATTTAGCAGCATAAATCTAGCAAACTTTTTTATATGATTTTTTTTAAATATTGAGTGCAAGTTTATAATATTATGCTTTGTATTATATTACCCTGGAATTAGTTTTAAAAAACAAATTACCACAGCGGCGAGGGCAGTTTCGATTACAGCTGCTGAGAGAGTGACAGTAAATTTGGCATCTTCTCCCATCTGACTGCCTTAATCCACCGCTCTCTAATTTTTCCTCTTCTGGAAAGTCATTCAACCGTAATAGTGGATTTTTTTTTGGAGCAAATGGGTAAGTGAAAATAAGATTTTCTGTGATCTCCCATTCCCCGCTGTTGAAGTTTACCCTGCAAACGTTTACTTGCGTGTTCCAAAACCCGGAGTGTGAAAAAGGTCTATTGAGGGACTTGTACACAAGGTGCAAACATTCAATGATGCTCAAGAAGACAACACACTACTGTATGCATACTATACTTTATGTAATTATCTGTAATGTAGATTCTGATGAGCAGTACTAAATAACTTTTTAATCGCTTATATTTATATAAATTATGACAGGGGTGTGAACATTTATGAGACAAAAGGGAATGCAAACTTATCTTCTCAACTATGTTTATTAAATTATCAGCTGTCTTCCTTCGGCTTTCTACATTGAGCAATTCGGTGATTTGGCAACTAAAAATAGCCATTTGGCTCCTTAATTTTTCAGTTTAGGAGCCAATGGCTCCCAAGTCAATTTTTTAGTCTGGAGCCTTGTCAGGGGCCTGGTCAACCATTTTCACCATTTTATTTTACGTTTATGTTCTTACTTTAAACCAGCCACATGCAATCAAACACTCTACTGGTTTTTTGTTTCACCGCAGGCGTGTTGGAATACACACGAAGCCAAAGCACATAAATATACTAATGGTCTAACAATGTGTCTTACAAGAATGCTGTGTAGATCGACAGAAACTTGCATAATTGCAAACTACAATGACACGGACAAGAGTGATTTAACAGTCTGACACTTGTGGCATGTGATGAAAGTGACAGTAAGATAAACCCCACTAGACTTCCTGCCATTGTATCTGATCAAGTCTGATGGCTTTAGGACTCAACAGATGTGTCATGACCATTTTGGGGGCATGAGGTTGCTAAACTCCCTGTCCAACTATTTAAGCATGATGAACTGGACTGCCACTCCTGCAACTCACTGGCGCACCCATGCTTGTGAAAACCTCTAGTCAACTACACCCCACAGTGGCAGTGAACTTTTAAACAGAGTATTAGTGAACAACAGCAGGTTGGCTCCGGGAGCAATTTACTACCTCTCATGTGAAGCTGCTTAGTGGCCTGTTTCGTGAAAGAATAAAACAGTTCCTCCTCTGTGCTGTTTGATTAGCTAGAGATAACAGATAAAGATGGAGAGATAACAGCTTTAGATTGAAATATATGATGGAAAACCTATGAAATGTTTGGAACCTGGACATAACAAAAAAAATAAATAAAAAATAAAAAAAATAAAAACCGTGGATCAAACAACTAGCATGTAACTAACCACCAGGAGGATAGTTAGCAAAAACGCATAATTTGGTGCATGTGCTAAATCCGACAATAACAAACCAATTCACTCTCTCTCACACACAGACACACACACACACACACATTCTACGCTACAAAGGTGAGCCGTATTACTATTCGCACTTCCGATTCAAGTTTAAAGCTTCTCCATGCGCTCAGATAAGCAAATGCATACAAATAGACCTCATGAAGCTATCGTCAACACCAATACACGCCACCGAAGGAGTAGAGATGTTTCTGTCCGTTTAAACACGGTTAACTGGTTATACTGGTGAGCACACTGACAGCACAGCACATGACGGCTGACCGTAAACCTTTTCCCTTCGCTTGGAGTAGCCGGTGTGTCCCGGTACGTCGCTTTCCGTTACGGTGGTCGCGCGCCGAGCGCGAGCCGCTACAACAGCGTTCTGCTAATGTTTAAATCACATCACCGGGGTTTATAATTATGTTTTCACTGTGTTCCGTGGTATAGGTTCACACAGCACGCATTGTGGAACAACGTCTAAACAACTGGGGCTTTGTCTGAGGTTAGCAGTGGGGCTTTTAAAGCACTATAAAGCCTTTGATGGAAGCCGGAAAACGGAAAATAGTTTTTTCTTGAAACTTACCAGCGGGTCCTTTTTCTTTTGCATCTTCCGTGAGAGCGTAGTCGATTCTGTCTGACGGCAGCTGATGGCGTCACCACGCAGGAAACGTAAAAGGGGGCGGGAGACGGAAGGAGACCCGGTAATTGTCAATAAACCTAATATCCTGATTGCAATCAATCATAGCAATTAAAACCTGAGCAAACAAGTTGTTGATGCAATGGCATTGATGTATCTGTAGCAATAAATTATGATATAAGGATCTTTGTCTTTCTAACTTTTCTTAATATAATATAAAAACATATAATATATTATAATATAATATTAGTAGCCTATATAACCGCGATAAAGTTAGTTTGACGTTCGACATTCGTTAGATACTCGGTTTCTCACCCGCGCTCTCTTCAGTTGACAATCTTACAAAGATGTCATTAGCACACTTGGTTTAAAGGGAGTACAACTATACTATATGGGTGTAAAAATTGGATTCAGAACAGTCAACGCTTGGTGTGGCTGCAAAATTATGCCTGAAATGCTCCGATGCGCTTTGACTGCAGATAAAATGTAAGGGACCGTCTGAAAACTCCACCCACTACGCTAAAACATAGGAGATGTCCACTCATTCATTCAATTGACTGCAAGTTATACATGAAGAAAAAAAAACAAAACAAAAAAACAGTAAAATACATTTTCACATTCAGAATGTTGTAGTAACTTCCTAGAGGATAGATGAACTGACTACAGGTGAGATTATTACAGTATGATCAATTAAATAAGTACAGTAATCAATTATTTTAGAAACATATTAACTAAAATTCACCAAAATGATATTTTCACATTCAGAATGTTGTAGTAACTTCCTAGAGGATAGATGGACTTACTACAGGTGAGATTATTATAGTATAATCAATTATATAAGTACAGTAATTATTTTAGAAATAAAATCACTAAAATTCACAAATTATATTTTAACATTCTAAAGGGTGTATTAACTTCCCAGAGTTAATTTGGTGAACTAAAATTCACCAAAATGATATTTTCATATTCAGAATGTTGTAGTAACTTCCCAGAGGATAGATTGACTTACTACAGGTGAGATTATTACAGTATGATCAATTATATTAGTACAGTATTCAATTATTTTAGAAAAAAAAAAAATCACAAATTCACCAAAATTATATTTTAACATTCTAAAGGGTGTAGGGGGCCTGGGTAGCTCAGTGGTAAAAGATGCTGACTACCACCCCTGGAGTTCGCTAGTTCGAATCCCAGGGCATGCTGAGTGACTCCAGCCAGGTCTCCTAAGCAACCAAATTGGCCCGGTTGCTAGGGAGGGTAGAGTCACATGGGGTAACCTCCTTGTGGTCGCTATAATGTGGTTCGTTCTCGGTGGGGCGCCTCCACACGCGCTATATCTCCGTGGCAACACGCTCAACAAGCCACGTGATAAGATGTGCGGGTTGATGGTCTCAAACGTGGAGGCAGCTGGGATTCATCCTCCCACCCGGACTGAGGCGAATCACTACGCGACCACGAGGACTTAAAAGCGTGGTGCATGTGCTAAATCCGACAATAACAAACCAATACCAGGTAAGTAAGTATATTCGCTTCTCATGCAGCAAACGGGGCAAGCTTGGTGGATCTCTCCACTCGATGTTTCAGAGAAGCGGGGTTACGCTAGTAACCTATTGTTCTCTTTCATCATCTCGTGTTCGAGATCCACCTATGGGAGACATTGACAGCTCCCCGATTGCCCAATACACTCACAGTGAGGCCCTGCAAGCCAGTTAAGGGAACGGTCACCTCAAAGAGGCGGTGTTTGACACGTCCCATAATCACACACCTGGCAACCATGAAGCACACAAGTGAGAACTGTGCACAGGCAGAGCATGAATAACATGTTAGTGGCACAAACATAAAAATCAGCCCAGCAGCATATATACAATAAAAATAGCACCCAGGCAGGAATGTAAATGCATGGCTAACTGGCCCATAACCCCTTTTTCTTACTCTTTATATATATAAATATAAAAAGAAAGAAAAGGAGCTAACAGGGGAAGGGCTATGAAGAACCCACCCCCAAGACAGAATGAGCTACCGGGGTCCTGGTAACATCCAGCTGGTAGTAACGTACAAAAATGTGGGGAGAAGCCCAGCTGTCAGCAGAACAGATGTCCTGCAATGAAACTCCCCTAAACAGAGCCCAAGAAGCGGCCATGCCCCTTGTGGAGTGGGCTCTGAGTCCTTCTGAAGGCTGCACTCCCCTAGATTCAAATGTAAAAATTATAGCTTCCACAAGCCAATGCGAGAGGCGTTGCTTAGAAATGGGATTCCCCGTGTGAGGGGGGGCCCAAGAGATGAAGAGCTGATCACACTTCCGAAAGCACTGGTCCTATCCAAGTATGCCTGCAGGGCACGGACAGGACACAGAGCATTCAGCCTCTGATCCTCTGCAGAGGAAAAAGGAGGAGGGTGAAAAGTGGAAAGCTCCATTGCCTCACATGAGAACGCTGGGAAGCATTTAGGCACAAAGGCCGGGTTGGGCCTAAGGAAAACCTTATCTCCACTAAGAGAGAATTTAGTGCACGAGGAATGAACAGAGAGTGCATGCAAGTCACTGACACGTTTAGCTGATGCTAAGGCCAGGAGCAAAGCTGTCTTGAAAGACAGCAATTTTAGGGAAATGCTTCCAGGGGCTCAAAAGGCTGCTGAGATAAAGATTCCAGCACCATAGAGAGATCCCACTCAGGAACAGTTCTCCTAGTAACTGGGAGAGAACGGCAGGCGCCCTTCATAAATCTACAAATGAGAGGGTGCTGCCCTGCTGTTGAGCCATCAAACCCAAAATGACGAGCAGAAATAGCCTCCAGGTAGACCTTAATGGTGGAAAAAGACCTGCCCTTATCCATAATGTCTTGTAAAAAACACAAAATATCAGAGACTGAACACTGATATGATGTGGAACCGCGCCCATCACACCACCCCTTCAAACACTTGCCACTTACAGTCATATAAGGACCTTGTGGAGGAGGCCCTAGCGTTCTGTATAGTGGCAACCACATGTGGGGGGAGCCCCATCGAGCTTAAGTTTGTCCTCTCATGTGCCAAGCCCAAAGAGCCACCCTGTCCGTGTGGGGGTGATGTATCTCCCCGTTCGCTTGAGACAACAGGTCTGTGCATAGAGGGAGGGGCCACGGCTGGGCATGCAGAAGAGGAATTTTCTCTGCCAGCCATGGTGCTTTGGGCCACCTGGGTGCTATCAAAATAAGGGACCGGCCCTGCTCTCTCACCCTGGCCAGGATGGGCATTAACAGGCACAGGGGAGGGAATGCACAGAGCAGCACTCTGGGCCACGGGTGGGCTAGTGCGTCGACGCTGGGGGTGCATCCTCGTCCTTTAGCAAGAAGAACATAGGACAATGGGAGTTTTCACTTGAGGCGAAGAGATCTACGGTTGCCTGTCCAAATCTTTCCCACAACATGCCCACTATCTGAGGGTGGAGGCACCAGTCTCCGTAGTGCGGGTTCCCCATCGACAGAAGGTCCGCACCCCTGTTCAAAATGCCTGGAACATGGGTCACGCGTAACGACAGGAAGTGCCACCTGCTCCACACTAAAAGCCTGTGAGCTAGAGCATGAAGCTTGGGTGAGCACATTCCACCCTGGCGATTGATATGTGCCATTGCTGTGGTATTGTCACAGCAAACAAGCACATGATGCCCCTGCAAGCGGGGCAGAAAATGATTCAGAGCTTTCAATACAGTCATGAGCTCCAAATAATTTATGTGGGCTGAACGAAGTTCGCTCGGCCACGAACCGTTCACCGTCCTGCCCTCCTGAGTGGCTCCCCATCCTGTCTGTCGTTACCACTTTTCGCAACATAACAGCCCCGAGAGGGGTCCCATGTGTGTAAAAAAGTCTGCTGTGCACAAGCGCGTCACTGTAACAGAGCAACAGATATTGCGTAACTGGCTGAAGTGGAGGGAGAAAACCTACTTCATGAATGCCCTCATTCACAGAAGGCCCAAAGGCAAAACCTGAATAGCTGATGCCATAAAACCCTGTAATCTGAGACATGTGCGAAATTGCACTTTCGCCCCCTCCTTGAATTGTGATAGACAATTCATTAGAGAGAGAACGCACTCTTGTGAGAGGAACGCGCGCATGGAGATTGAATTCAGCTCCAGACCCAGGAATATAACATTCTGAACGGGTGTAAAATTGCTCTTGTTCACATTCACTCTGAACCCGAGCGATGTGATGTGCATGAGCACACGTTGAGTGTCTTGCACCACTTTCTCCTTGGAATTGGCTATGATTAACCAATCGTTTATGTATGTTAGGATCTTTAGACCCGTTATTCTCAGCGGCGCTAAGCCCGCCTCCACACATAGACAGAACACCCTCGGACTCAGTGAGAGGTCGAAAGGAAGGACTGTGAATTCGTAACATATGCCCTGATAGGCAAAACGAAGAAATTTTCTGTGCAGTGGGTAAATGTTGATGTGGGGAAAAAAGCATCTTTCAGATCGACTGATGTGAACCAGTCGTTCTGATGAATAGAGCGGGCGAGTGTGCCGTGTGTTAACATTCTGAAATTGTATTTCTTCAAATGTTTGTTCAACACTCTGAGATCCAGAATAGGACGGAGAGAGCCATCTTTCTTTGGAACTAGGAAATAATGGGAGTAAAACACCTGATTACATTGATCTAGGGGTACTACACCCACGATGCACCGCTTCTCACTGTCAGGGAGGCCCGATAGATTAAGCCAGAGCGCACGTTCTCCGGCCACTGAAAGCCATGGAATGCCCGCAGGCTTGGACATCCTGATGGGCGTTACGGAGGACAAGGTCATTAACTGTGACAATCTCCTTCCACAGAGAGGGCGTGGGGGTCCATTTCTCTAGTTGCTGCCCCATGTCGACCAGGAGTTCAGCCTGGTATGCAGAGAGGAGGGAAGAGACGTTCAGGGCCCTGACAGCCAAGGCTGGGGCTTTGTAAGAGTAGTTTTTGTTAGCCTGGGGAGTCATGGAAGATGGGATGGCCTCCTCATCCCCCGAACCCTCGAGAAGGCCCGCATCGTCCTCGTCACCAGAACCAGTGGGCTCATTAGCGAATGAGGGATCCCCTGAGAAAATGTCCTCAGGGAACACCGGGTTGCTTTGATCGGCCCAGCTGAGAGAGACCGCGCCCCGGGAGGCACCCAGGAGTGCGTCATCGTCACAGTTTCCCCCATCAGAGTCGGAAAGTTCGGGGTCGGCGCACTGGGTAGCGGCAACCTTAAGCCTCCAAGGTTTTCCGGGAATTCTAGAGCCTCCTCTGTGTGTTTGAGACCCATGTAAACGACACAGAAAGGATGAGGGTCTCTGGCGGCAATGACGGTGGGCAGCCTGACTGGTAGTTTGAGCAAGCATGGGCGGCTTGCAACAAACAGAAACAGCTAACCTGGCTGAAGCAAGACAGTCATGTCTGGCGGAGGCTGATCTGAATGATATGTCCTCCTGTAGACAAAATTGTGAAAGTCCAATTCCAACCGAGCTGAAAGAAACAGAGGTCGCGAGAAGCGAATGTCAACTGAGGAACAGCAGCGCGTGCAGGTCCTTATATGCTCTTAGGTAAGGGGGCGGGTCCTTACCGGGCATAGGTCACATGCTTCTGTCTGTCTAGCCAGACTTGGTGCAATTGGATGCTTCTGCAGAGGTCAGGTACGGATGCCCTTCCCATAGGTGGATCTCGAACACGAGATGATGAAAGAGAACTATGCACTCCTACAGTTGCCGCCAAGCCAGAGTTCCCCGTCATGGCCGCCATGTTCCAAGAGCCAGCGTTGCAAGCCTCGTCCGTCCCGGAGCCAGCATTGCAAGCCTCAGCCACCACGTCTGCCTCATCGTGCCATGTTGCCACACCTGCCATTCCTACCTCATCATGCCATGTTGCCACATCTGTCACATTATGCCATGTTACCACGCCTGCTATGCCTAGTCAAGAGGCCCTGCCTTGCCATATTGCCACATCTCTGTCCCCTGAGCCCACCACGGCTCTGTCCCCTGAGTCTGCTACGGCTCTGCCTTCCTTCATCAAGCCTCCCACAGCTCCACCTTCCGATTATCCCACAGCTGTGCTCACGGCCATCCGGAAGCGGAAGAGGAGAAGGAGGACTCCTACTCCCCAGGCACTGCCTGTGTTCATGGCCACGGAGACCGTTCCCATCACTGCCTGTGCTCATGACAACGGAGGTCGTTCCCCTGTCACTGCCAGTGTTCATGACCAAGGAGGTCGTTCCTCTGTCACTGCCAGTTTGCATGACCACAGAGATCGTTCCCCTGTCCCTTCCTGTACTCACAGCCACAAAGGCTGTTCCCCCGGCAATGCCAGTGCCCATGACCATGGAGGTCATTCCCTCGTCACTGTCTGTGCTCACAGCCACTAAGACTGTTCCCCTGTCATGGCCAGTGTCCGAGCCTTCCACGGCTCTCCCCTCTGAGCCGCTCCCTCCGGAACCCTGTCCAGTGGCCGCAGCCCAGAACTCTGTCCCCTCTGCCCCATGGCCACCTCCCAGGCCTCCTGACCCTGTCCTGTGGCTGCCTCGCAGGCCTCCTGTCCCTGCCCTGTGGTCACCCCCCAAACCGCTGGACCCCGCTCCCTTCCTGAAGCCGCCACCAAACCTACCACCAGCTCTGCCCTGGTCTCCTGCTCCATGCCCTTTCTCGCCAGGCCATGCCTCAAGGACCCCAACCCCCCAGCTCCCTATTGAACTCTGTTAGTTTATGTTTGGACATCGGGAACCGCCCCTTGTGGGGGGGATATGTCATGTTTTAATGTGTTTTTGTTCATGTTTTGTGTTCATGTCTTTTATTTTGAAAAAGCAGTTCCTTGTTCCTGTTTCCTCTTTCTTGTCATGTGATTTCCTGTTCCCGCCATGTTTCATGCATTTTGTTCTTATTGGTTCCTTGTAATGTGACTGTCATGTGACCCTCTTGTTCCACCAAGTTTATTAGTCCTGTCTCTTCATTGGTCTATGTTTATGGGTCTTGTTATCAGTTCTGTTTTATCATTGTTCTTGTTTCATTGCCTTGTTATCATGTTCATTAGTTTAGTCTCGTCATTGGTTGTCCCTGTCATGGGTTACCCATGTTCATGTATTTAAGCCCTCATATTTGCCATTGTCTTTTGTCGAGTATTGTTTTGGTATAACGTTGTCAAGTTGCTTATGTTTGTTTCATTTTGGATTTCATGTTGTTAATAAATACTGCACTTGGGTTCACTCGTCATCATCAGTTCCTGTCTTCAGCCTGTCTCAACGTTACAATTACTTTTAAATCAGGTCTTATCTCACTTCATATAAAATGAAATATCTGTTGAAACATCCAGTTGGAGAAATACTCATACAAACACAGTTTCCTTGCATTAAGTTTGCAGTCGAAACTTCAACTGGATGTTGCATTGAAAATAGAGAAGACTCTGATTACAAAAAGCTGGTGGATGACTTTGTCTTGTATTGTAGAAAACAACTGCATCTGAATATCACAAACATAAAAAGCTGGTGGTGGATTTTGAAGGAACACCTCAGTCTGACTATCATTGAGGCACAGGACGCAACAGTACATCAGAGCAGGTGACCAAAAATATGTAAAGGAAATTATCAGAAAGGACAGCTATACTAGATTTGATATACACTTACTGAAGTCAGATGTTAAAGCATCCTCTCCATAACAGCGATTTTATGAGCACCATGCTCTAGGAAGCGATAGTGGAGATCTTTCTTGCGTCAGCAATCAGACTTTATTATGCCATCTTTCCTGTTAAGCCTATATAACAGGAAGCAGATACAGTATTAACAGAAATTTATAGAACTGTTTCTAAAATAATTGATTTCTGTATTCATATAATAGAACATACTATAATAATCTCACCTGTAGTCAGTCCGTCTATCTTCTGGGAAGTTACTACAACATTCTGAATGTGAAAATGTATTTTACAGGGGGGGTTTTTTCTTCATTTATAAGTTGCAGTCAGTTGAATGAATGAGTGAACATCTATGATTTAGCGTAGTGGGTGGAATTTTCAGACGGTCCCTTACATCTGCTAGGCAGTCAAAGCGCATCGGAGCATTTCAGGCAACATTTTGCAGCCACACCAAGCGTTGACAGTTCTGAATCCAGTTTCTATGCCCATATAGTATAGTTGTACTCCCTTTAAAACAAGTGTGCTAATGACATCTTTGTAAGATTGTCAACTGAAGAGAGCGCGGGTAAGAGAAACCGAATATCTAACGAATGTCGAACGTCAAACTAACTTTACTGCGGTGCCGAACCGTACACGAATATCATCTCAGAATGCTGTTCTTAGATGCTGGTTGGCGCTGTTTTGGCGGCACGAGGGGGACCTACACAATATTAGGCAGGTGGTTTTAATGTTGTGGCTGATCGGTGTTTTCTACCTGTCAACAGTAGTTTATATAAGTGCAGGAGTTTTCAAACTAAAAAAAATAAAAATCTTATGCCAAGGATCCCCAAATATGATGACCCCCTGTGTGAGAAAAATAGTAAACATGACATTATAAAGACATGTTTGCAAAATTAAAACTACTGTTTTTTAAAGTGTCATTGTACAAAAGTAAAATTAATCATTCACATTTCATATGGAAAATATATGCTTTTTTAATTTTTATTTAGAAGTGTGTCTTTTTTCTATTGTAGTAATGTAAGACGTTTAAACTCGAAGGGGAAAATAATTTTCAATTCAATTTAAATTTATTATAGCACTTTTCACAATAAATATTGTTCCAAAGCCGCTTTGAAGATAATAGTGAAGTTCAACCCTTATTTATTTTCAATAGTATTTTTTTCCATAATATATTAAATTATATGCAGATTTGTTTTTAATTCTTATGTTTTAAGACTATGGCTATTAATAGAATAAATTAATCGTGATTAATCCCTTGGATTAATTTTTGTACTTTTCTTTTCTTTTTTACTTTTTTAATAACTGTAAATTAATCAAAACTATGAAATAACACAAACGAAGTATGATTATTATTATATTTTAATAATAGTAATATAGTATATTATTATAAGCTGGGCACTTGTTAGTTGCTTGTCTGCTCTCCAGCTCATCCTTTTTTTTTATTATTGATTAATTAATTAATTAATTATATAAATTCGCAGGCACACATTTCATTGTTATCTACGAAACTAATTAGCATTTAAGCATATGCCTTTGGATCAAAATGTTGTTAGTGTTATGAGCGTGCAGTCTGTGTAAATGAACAGTGCGATCCGCAGCGCCCTCTAGAGGAAAGACGACGGCTAGTGGAAGTTTATCTTGTTACCAATGACAACTCTTCAAACAAACATCCCAGCCCAGCAAACGAACTTAGTTGAACATAGAAATTCGATTTAATGTAGGCCTTTCATAAGTGCTCGGATGAAAACAAAAATAGGTTAAACGCAATGTTTCTCGAAATATATTCTAGGTAGTATTTAGAAAGGATTCAGTTGTGTATTACTGACTCTTGCCACATTTTGCATTCTAGATGCCGTGAACTTCATCAGTGTCAAATGAACTTCTGCTATTGGAAATATGAGCTCCCCGCTTTCCACGCTGAGGAAGAACAGACGAATTCCCCTTCCAGACATTGAAAGCGAAGGGTAAACGCGCCATGAAAAATGCAGTTTTAAAAATATTGAAAGTTATACCACTGGTCTGTTGAATGCTTGATGCTGATTGGTTGACAGACGTTTTAAGGTGTGCAGTTATTTTCCAGTAAACGCATGGCAATGAAGTAGTTCCAGGTCTTGACCGCATAATGGTTCCACCTGTCATAAAACATCAGTTTTAGCAGAAGTTAGGCTATTTCTGTGTAGAGCCAGCTTTGCTAGAGATCACACTCACCACATGCCCTGTGTTTTTATAAAAACGAATCCTGCTTGTGCCTGGAGCAAATGTAAATTATTTATTATAAGATTATGCAAATGCATTGTCATTTGGTTATTAATTTTTTTATGTTTTAATTGGTTGAGTTATACAGTAACTCACACCTACATGATACAACTTATTTTTTTCTTGATATTCACACACACACACACACAATAATTTTAAGATTGAAGCATTTCAATTTCATTACAAAATTCCATAAAATTGAATTGAATAAGCTTAAATGAAATAAAAGTGAAAATAACCTTAATTTATTTTAGTTAAACATTACACAATTCAATTTCATGGAATTTTGAAATTGAAATTGATAACTCTTAAAAATAGGCTAATATGTGTATATATATATATATATATATATATATATATATATATATATATATATATATATATATAAAGAAACGTCCCTTTTTCAGGACACTGTATTTTAAAGATAATTTTGTAAAAATCCAAATAACTTTACAGATCTTTATTTTAAAGGGTTTAAACAATGTTTTCCATGCTTGTTCAATGAACCATAAACAACACTATGTGACAGTTTTTGTTCCTGGGCAGTAAGTGTTATTTCCTAATTGCTTATGCCTCAAAAGTATAGAAAATGGCTATTATTCCCCACAAACTTTGCTTTTGTGACCAGGACAGTGATATTTTGAAATTTACCTATTTCCAATGAGAAAACGGGCGAATTTGTGTCTTTTCGTTCACATAAAGTAAAAAAACAATAGCATATGAATCCAAATTAACATGTATTTATACTAAAGTAATACAAAAATGACTACAAAATATTTAGAAGTGAGTAGTTTTTCGAGATTTACGATTATACTGTAAATCACTTTCATGAATCAGCCCCCAAATGTAGTCTCCCTTCATGTTCTCATTATACTGTCCTTGGTAGCAGCGTTCAAAGTCCAGTATATCCTGATGGAAGCGCTCGCCTTGCTCCTCCAAGTATGCTCCCATGTTCTCCTTGAATTTATCAAGATGAGCATAAAGGAAATGGACTTTGAGGGACATCCTGCAGCCCATTGTGCTGTAGTTCTTCACCAGAGTCTCAACCAGCTCCACATAGTTTTCGGCCTTGTGATTGCCCAGGAAGTCCCGAACCACTGCAACAAAGCTGTTCCAAGCCGCTTTCTCCTTACTAGTGAGCTTCTTGGGGAATTCATTGCACTCCAGGATCTTCTTTATCTGTGGTCTGACGAAGACACCAGCTTTGACCTTTGCCTCAGACAGCTTAGGGAAGAAGTCTTGAAGGTACTTGAAGGCTGCCAACTCTTTATCTAGAGCTCTGAAAAATTGTTTCATAAGGCCCAATTTGATGTGCAGTGGTGGCATCAGCACCTTCCGGGGGTCCACCAGTGGCTCCCACTTGACGTTATTTCTCCCCACAGAGAATTCGGTCTGCTGTGGCCAGTCCCACCTGTGGTAGTGCACCTTGGTGTCCCTGCTGTCCCTGTGGCAAAGATAGCAGGGAAACTTGGTAAAACCGCCTTGGAGACCCATCAGGAATGCCACCATTTTGAAGTCTCCTGTGACCTCCCAGCCGTACTCATCATACTTCAAGGCGTCCAGCAAGGTCTTGATGCTGTTGTAATCCTCTTTGAGGTGCACAGAGTGAGCCAGGGGAAGAGACGGGTACTTGTTATCATTATGGAGCAGCATGGTTTTGAGGCTCCTGGATGAGCTGTCAATGAAGAGGCGCCACTCATTCTGGTAACAGGCGATTCTGATTGCCTCGAACAGATTGGTCACATTGTGGCAGAAGCAGAGCCCATCTTGACGGGTGAAGAAGCTGGAAAAAGGTTGGTGACGCTTCCTCTGATGTGCGACTTGCACACTTTCATCCAACAAGTTCCACTGCTTGAGCCTAGACGTCAAAAGCTCGGCATTGGACTTGGTGAGACCAAGATCTCTAATCAAGTCGTTGAGGTCTTTTTGGTTGGGGTAGTATGGGTTTCTCTCCTCAGCTCCACCTCTGAAATTGTCATCTGGATCTACAACGTCTTCCTCGCTTTTTGACTTGCTGCTCTCTTCTATAGATGGCTGCTCTCTCTCCGGAGGAGTGGGTATGGGGAGCTCATGGCAGTGTGGCACTGGGACGATGGATGAAGGAAGGTCCGGATATGTGATAGCAGGTGCATTCTTGCCAGTCCGACGTTTGGAATGGTCCACCATGCAGAAGTAGCAGTTGCTTGAGTGGTCAGTGGGTTCATGCCAAATTCTTGGGATAGCGTACTTCATTGCTCTCTTTTCCCCTCTGTACCATCCTACAAAAATACATTTATTTCACCCATGACAAATGTGTAAAGATTCTCGGAACATTTTTCATATATCATATATTTTTTCAATAACATTGAAAATTGTAAAACATTTTAAAATTAAAAACTTTTACAATTTAAAAAATTAACACATTTTATAACATAAAATTCTAAGCAACAATTGTCCATCTTACCTTCCAGAGTTTTTTTGCAGTGCTCGCAGGTGAAATGAGGTGCCCAGGGTTTGTCTTGATCAGGTCACACACATCTTAGCAGATGCTTCCACGGAGTACTTTTTCGCTCTTGTCTTGATAAATTGTCTGCAGACATAGCAAAATGCGTCTGCTGGGTGCTTGCAGCCTCTTGATGCCATCTCAGAACAATGCAGATATGTATCCACTTTGGCAGCTGGAACTAAACTGAACTTGTGGGCTTAAGGCCCCTGTATTTATACTACTATTTATATTACTGGAAAGTTCTAGAAAGTTCTATAAGTTACGCCAAGTTTACTCAGCACTGAATCTATCTGGAATGTTGTTGATAATAGTTCAATTTCAAATTATTATTGTTCTGGTCACAAAAGTAAAGTTTGTGGGGAATAATAGCCATTTTCTATACTTTTGAGGCATAAGCAATTAGGAAATAACACATACTACCCAGGAACCAAAAAAAAAAAAAAATTGTTACACAGTGCAATTAATGAACATCCATCTGTGGAACGGTCGTTAAGACACTAACAGCTTACAGATGCTAGGCAATTAAGGTCACGGTTATAAAAACTTTGGACACTAAAGAGACCTTTCTACTGACTCACACCAAAAGAAAAACACCAAAAGAAAGATGCCCAGGGTCCCTGCTCATCTGTGTGAACATGGCATGCTACATGGAGGCATGAGGACTGCAAATGTGGCCAGGGCATGCTACATGGAGGCATGAGGACTGCAAATGTGGCCAGGGCAATAAATTGCAATGTCCATACTGCAAGTTGCCTAAGCCAGCGCTACAGGGAGACAGGAAGGACAGCTGATCGTCCTCACAGTGGCAGACCATGTGTAACAACACCTACACAGGACGTTCGAATATCATATTGACTGTTACTTTTGATTTCGCTACGAGAATGAGGCATTCTTAAAAAGCATATCGAGAGGGTTTAACCTCTCAACTCCAGGCTGAGCTAGCATGTCACAAGTAATTGTCCTTAAACTAATATATCAATTTATCAATCCACCTTGATAATCTAACCCGAGATAGCCCACGAAATCAGCCTTTGCTATGGGACACTGAGTGTAGTAACGAATCTGCTCCAAAAGAGTATTCTGAAGAGCCCGTGCAATTTAATACCATGAAGCTAACGCAGACAGAAAAAGCTAGGAGACTCCATGAGATATTATGTTATTATTGTGGAGAATCTGGCCACTGCTGCATGAACTGTCCCAGGAAATCAGCTCCTGCATCTGGGAAGATGACTAGGGTGAGTAATCATCAGATACATTTGTTAGTGAAAAGAAGTTTAACCCTTAATGTAACTATCACTTCTAAGGATTCTGATTTCTCTACAACAGCCCTAGTCGATTCTGGAGAAGCAACCGTGACTTTGCAGAAGAACTCAGATTAGAAGATATTCCAGAGGAGTACAATGACCTGGTGGAAGTGTTCAGCAAGACCAAAGCTATGATGCTTTCATCTCATTGATCCTGGAATTGTGCCATTGAACACCTTCTAGGTACTTCACCTCCCAAGAGCAAAGTTTATGCCTTGTCCTTGCCTGAGAGTAAAGCCATGGAAGAGTATGTGGAGGATGCTATGGATATGGGGTTCCTCCATCCATCCACCTCTCCAGCGGCAGCAGGTTTATTCTTTGTGAAAAACAGGATGGTGTTCTTCGACCATGCATCGACTACCATGGATTGAACTCTGTAACTATCAAGAATCATTATCCATTACCTCAGATCCCATCAGCCTTGGAACAGGTACATGAAGCAAAAACTTTCACAGAACTGGATTTGAGAAGTGCTTATAACCTCATTAGAATGAAGGAAGGAGACGAATGGAAGACTGCTTTCATTGCCACTAGGGGGCACTCTGAGTACCAAGTTATGTCCTATGGACTGGCTAATGCCCCATCTGTCTTCCAATCATTCATCAGTGAGGTCCTAAGAGACATGATTGATCAATTTGTTATCATGTATATTGATGACATCTTCATCTACTCTGTTCCAGGGCCGAACATGATTCTCATGTTAGAAAGGTGCTCCATTTAAGTTTTCTACAGGAAAATAAACTGTACGTCAAAGCAGAGAAGTGCGAGTTCCACCAAAGTAACATCTCATTCTTGGGATATGTGGTAAGTGATACAGGAGTCATGATGGAAGAGACCAAAGTCAGTGCAGTTTTCAACTGGCCTATCCCTACCACTGTCAAAGAGTAACAGAGATTCCTGGGTTTTGCCAATTTTTATCAAAGATTTATCTGTGATAAATTCTGTGGCTGCACCCCAACTTCAATGTTAAAAAACAAACTTAAGAAACTACCCTGGTCTGAGGCTGCAGAACAAGCCTTCAAGATGCTCAAGGAAAGATTTACTACTGCATCCATTATTAAGCATCCTGATCTCAACTTGTCCTATGTGGTGGAGGTTCATGCATCATATAGCGGAGTAGGAGCAGTGTTGTCCCAACGACATTGTAACGTTTAAGGGATGGGCAAGGAGGAGGCGGGAACCGGCAGAACAGTCAACTTAAACTTTAATGACAAACTCAACTTAAGACAACATAAAATGCAGCGGCTGCGTGCATCTCTCTCTCTTTCTTGAACTGGTGTCTCCGGCTCCCCTTTATCTCTCTCTCCCACTGATGAGGTGACTCAGCACTGGCCTTGCACCCTCACGGCCTGGCCACGCCTTCTTCCTCATCACACTCCTCTCCCGCCCGATACAGACTGGGGTGCCATCCGGACTGGCCTACTCCCCCCCCCTTCCAGCCATTCCGCCAGACGATGGTCCACCCCGCCTCTTGGGAACCTTGGGAGAGATGAGGGGAGAGGGAAAGGGCAAGCGGGAGGGACCCAGAGAGAGAGAGAGAGGAGAGAGACAGAAAACTTGCTCGCCGGTCCCCGGACACACATCGCCTGGTCCTCAGCCACCTCTCCGCCCTCTGGCAGACAACAGCCACTCCTCCCTGGGTGGACGTCAGCGAGTCCTCAGACTGAATGCCTCCTCCCCTTCTCGGTGGATAGCAGCAGTTCCTCTGACTCCAGGCGGCCGGCATGACTCCTCCTTACCCCGTTGGATGGCTGTAGCTACTCCTCTGGCGGACGGCAGAGGCAAGGAATCCACGTCAGTGCATCCCTCCTCCTTCCCGGGTTTCGGCACCAATGTAACTGGTAAGGGTTGGGCAAGGAGGAGGCAGGAACCGGCAGAACAGTCAAAGTAAACTTTAATGACAAACTCATCTTAAAACATCTTTGAACTGGCGTCTCCGGCTCCCCTTTATCTCTCTCCCACTGATGAGGTGACTCAGAACCGGCCGTGCACCCTGATGGCCCGGCCACGCCCTCCTCCTTGTCACAGACATGGTGTGCCAGCTAAACTGTACCCTTGTGCTTTCTGTTCCATAAAACTAACCAATGCAGAAAGGAACTATGATGTAGGTAACAAGGAGCTAGTGTCGATCAAGGAAGCATTAGAACAATTGGAACATTGGCTGGAAGGAGCCAGGCATCCTTTCCAAGATCTCACAGATCACAAGAACTTTGAATATATCAAGTCAGCTAAAAGACTGAATCCCAGAAAGGCAAGGTGGGCACTGTTCTTTACCGGGTTTAATTTTACTGTCTTGTACCGTCTCATACCATTCAGGCAGCAAGTATTCCAAAGCTGATGCCCTGTCTCGTATATACGAAGGTGAATCTTGCCAATATGCCCCAGAGAACATCCTGCCTCGATGGGAATTAATAGAGGAGGTCCAACATCTCATCAAACTGACCCACCACCAGCAGAATGTCCACAAGGTAAGCTGTATGTTCCTGAACTGCTGAGACACCAAGTCATCCACTGGGTACACACCTCTCTGAGTTCAGGTCACCCAGGTATCAATAGGACTACTATGTTGACAAGAAACAGATTCTGGTGGCCGTCTATTAGGCAGGATGTCATGAACTATGTTAATGATTGTACTGTTTGTGCACAGTCCAGAAGCCCACGCCAATTGCCAGCTGGTTTGTTGGAATCATTGCCAATACCACAATGACCCTGGTCTCATATCGCTATTGATTTTATTACTGACCTTCCCCCATTGGAGAACTACACAACCATTCTGGTCATAATTGACAGTTTCTCAAAGTCCTACCAATTGGTTCCCTTGAGGAGATTGCCTACGGCCATGGAGACAGCAGAGGTACTGTTCAACCAAGTTTTTAGAATCTATGGTTTACCTGATGACATTGTCTCCGATCGGGGGCCACAATTCACGTCCAGACTGTGAGTAGCTTTCTGCAAACAATTTAATGTCAATATCAGTCTGACTTCAGGGTACCATCCTCAGTCTAATGGTCAAGTGGAGTGCCTGAACCAGCAAATTGGAAGATTTCCCCAATCATACTGCTGTCAGAACCAGGATCAATGGAGCAGATTCTTACCCTGGGCCAAATATGCACAAAACTCTTTGACACACTCATCCACTGGTCTAACCCCTTTCCAATGTGTGCAAGGCTATCAACCCCCACTGTTTCCATGGTCTTAAAAGCCCTCTGAAGTGCCTGAAGTAGATGACTAGATGAGAAGTGAGAAGACATGGAATGCTGCCAATGTGCATCTAAAAAGAGCTGTATGTAGACGGCGTTTAACAGCCAACAGACACCGAAAACCTCCATCCAGCATACCAGCCAGGGCAGATGGTGTGGTTATCTACTAAAGAACTGCGCCTATGACTCCCATGTCATAAACTAAGTCCCAGGTATCTAGGCCCTTTCTAAATCATCGAACAAATCAACCCAGTTACGTACCGATTACAGTTGCCTGCCACTTACAAGATTTCCCCTTCCATGTTTCATTGCTAAAATCGGCTCAACTCACCGCAAGTCCTGTCCAAGTACTCCCGCCTCCCTTGGAGATTGATGGGAGCCCAGCTTACCTAGTCAAGGAGATCTTGAATTATTGATGTAGGAGGCAGAGGATGTTCTTCCTAGTGGACTGGGGGAGGGTTATGGCCTGGAGGAGAGATCTTGGATTCCAGGTGATGATATCTTCAACCCATCTTTGATCCAAGACTTTCATCGGGCACATCCTGATCACCCCGCTCCCAGTCCCATGTCCCCGTAACAGAATTCCATCCTGGAGGTGTTTCTAGAGAGGGGAATTCTGTAACATCTGAACCTGTAATTGCTCCTCCGTATCACCAGAGGGAGCTCTCACCTGAATATTGAGACCGTTTCATCACTTCCTGTTCATGTCAAACAGTATAAATAGAGCACGTTTGTTTGGTTCCTTGTGAAGTCTTGCCAGCATCACGTCTGCAATTCTGAGCGTTTATTATCTTAATTGAATTTAATTGATCATTGACCATTGTTCTCATTCTACCTGTTTTGCCCTTTTGTCTTGTGCTTTGGATTGGTTTGCCTTTTTGTGCACTGACTGTATTTTTACCCCTACCTGTCTTTTGGATATTGTCTCTTGGATTACCCTTTGGATTTGTTTGTTTGCTAAATAATTCAACAGCACATGGATCCTAATCCCGTGAGTCCACCTGATATGTCACACACACACACACAAACACGTTAGTGCAGCTATCCTTATGAGGACTCTCCATAGACATAATGATTTTTATACTGTACGAACTATAGATTCTATCCCCTAACCCTACCCCTAAACCTAACCCTCACAAAAACTTTCTGCATTTTTACATTTTCCAAAAAACAGAATTTAGTATGTTTTTTAAGCGATTTGAATTATGGGGACACTAGAAATGTCCTCATAAACAACATTTATAGCATAATACCCTTATAATCACCAGTTTGTAACCTAAAAAAAAGTCCTAGTAAACCACCTAAACCCGCCCACACACACACACACACACACACACACACACATATATATATATATATATATATATATATATATATAATTTTTATTTTGAGTGCATGTTCTTTACGCATAATGCTCCCTTGGTGAGATTGTGCCATTTTTATTTACTTTGTATAATTAATCAAATAAAAAAATACAAAATCTCATGGTATAGTAAATAATAATAAACAAAAATAGTCAGGAAAAATGACACAAACATACAATTTTCGAAATAATCAAATAGTATGTCTTGTGTTTGTAATCTAGGGAAAGGGAAAGGAAGCCTTTTAAAGAAAGGCCAGACACGGGTAAGGCTTACTGTATATTTCACAGTTTTCACATCTGTCCCATCAAGCAAATATAATGCAAGATAAACTGCCTAAACTGCATCTATGATGGCATGAAACAGCTTTACAGATTATAAAAATGGCAGATGTCCATTCATGTGATGGGTTCGTGCCTGAGTGTGTAAACATTCAGAAAATAAAATGCAAATATACAGAATGCAATGAGAACTTAATAACACATTAATACAGGAGAAGGAAAAATCTAATCTAATGGACCATCAAATTTGATGTTCCAGACTATGATACTGCATTATTCAGAGATATGTTCCCAGAAAACCAGCCAGGTCCACACATCATAGACAATCTTTCTACACTAAGATCAAAGGTCATGCAAAAGAAGAAGGCCAAACAAGGTAACTTGAATGCTTATTAACTGCAGTTAAGCTAAACTTGAGATTTAACAAAATCTTTTGTGTATAATGTAGTTTCTCTCAAATTCTCTTGATTTTGTGACACAGCTTCACCCCCGAGTGATTTTGAACTGATGTCGAGCATGATGCAGAAGATCTGTCAGCTTGAGAAAAAGGTCAAAACTCAGGCTATAGATATAGAGCGCAGGGTAAGACACTCCCTTAAGTTATTTTAGTTCCTTTATAGTCCTTATACAACTCTGATTTGCTGTTAGTGCCAACCTCATTATGCTTTAATGAATATGTAGTCTGAATAGAGTTTCAACTATTTTTTTTTACATTTTTTAGACAATAAATGATACGAGTGTCCAAGTATGAGGGTTCTCATTCATCAGTGTTATATTAGAGGTTTTCACCTGTACAGTTGATGCTATTCATCAGGTGTCTTGTTCTCTTGCACTTTATTTCCCTAAATTCCCTGGTCTAAAGGCACAAAGAATTGCTGTTCTGGAAGAGAAACTGAGTCTTTTGCAAGAGGAAAAAGGTAATTATTACATGTCAACAAACAGTTGTAAAAATTGCGACAGGATTTATTAAGCTTGGCAGGGACTACAATGAGAATCCACATTTACAAAACCAGTATAATTACCATTAATGTATTTAAAGACTTCATTTTAGTATTAATCAAAATACTATATTATTCATTGATTTTTAGGCTTTACAACGCATTTAAAATTTAGTGTAGTTTACTTTATACAATATTTGTAAACATATACATATGCAACCTAAAAAGTGCGGAAGTGCTAATAAAAACAAAAAGGAGTGATTTGTAAATTCTATTCACCATGTGCTATATTAAAAGCACTAAAAAAACACATTATTTGATGTTTTACCATGTGTAAACAATCCAAATCAGAAGATTGTAACACACTTCAAAAAAGTTGAGACGGGTAATTTAGGACTAGAAACAATCTGACAAGTTGAAATAACAAGGTGATGTGAAACAGGAGATGTTAAACAGGTGAGACAATCGTGTTATAGTATATAAGGAGTCTCCAAAAAAGTCTAGTCCTTAAAAAGAAAAGATGGGTCGAGGCTTGCCAGTTTACCAACCGATGTGTCAGCAAATAATCCAACACTTTGAGAACAATGTTCCCCAAAGACAAATTGGAAGGATTTTGGGCATTTCACCCTCTACAGTGCACAATATAGTAAAAAGATTCTAGGAATCTTGTCAAATCATTGTGCGGAAAAGGCAAGGCCAAAAACCACTTCTGAATGTGCTTGATCTATGATCCCTCAGACGTCACTCTCTTAAAAAACATCATTCATCTGTAATGATATCATCAGAATCAGAAGCAGCTTTATTGCCAAGTATGCTTATACATACAAGGAATTTGTCTTGGTGACAGGAGCTTCCAGTGTACAACAATACAAAAAGTTACAATACAAAAATACAGTTCTGGTGCTCAGAGCTCTGAAGCGTCGGCCAGAAGGCAACAGATTAAAAAGGTAATTGGCAGGGGGAGTGATTTTTCCAGCCTTTTTCCTCACTCTGGAAATGTATAGTTCTTGAAGGGGGGGCAGGGGGCAACCAATAATCCTCTCAGCAGTCCGAAATGTCCTTTGTAGTCTTCTGATGTCTGATTTTGTAGCTGAACCAAACCAGACAGTTATTGAAGTGCAGAGGACAGACTCAATGACTGAGTCCACAATCATCTCCACCGTTTTGAGCATGTTCAGCTCAAGGTTGTTTTGACTGCACCAGATAGTCAGCTGTTCAACCTCCCTTCTGTATGCAGACTCATCGTCATCTCGGATGAGGCCGATGACAGTAGTGTCTGCAAACTTCAGGAGCTTGACAGAGGGGTCCTTGGCGATGCAGTCATTGGTGTAGAGGGAGAAGAGTAGTGGGGAGAGCACACATCCCTGGGGGGCACCAGTGCTGATTGTACAGGTGCTGGAAGTGAGTTTCCCCTGTCTCACAAGCTGCTGCCTGTCCGTCAGAAAGCTGGTAATCCATAGACAAATAGACATGGGAACAGAGAGTTGGTGTAATTTATTCTGGAGTATAGCTGGGATGATGGTGTTGAAAGCTGAACTGAAGTCCACAAAAAGGATCCTTGCATATGTCCCTGGTCTGTCCAGATGTTGCAGGATATGATGCAATCCCATGTTGATAAGCTTGATAAGCAAATTGAAGGGGATCTAGAAAGGGTCCAGTGATGTTCTTCAGGTGGGGCAACACCAGTCCCTCAAATGATTTCATGACCACAGACGTCAGGCCGACAGGTCTGTAGTCATTAAGTCCTGTGATTTTTGGTTTCTTTGGGACAGGAATAACGATTGAGTGTTTGAAGCAGCATGGGACTTCACACTGCTCCAGTGATCTATTGAAGATGGGGGTCAGCTCGTTAGCACAGGATCGAAGACACGCTGGTGAGACGCCATCTGGGCCTGAAGCTTTCCTCGTCTTTTGTTTCCGAAAGACCGGCTCACATCATCTTCACAGATCTTGAGTGCAGTTTGAGTAGCAGGAGGGGGGAGGAGGGGGGGTTGCAGGAGGTGTTGGTGTTTGTGTGAAGTGAAGGTCAGAGTGGGTGTGGGGTGTTAGATTGGGCCTTTCAAATCTGCAGTTGAACACATTCAGTTCGTCATCCAGTTGTTGGTCCACCACAGGGTCGGGGGTAGGAGTCCTTTTATTTGTGAGTTGTTTCATGCCACACCACACTGATGCAGGGTCGTTAGAGTATCTTCTTTTAGCCACTCTGATATTCTTGTTCAGTGTGTTCCTGGCCTGATTGTACAAGACTTTATCCCCACCCCTGTATACATCCTCTTTGGCCTGACGAAGCTGCCTGAGCTCTGCTGTAAACCACGGTTTGTCATTGTTGAACTTTAAATAAGTCCTAGTAGGAATGCCCATATCCTCACAGAAACTGATATATGATGTAACAATATCTGTGAGCTCGTCCAGGTCTGTGGCTGTAGCCTCAAAAACACTCCAAACCGTGCAATCGAAGCAGGCTTGTAGTTCCCGCTCTGCTTCATTGGTCCATCTCCTTACTACTGGCTTGGTTTATTTTAATTTCTGCCTGTAGGTTGGAAGATGATGAACCAGAAAGTGATCAGAGAGTCCCAAAGCTGCTCTAGGGACAGAGCGATATGCATTGTTGTGTAGCAATGATCCAGTATGTTCCTGTCTCTGGTGGGGCATGTAATGTGCTGTTTGTATTTGGGCAGTTCACATTTGAGATTTGCTTTGTTAAAATCCCCAAGAATAATAATAACTGAGTCTGGGTATTGTTGTTCTGTGTCTGTGATTTGATTAGTCAGCTGTTGCAGCGCTGTGTTCACACTGTCAATATCATGACATGGGCTCAGGAATACTTTGGTAAACCTTTGTCAGTCAACACCACTCACCGCTGCATCCACAAATGCAAGTTAATGCTTTACTCTGCAAAGCAGAAGCCTTACATCAACACTGTCCAGAAGCACCTCCGACTTCTCTGGGCTCGGCCTCACTGAGATGAAAAGTAGATCAGTGGAATCGTGTTTTGTGGTCTGATGTGTCCACATTTCAAATAGTTTTAGGAAAAAACAGCCGTTGTGTTCTCCAGGCCAAAGAGGAAAAGGACCATCCAAACTGTTATCAGCATCAGGTCAAAAAGCCAGTGTCTGTCATGGTATGGGAGTTTATCAGTGGTGCATTATGAAGCACACAATACGGCAACGATGGCCTCGTCCAACTGCGCAGCTTAAGACCTGCATAACAGATGAATGGGGGAAAATTCTGCTTGCTAAACTTAAGAAACTTTTGTCTTCAGTGCCCAAACGCTTAATTCTATTAATGCTATTAGAAGAAATGGTGAGGTTATACAGTGGTAAACACTCGACTGTCTCAACTTTTTTAATGTGTGTTGCAATCATCTGATTAGAAATTAGTGTATATTTAAAAACAAAACTATTCAATTCACAAGGTAAAACATCAAATAATGTGTTATTGTAGTGCTTTCAATATAGCATAGGGTGAATATAATGTACAAATCCCTCCCTTTTTTTAAATTTGATATTTTCCATACTGTCTGATCTTTTATGGAATTGAGGTTGTGTATAAGCATGAGTATTATATTTGCATTGAAAACCTTATCTGATAAACCAAGGAGAAATCTTAGTAGAAATGTTTATTAATATATTTTTTTTCTGCTTGTGTTTCACCTTATTCGTGAAACACAAGCAGAAAAAAAAATGGTTTTGCTAACAATATAGGAACAAATTTGTTCTGCTTGTGTTTCATGAAAAAGGCCCATTATTTTTATTAAATGTTATGAAAATAATGCCACAATGCAAATAACCTTAATGGTCCTAAATAGTCTTAATTTTCTCTTCAAATGACTATTAGTCCTAGTATTATTTTTGGGGGGTGATATATGACTCATGTAACAACTTTTCTAAACATGTCTATGGCTTTAGAGAAATCTTTAAGTGATGGGAACCAAGATGAAGGAATGGTTGCAATGTGCCTCAGACTTCAAAAACAAGTCTATGAAATGGAGGTGAGGAGCTTTGTGCAATTGTTGTAATATGAATGATGATGTTACCTCTGAACTGTAACCTACAAAGGAAAATTATGTGGTATGCAGCACAACACTACAGAGGTATTATCACGCAAAAACAGGTATTCAGATCTCAACAGATTTCACATTTGGCTTGAGCTTTAAAATGCAGAATGGTATTTTTCTACCCACACAGAGGTTTCTTAATGATTATGGAATGATCTGGGTTGGAAGTGAAGAACATGATGTGCTGTATCTTCCTGAGACTGAGCAAGCCAAGAACTCTGCAGGTGCTATTAGTATTCACATTGTTTGCCTACAGACTTTATGGCGTAATACTGTAATGGCACTGATATAAGCTTCTTCCAAGTTTAAAAATTACAGGTGTCTTTGAAAGCATAGTTATAAACTAGTAATGATCTCACACAACATTTTGTGGTACACATTAAATTTCACAGGAGCTCCTGTGCACAGGAGGTTTGAAATGAACTATGACCTGGTCATGCAAAACATCCAAGAACTGAACATCTTAGCAGGGGAAGGGGAGTCCCATGTGACCTCCATTCCTGGTGGGGCAAAACTGACACAACAGTCCTCCATACCTCTATGGCTCTACAAAAACGGCATTGTCATGTTCAGTGGACCATTTCGGTCATACCAGGACCCAACCACACAAGTCTGATTTTTTACTACTCAGGACTTCAACTGACTTGAATACCTAAACATTGAATTACAAATACAGTCAATTCAGTGTAGGGTGTATCACTTTGTCATTCATTGCAGAATTGAATGTATTGTTGCAGGAATGCATGCAAGACTTGATGGATGGGTTTTTTCCTTCTGAGCTTCAGGATAGGTTTCCTAATGGTGTGCCCTTTCAGGTTTGTACCCTTGTCTTACCTTAACTTTTAGAGTTTTAGACACTTAACAGCATTCTCATTAATGGTGCATGTTAAAGCAAGCATCACTTTTACTAGTGTTCATACTTCAGGTTAGGGATTGCAACAAATCGCTAACATCGCTAAGTATTACATTTTAGTGCATAACTTGTTCCAAATCTTATAGACCTATTTTCAAGGAGGGACTCTTTTACTTTTTTTTTTACTTAAGCCAGTAAGCAACCAACTAGCAACCGACAAGGACACCCTAGAAAATTTCCTTTCAAGGCAAGTTGGTCCAATTGTCTGCCATCTTGGGAACGCTCCAGGGCAGCAATGTTTTTTATGTATACAAATGATATAAAAGCACAGCTTCTATATACTTGAATGGGATAAGACCTACATTTCCTAAATGGTTGGTCAAGATAACGATCAAAGTACATTTTAAATCGGCAGTCTTCTTAAGTTGACTGACAGGTGATGTCTGTATCAAATAGGTGATTGGCTCCTTTACCTGTAAAACGGGACTTCTTTTTCTACATCTGCCATATTGAGTGTACCCATTTCCCACATTCAATTTAATACAAGTGCTCTGTTTCACGCTAAATAGTCCCTGACCCTAGCAATTTCATCGCAACATGCTTAAAATGACTCGGAACACTGTTATCAACCGTGTAGCAATTCCTGAAAACCACCCACAACTCCCTAACATTGTGGTGGCTGGCGAGTTTTGTATGGACAAGCACCCTCAAATTTTCTTCAAAAAGTATAAAAATGTAGTTTTCACTCAATAACAGTTTTGTATGTGTTTGTGTGCACGCAAACAAACAGGTTCATGACAAACGGGATGAGGAGTTCTTTGTTCGGCAACTGTGGACTGAGTTTCCGGGAAAGGGACAAACTATAAATGGCGAAGGAGGTCAGTCAGCAGACAGTTCTGGACGGGCGAGATCCATAGCCCCAAAACAGACTCAGATAACAGGTTTGAATGTGTTAAGGGTATGATTTCACTTGTAAATTAACCACTACTGCATTATTTTCTGTGTATTCTGACCTGTAACTACCCATAATCACTATTTCTATATATTTTTTTTTTTTTTAAACATTTGTAATGCTCCTAATGTTTGAAAATGAATTTCACATGAACATTCCACATAGTCTCTCAATTAATATCAGGTCATAAAATCTGCATGAACAATAATTATAAAATACATGTCACACCGTTCATTTCAACTACCCTCATACAGCACAGATAGAAGATTGTGTGTACATCTTGGATTTTAATTACCTCTCTGTGTGGCATTTAGGCCAAAAACTATCCATGGAACAGTTCCTCAGGAAGCTCCCAGAGACTGTGGTGAAGGCAGGGAAAGTGATCAACATTCGGGACTCAGTGAAGGCCCATCTACAGGTGAGGGGTACAGTTTGTGTCAGGCTTGTTTTGATTTAAGGTTGTTCAGTCCCATTTCATTTGAATCTTCACTTTGTTAAGGGCTTCCCTGATGGTGCCAAGAATCATTCGGCAACCATTGTAGAAACACTTGTCCTGCAGGCCCTGAGGAAAAGGTACCATATGGTACAGATATCATTAACGTTGGTGGGAGATTCTGACTTGAAAAATTCATGTTTCTAACCCATCTTGTGCGATTCAGTGAGGCAGACTCTTCGCTAGCAGCAAAAGACATCACCACACTACGGGTGAAGTCAGAGGATGGAGTGAAGATGTTCATCATGAAAATGTACTACACAGAGACCATTGGAGATCTGCGTCATTACTTGGACATGCAAAGGTTTTTTAGATACTATTTTCAGTTTCATTATAATTTAAAGGTACAATGGTAAACATGTAAAAGCAGGGCCACCTGAACCATAGGAATGAACAAAGTGTTTAGAAACATATAAGCCGAATTATTCCGGAAGCCCACAAGAGAATTTGGAGGTGTTTGTTGCTTAAATGATAATTTGCTTGATAATGCCTCTCAATTTTTTGATTACTATTTATTCTCATATGTATACAGACAATAATTTGAGCCAATCTCTTATCACAGAGGACCAGGTGCTGCGCCATATGACATCATTAGCGCATTTCCACAGCAGTGCTACAGAGATGACACCCTGACGCTCCTGTCCTGTGGTCTGACTCAAAATGCGGCACTGCTTCTGCGCCCACAAGCTTCCACTCACAGACAGCACGGAAACGCAGAGAGGGCAACCCTTAACTAACACTTAACATTTTCAGATGTTAATAAGTGAGGCCCAGACACTCCTGTTCAGTTTTTGGACTCCAAATGCACCACCGCCCATTTGTGCCATTCCATAAAAAGAAATTTTATATATATATATATATATATATATATATATATATATATATATATATATATATATATATATACACACACACACACACACGTATGTGTGTGAATGTGTGTGTGTGTTTGTGTGATTCAGAGAAAATGATTACAGAAAGTGATGAATTATGCAATCTCTAAACATAAATTGAGGGTGTCCTAAAATGGAGTTTAAATAATCAATTTGATAATATATTTGATAATTTTTGAAATAAAAACTAATAAAATATTTTGATAGAAAAACAATTCAAAATAATTAACTTATTACTGTGATAATGTTTTGTCATTAAATAATTTCTTTATCTATAATAAGTGATATTGATCAAATTTCTGATTCTTTTATCTATTTATCCATGTTTAGATATTTCAGAATTGATTAATAGGTTTATAAATATTTACTGATTTCTCAAAAGATTATCAGGTGGCACAAATGGGCAAAGACAGACCAACTTCTACTCACAGAGAGCAAGAAAACAGAAAACAACCTTTAACAAATAGAGAACAGCCACTCCCACATGACTGGTCAGAATTAAAGATCCTTAAAGGAATGTTCCGGGTTCAGTACAAGTTAAGCTCAATAGACAGCAATTGTGGCATAATATTGATTACCACCAATATTAATGTAGACCTGTCCCTCCTTTTCTTTAAAAAAAGCAAAAATTGAGGTTACAGTGAGGCACTTACAAAGGAAGTCAGTGGGCCCATTTTTGAACATTAAAATTCTTATTGTAATAATAGTATAGCCACAAGACATAAAGGATATGTGTGTAAAAATTATTTTAGTGTGATAAAATCACTTACTAAACTTTTCTGTGTAAAGTTATAGCCAATTTTACAACTTCGTTGCCATGATGATGTAATGTCAAAAAACCCTAAAACAACTGTAAAAATTACAATTTAAACAACTTTACAGCTAAAATAATACATGAGTTTTAACAGAAGTAAAGGAATAGTTCACCCAAAAATGAAAATTTGCTGATAATTTACTCACCCTCAGGCCATCCAAGATGTATCTGAGTTTCTTTCTTCATCAAAACAGAATTTAAGACTTTTAGGATTTCATTTCAGGCCTCCTCCTTTAAACAATGAAAGTGAATGTCCTCCATTTTCTGACGGTCCAAAATGCATATTTAGGATGCATCAAAATAATCCACACGACTCCAGTCGACAAATAAAGTTCTTCTGAATGCAAACGATTGATTATTTTGAGAAACAAAACAATACTTTTTAACTACAAATGTTCACTTCCGTACATCTCTGTGACCTGCGCTCATGAGAGGGATGACGTAAGCTCGTTGGTAAGGTCACGCGTCACGTGGAGGAGGAGTCGGGAAGCATATATTATTTATAAATTGTTTTGAAATTGTTTTGGTTTGTGAATGGCACAAGTTTCTCTTGTAAACAATGATGTGCTTCCTGACTCCTCCACATGACGCGTGACCGTTCCAACGAGCTTACGTCATCCCTCTCATGAGCGCACGTCACAGAGATGTACGGAAGTGAACATTTGTAGTTAAAAAGTATATAAGTATAGTTTTGTTTCTAAAAATAATCAATCGTTTGCGTTCAGAAGAGCTTTAGTTGTCGACTGGAGTCGTGTGGATTATTTTGATGTACCCTAAATATGCATTTTGGACCGTCAAAAAATGGAGGACATTCACTTGCATTGTTTAGAGCAGTGTTTCCCAACTAGTGTGCCATGAAAGATTGTCAGGTGTGCCGTGGAAAATTATCAAATTCCACAATATATATAAATGCATGAAAAAATAATAATTTCAGGTATCCAAACTCCTCACCTTTCGGAGAAATTCGCCATTTTGAAACCATAATCAATCACTTTTGTGATTGTGAAGAGCAATGATTAATGTGCAAAAGTGACTGATATTTATAAGCGTTAAAGGTCTTTCACATGACTCACATCAGCACTGCAGAATGCATTGAAGTCTATGAAGTAACGCCACTTTAAACCAAAGTGTTTTTCACACACACGTTTTTGCTTCACCAATAATGTCACTTAGAGTACTAAGCAACAAGAAATATTTAAAAACTGTCCAAATTTGTGAAGAGACATTGAATGTCTCATAATTTCTTTTAATTAAATATTACCTTATCATTAACGAATATCAGAAACTAATAACTAACTAATTAGTTATTGAACTAATTTAAATTCACCAAGAAAACGCTTAGCCGTAAACGAGTCATTTTTTTATTTTCTGCTATCAAAGCAACTGCAAGCTTTTTTTCTCTCTTCCAAATACATGTTTTCAATGTTTATTGTGCACACCGCCCGCTTTTTTACGTGGCAAACTTGTAAAATCGCCCCTCTGTGATGCTTTCAGCAACTCTTGTCATGTGGAGGGCAATGCGGCGCTTGCCGCTGGCGTTGAACGGAGTGTTGACGTCTCGACTCAACTCATGTTAAATGTGCTTTACAATGACGAAAGAACATTATTGAAACTCAAAATGATTATTATTTGTCTATGATTGTGGTCTTTTCTGATAAAAGCTATGCTCAGCAGTTTAAATAGGCTACTGTAAGAAAATGATACCGTAGATCTGCTTTGTGTTTATAATTCTTATACTGAAGTCAGTAGATCTGCTTTGTGAAAAATAATGCTCAGACTGAAGGAAGACTATAGATCTGCTTTGTTCTTTTAATGCTTTAACACTATAAAGTCTCTTGGTAGATTTCGGTCATGAAGGACTCAAAATGATTCACTGACTCACTCATAGCACATAAGACACTCATGTGTCGCCACCTAGTGACATTTCCATTTTAACTGAACTAATCAGTTAATAAAATTGAACACATTTGTGAAACAGAAGCAAGCCTTACCAAAATATTTTTTATTTTGCAGCTAATTCTACACAACTGTAAACTTGAATAAACTTGAATCACTAAAATAGCTGGAATTGATGCTTTTAGCTTATTCTTTAAAAAAAATATCCCCAGAAAAAAAATGTGTGGACCAGTGATTGTCTTACCTTTTTTAGCCCTCATGAGTTTGCTTCCCTGTAATTTGTTGTGACATTGCAAGAACAAATCTACAAATTAGAAAAGCAAATTTGTTGTTTTTTCACTACCCATTTAGTGCTCTTGCCACCTGTGATCTCACACAGCATAGTCTTTCTCTGTGATTGATTGATTTATTTTTTTTGCAATCGGCGAATTTCAAACATTACAAATAAACATGCTACTAAGACAGACAGAAAACATGGACAAATTCTTGAAAAGGAAAAACATTGCCGATGGTTAGCCTATGTGGGATAGTGGTGTGCCATAGAATTTTTCACCAATTCATATTGGTAGTAATCAACATTATGACACAAATGCTGTCGATTGAGCTTAACTTGTGTTGAACCCAGGAAGATTCTCATAAGATAAAAACACATTTCTGTTGTGAAGAATCAGAATTGTACATACTGAAAACAAATGTTTGATATAAGGTTATGAAATTACAAATCTTTATTTTTAAGACAAATAAATCAACATATGAACATTTAGTGTTATTATAACATTTTGGCATGATGCTCGCCTGGCTGGTTTTGTGATAAACCTGAAAGAAAAAAAAAAAAAAAAAAAGTAATGCAATGTAACATTGTTCAAACTGGTTAGAGATGTTTGTAAACCCTAACCAAAGATGACAATTCCCCTTGAAGTACTCATCACAATACATCTGGTCCCACTTTGCAATCCTGATATCTTGGCAGTTGCGCATTACATTAGAGAAAGATGATTATTGTTTATATTGGTATGTTGTGCTGTCAAGCTATTAAAAAATTCAGCAATTACAGATGACTTCACTGATCGTAAGGCACCAGGTGTAATGTTTGACAGTGCACTTACTAATACAATATTTGCTTCATACGTTTAATTCATCTGGTGTATTGATACAATGACATCATTATTTTTACAGTTGACTGAACAAATTATAAACCAGACAGCAAATATATTATGGATTACAAAAAAGAACTTCATATCCTCATGTGCTTTTATTGGCAAGGCCTATAGAAACCAAACATTCAAAGAACTACTTTGTTCATTTGACAGAAATAGAGTCTGTTAAATATAGTTCGGAGATAGTTCACCCAAAAAATTACAGTTCTCTCATCATTTACTCACCCTCATGCCATCCCAGAAATGTTTGACTTTCTTCTTCAGCAGAACACAAACGAAGATTTTTAGAAGAATATCTCAGCTCTGTAGGTCATACAATGCAAGTGAATGATGATCAGACCTTTTTAGCTCCAAAAATTACATAAAGGAAACATAGAAGTAATCCATCAGACTCCAGTGTTTAAATCCAAATCTTCAGAAGCGACATAATAGGTGTGCGTGAGAAACAGATAAATATTGAAGTCTTTTTTTACTCTAAATCTCCACTTTCACATCTGAAAGTCACATGTGGTTCCTGTTTAGTTCCGCTTTTACTTCTGAAAGTTGAAGTGCAGATTTAGAGTAAAAAAGGACTTAAATATTTATCTGTTTCTCACGCACACCTATTATGTCATTCTGAAGATATGGATTTAACCACTGGAGTCTGATGGATTACTTCAATGTTTCCTTTATGTGATTTTTGGAGCTACAAAGGTCTGATCACCATTCACTTGCATTGTATGGACCTACAGAGCTGAGATATTCTTCTAAAAATCTTCATTTGGGTTCTGCTGAAGAATGAAAAAGTCTTACACATCTGGAATGGCATGAGGGTGAGTAAATGATGATAGAATTTTCATTTTTGTTTGGACTATCCCTTTAATGCTGTACTCAGGACAAAGTCAAAAAGGACACCTTTGAAAATACTGATAAACTGATAGGAAAGGGCAGTGTTTAAACCCCTTTCTCATTTGCAGATCAAACTATATTAAACAGAACATGGCCATCTATTTGCACAATTGATTTTTGAGCGATTTCAGGAAGAGTTCCACTTACCTTAATTTACCTTGCATCATCCTGCTTTAAAATGTCACTCTTTAATGTTCTGCTATAATACGGTCTACAACAAAACTTCCTTACAGTATTAGTGAAATGGTTCGGACATATATTTGAACATGTTTAACCTCCATATGTTAAATATGAGGGAATGTTTTAGTTAATATCCCAAAAAACCAGAGATTCTGGTATTGCCCAAATATTTTCTCAGCCTTAGATGCTGTATTTGGTGTGACATGTTCTGTTTACTTTGAGATGATAGATGAACGTAATTAAATGTCACCTGTCATTACATGTGACGAAGCCACACTCTATACTAGACACTTAACCATTGTTAAAAAAAAAAAAAATGGCATGTTAGTTCTTAACACAGTAATCCTGAACACAAAAAGAACTTGTCAGTTGATTGTCAACTTCATCACAGGCATTCTCAAATACATGACTAGGTTTATATTAAATTACAATTCTCTTTCTACTGCACAAAAAAAATCATCAGAATTTTAGCAAAATATCTTATGAAAGCTTTGTATAAAAATAGCCCTTTGATTTACGAGATTATAGTGTCATTACTGTTGTTAGCCCAACACGGCTTGTTTTGGTAGAGCTTCTAGTGTATCAAAATCTCTGAAAGGCACCAAACCATGACATGAACTGTTCTCTTGATTCAGAGTTACCATCACTGAGCACAAGCTGCTTTGTCCAGGCTCACTGAGTGATGCAGTTTTCTCCCATGTCTTGAGCGTAACGGTCAGAGATGGTGGTTCTCAGTTCCTCAACATCCCGTCGGAGCTGCTGAGCTTCATGTAGCTTCTTCTGCAGGCCCTCGGGGCTCAGACAGTCCTCCCACTGCTCTGCTACTGGAGGGGGAGCTGCAGGAGACAAAAACAGAGTCAGAACTGCAACAGCTGATAACGCCCACAACACAGATGCTATGGTCATTGAACTTAAGCTGTAACTTCACAGAAAGCAGTCTCCATGACAGAATGATGCCAGCTTTCACCATGACATGACATAGTTATTGTCTGGCAACAACTACTACAAAAGAATACCATAGAATACCAGTTTTAAGTAATAACATTTAATTCTTCGACCTGTTTGGATTTGCTTGTTAAAAAATTTAAATGGTCATATTTCACCCCAAAATCAAACAAAAGAATTAACAAATTATATTTTGCTAAAATGAAATTAATTTGTTGCATAATAAAAACATTTTCATGACAATAATTAAGTCGAATTACCGTAATAAATAAACGATATAAATAAAACTCAACTCATCATTTTATGAGAAATAAAAAATATTTAAAAATGTAAAGTATTTATTAAATCACAGTAGTATTTGTTGTACTTTATTTTACTGTAATAAATATACTATATTACAATAAAGAGAATGTAATTAGAATCACCCCTGACAATAGCTGTAATTAAAAAAACTAAAAATGTAAAACATTTGGATGCATTAAAGTAATGAGAATTTTGGTGGATGATGTGCTAAATTGTCATGAAAACGTCAATAAAATGCCAAAAATCTGAAACAAACGCTTTATTTGAATTAAATATAATTTCTTTTCTTTCCTTTTTTATTTTGAGGTGAAATGTCACCTGGGCATGTTTTCATGAGATTTACCCTACAAGCATGAGTGCACATATTTATTGTCCTTTCATTAATCATATGTATATATATTTTATTAAAATCAGTATATAATATATATATATATATATATATATATATATATATATATATATATATACATACATACATACATACATACATACATACACACACACACACACCCACACACACACACACACAGTACTGTGCAAAAGTCTTAGGCACTTCGGCACAAAAGCATTTGTCTTAAGATGGTTATTTATATATCTTCAGCTTTAGTGTGTCAATAGGAAATATAAATGTTAGACTCCCAAACGTTACTTTTGCAAATAGAAAAGATTAGAATAGAAGAACAGGGAACCCTGCAACAGATGTCATGGCCCCCACAAAGCCCCCCACCGAATATTGTGTCAGTCTGGGGTTACATGAAGAGGCAGAAGCAACTGAGACAGCTTAAATAGATAGAAGAACTGTGGCGAATTCTCCAAGAAGCTTGGAATATCCAAGAAAAACTGTGTCCAGGTGTACCAAGGAGAATCAGTGCTGTTTTAAAGGCAAAGGTGGTCACACCGAATATTGATTTAGCTTTTTTATGTTTACTGGACTTTGTATGACATTAAGTGATAAATGAAAACTATTTACGTCATTATTTTTGAAGACATCCTCACTATGCAACATTTTTCACATGTGACTAAAACTTTTGCACAGTACTGTGTGTGTGTGTGTGTGTGTGTGTGTGTGTGTGTGTATATATATATATATATATATATATATATATATATATATATATATATATATATAAAAAACAGTAAAAAAGAAAAACTAAATTACAGTAAGGAGAATTAAATGAGGATCACCATTGAGAATAATGGGAATTACAAAAAATAAAAGTAAAACATTAAGATGTATTAAAGTAAAAATAATTTAGGGGGAAGATGTGCTTAATTGTCATTAATAATGCCATTACAATGCCAAAAATATTTATGGTCCTAAAACAGGTCTTATTTTAATGAAATATCATCTCTTTTTTTCCATTTGACTTTGGGGATTTATGAGGTTTACCCTATAAGCAGGTGAAGGTAGTAGATTATGCTACCACCAATTATATCTGCATTATGTGATGGAGCTCTAGTTTCCTCACTATCATTTGTGGACAGCAGAGGGTGAACTCACAGGCAATTCCAAGCAGCATGGAGAGGTTTGGGTCTCTACCATGAGCTCGCTGGGTTATGACATTGCAGAGGGAGCGAAGGTCACACAGACAGGAGGCCATCTCTCCATACAGCCTCTGGGTAAGCCTGGCTCCTGCAGGGAGTAACGGAGCACTTCGTTCAGACAGACCATGACCGCTCAATGACTCCTCACCCTGAGGATGCTCCTGCAGGGTGAGATTGTGCTCCATCAGCTCCTGGTTCTGCAATGAGAGCTGAAATACAAAAACAACAGAGCTCAGTTCTCCTGTGTGCTATAAAAACACAAAAGCACAAATGAGTACAATGATCTTCAAAAGTCTTCAAAAGATCCAGAGCTCAAACCAAAGACATTGCTGAGGCAACAGATTTTGAAGGACAGGTACAGATATGTAAGCTACTAACCTCCTTCATAGCGCTGCGTAACTGCAACACAGCCTCATCTTTCTCTGCCACCTCCTCTCGCAGGCTCTGACTACTGCACTCCTCCTGAGAAAGCTGCTCCTCTAGAGTCTGGGTTAACATACACACAATTTTACTGCTTCAACTAATTTCATGAACCTTTAAAAAAGGTATGTCATGGAAAACAGGTTTTTTTTTTAAATAAAAGATACTATGTACTATGCAGGCATACTCTAACTTTCACAACACAAAGCTACAAAAACGAGTAAATCAGAAAGTCATCGTTGTGATGTAACAACTATATCCAGTACAATGGACAGCATACTACTGTCAGTCCAAAAGAAGCAGCCTCTTGTAAACACAAGTATAACTGGGAGAAACAATGGGCTGTTTTTTTCTCGTATCCTTTTTCTTCTTTTACATTTTTGCACTTTATTGTCATGCATTAATACACTGACGTAATGACTGATGTATGTCGTCATGAAATCAGAGACCCTCCCCTTAAAATCTGAACACAAGTGGTCACAGAAGACATATTATGACCAGGTATAAACAGGGCCCAAGTTACTGTTGAAAGTGAATTACTGAGCAATTGATCATAATATAATTGGCAAGTCTGGCAGAATTGAATTAGCCACACCCCCTCTTTCCAAAACCCTGCACATAAAAACAAAAAAAAGAGAGCAGAAGAGCAGAATTAGAGCTTGCCCCCACAGTTATCAAAACACAACAGTAGCAAAATGGCACACCAAAAAAAAAAAAATGTTTACAGCACCTTTAACCTTTAATAACAGTCTGCACTAATACAGTCCATAATTACAGTCATTTGCAATTTCCTGATTTTGTGTCTAGTTTATATATTAGCCCATAGACAACTATTTAAACGGTGTCACAGTGGTGTCTTGCTCACTCCGGGCATTAAAGGGATAGTTCACCCAAAAAATGAAAATTCTCTCATTGTTTACTCACACTCATGATATCCTGGGTGTGTATGACTTTCTTTCTTCAGCAGAACGCATTTGAAGAAAAATATCTCTGCACAGTAGGTCCTTAAAATGCAAGTGAATGGTGATTCAACTATAACCCAAAGCTTCCAGTAAGCTTCACGAGAAGGAGATCACGAGGTCTCTCGACATCCAGGATAAGCACACAAATGCACCACTGTGAGTAATGAAACAGATAAATTCAGATCTAAACCAAAATCAACAAAGCTTCTGTATAGCGTTCCTCCTACTTACTTGTAAACAGCGCTGCTCTTCCATGTGTGTCGCACGTGCCTCAGTTCTCACATGTCTCACGTGCCAACGCGATTATGTCACGCGCATACCGTTGCGGAAGGATGATGTAGAGTTAAAAAAGTACTTGAATACTGATCTTTTTCGCACCAAAAGTGATCGTGTCGCTTTAGAATACATTAATTTAACTGCTGGAGTCAGTATGGATGATGTTTATGCTGACTATCTGTTCTTTTTTGAGCTTCAAAAGTCGAATCACCATCCACTTGCATTTTAAGGACCTACTGAGCTGAGATATTTGTACATTTTTCTTCAAATGTACTCTAGGGAAGAAAGAAAGTCTTACACCCCTGGGATATCATGAGGGTGGGTAAATGATGAGAGAATTTTCATTTTTGGGTGAAATATCCCTTTAACTTACTTTTCTCTGTAAAGTTGCTTTGGAACAACATGTAATGTGAAAAGCTCTACACATAATGAACTGAACGGAGTCTTTACCCTGATCTGTGAGCCCAGCTGCTCCATTCTCCTGAGTTGCTTCTCAATGACCTATAAAAGAAAGATTCATTCAGATTCTACCTTCACATGTTTGCACAGAACAAATAAATACTGATAAAGGAGTATAGTTGTTTTTTTGTTCTACTAACAACAAATCATTTGCTGAGTATTTTTGAAGCTGTTTAGCATGTCCTCTAAGAATATAGTTGGAGATAAAAAAAAAACCTTTTTGAGTCGTTGTTGCTCCTCTTTCAAAGTAGTGTTTTCCTCTCGTAGCTTCTCGATGTCAAGAGTGGGCAATCTCACTCCATCCTCAAGGCTTTCCTTTACTCTGTTCTGGAGACTAAACACAACGGCACAACAAACAATATTAGACCCCACGTCTGTCAACTGATTTTGGCTAAAAAATTTACTGAGCTTCCAGCCTGGACAGCTGAATGGAGCCATTGTGTCATTCTGTTTAAATGTATGAGCTTATGCATTTTTTCCTACCTCGTGACTGTTGTAAATAGTTCTCTCTCCTTGCATCTCTGTTCTTCCAGTTGGGTCTCTTTGTTGCGTACAGCACTGTGGGACTCTTCCAGTTGGACCTCCAGATCTCTGACAGTGGCATGGAACTGAGCTGCCCTATCCTCTACCTCCTCCAGCTACAACACAATATTACAGGTGTAATGTTAATATTAGAGGTCGACTGATAGTGGACTTTGCCGATACGATAACTAAAATGGTGTAAAAGGCAGATAACCTATTAATCAGCCGATCGATTTTAAAAACTATTTATGTAATGTTAAAAAAAATCCTTACTCTGACAGCCACTGTCATAGACGCTATTTCACAGTCACAAATGAATAAAAGCCCAGATGCAGTTTATTGTTCAAGCAAAATCCCAATAATAACCAGAAAAAAATTCAGATTTGGTTCAGAGTGTGGACTTTTAACTGTAAACAAGCCCAGAACAAACAAGGGGCTCTTATTGTGAAATGACAGAAACTTGGTCGTGTTATAATGCTAGTTTTTAACCAAATTAGGCTTTTTATATGTTTACCAGATGAAGTTTTGTATATACAGTACAGACATTTCACCAGATGGGTATTAATGAGGAGTAAGGTTTATAAGTATTTGCAAGATATGATGTTGGAGACAAGATGCATGTACTGACAGGACACATTTCCATATAGTCAAGTTTTTCTTTGCATACCCTCTCTTCAATTTAGAAAACTAACAAAACATGTATTAAAGTGAGGATAAAAATATAGATGAATATTTTTAATGATGAAAGATTTAGATATAGCAAATCCCCACGTGATTGTTAATCACAAATAAATAAAAAGAACTATTGGCAACTATAGGCATTGATTTTTGCCGATAACCAATAGTTCCAAAAAGAAACTATTGGCACAGATTAATCAGTAAAACGGATACATCGGTCTTCCTCTAGTTCAGGGCTCTATGCTTGTGCTCCTAATTAGAAAAATGTAGGAGCACAGTCAGAAATTTAGGAGCACAGTTGTAGTCCAGGTTTTTTTTTTTGTTTTTTAGAGATGGTAACGTTAATGTGCCACAATATAACATGCACAAAAAGGCATGAGAAAAAGGAGCTCATCAATTATGACGAAATTCAGGAACATAGCGTGTCATGACAAAGGAGTTTAAATTCTTATAAACCAAATTTAATATTTTCAGTTAATCTGACAGGCTGTCTGCAAAAAAAACAACCTGTTTCACCTTGTGAACATAAATACTGTATACAAAAACACAATATTCAGTCTTTGATGTGTGGTCCTCTTAAATGTACAGTATTTAAGAACTCTAAATTGTCATCTGCACTGCTGAACACAATTAATGCTTGCTCGGTTGACTGAAGGGGTGAAAAGCAGCCAATCGCAGAGTGAAACAACTATTGTGCAGTGTAGATGCATTTGGGAGTTGTAATTTTTATTCCGATTGTACTATTACAACACTTCATGAGCTTCAATCTAGGGTTGGGAATCTTTAGGCACCTCACAATTCCAATTCTGGAAGTCACGATCCGGTTTCAAAACGATTCCTGATACATCTACATTTTTTACTAATTGATTATTCTGCTGTGCAAAGGCAAAACACAGTAACTTCACATTTTAACATAAATTGGGGTTCTTAGATGACGTTGCCCTGTGACTGACAGGTCTCGCTCAACTATAACCAGGTTTTGAGAAAACTGCAGTAACTACAAAATCCACACTCAAATCAAGTAACTGTTTTGTTGGCGTACAGTGTATTTACAGCCTTTTGATTTTTGCTCCAGGTTGATTACACATACACTATATTGCCAAAAGTATTCGCTCATCTGCCTTTAGACGCATATGAACTTAAGTGACATCCCATTCTTAATCCATAGGGTTTAATATGACGTCGGCCCACCCTTTGCAGCTATAACAGCTTCAACTCTTCTGGGAAGGCTTTCCACAAGGTTTAGGAGTGTGTTTATGGGAATTTTTGACCATTCTTCCAGAAGCGCATTTGTGAGGTCAGACACTGATGTTGGACGAGAAGGCCTGGCTCGCAGTCTTCGCTCTAATTCATCCCAAAGGTGCTCTATCGGGTTGAGGTCAGGACTCTGTGCAGGCCAGTCAAGTTCTTCCACACCAAACTCGCTCATCCATTTCTTTATGGACCTTGCTTTGTGCACTGGTGCGCAGTCATGTTGGAACAGGAAGGGGCCATCCCCAAACTGTTCCCACAATGTTGGGAGCATGGAATTGTCCAAAATCTCTTGGTATGCTGAAGCATTCAGAGTTCCTTTTACTGGAACTAAGGGGCCAAGCCCAGCTCCTGAAAAACAACCCCACACCATAATCCCCCTCCACCAAACTTCACAGTTGGCACAATGCAGTCAGACAAGTACCGTTCTCCTGGCAACCGCCAAACCCAGACTCGTCCATCAGATTGCCAGATGGAGAAGCGTGATTCGTCACTCCAGAGAACGCGTCTCCACTGCTCTAGAGTCCAGTGGTGGCGTGCTTTACACCACTGCATCCGACGCTTTGCATTGCACTTGGTGATGTATGGCTTGGATGCAGCTGCTCGGCCATGGAAACCCATTCCATGAAGCTCTCTACGCACTGTTCTTGAGCTAATCTGAAGGCCACATGAACTGTCTGTAGCGATTGACTCTGCAGAAAGTTGGCGACCTCTGCGCACTATGCGCCTCAGCATCCGCTGACACCGCTCTGTCATTTTACGTGGCCTACCACTTCGTGGCTGAGTTGCTGTCATTCCCAATCGCTTCCACTTTGTTATAATACCACTGACAGTTGACTGTGGAATATTTAGTAGCGAGGAAATTTCACGACTGGACTTGTTGCACAGGTGGCATCCTATCACAGTACCACGCTGGAATTCACTGAGCTCCTGAGAGCGGCCCATTTTTTCACAAATGTTTGTAGAAGCAGTCTGCATGCCTAGGTGCTTCATTTTATACACCTGTGGCCATGGAAGTGATTGGAACACCTGAATTCAATTATTTGGATGGGTGAGCGAATACTTTCGGCAATATAGTGTATCTGCTTCTGTGAGAGTGCAGAAGTCAGCCTTTGCTAAACTTTATCTTTATCCTTAATGAAGATAAACAATACAATAGAACCAGGTGTGTGATCTACTGGTGCTGTGGATATTGTAATGGTATCTGGAAACAAAACAAAAAATCTCCAACTGAGGGTTATGAGCAATTGCATCAAAAGCAAAGGAAACAAAGTTGTGTTGGCTGATCATCAGAGAGTGCTGCACCTTTTTGTGCTGGGCCTGGTAGTCTTCCATGGTGGGGAGGTCAGCCAGATATCGCTCAAGCGTCTCAATACGTTGCTGCTTTTCTTTGTTCAGCTCAGATTCCTTCTGGCACTTCTTTTTCAAGCTGTTGATGTGCTTGTCCCGACTGCGGATCTTTATGAAAAAGAGCAAATAGAAACTTCCATGATTTTTCCATGACCTTTAAAGATTTAATTAATTTCCATGAATCTTCCTGACCTGGAAATCATAATTTTAAAATTCCATTATATTTCCAAGTTTTCCATGACTATAGGAAGCTTTATAGAGCACTCATCTAGGGCATGGAGTATGGTGGTTCAAATAAATGGGTCAAGCTTAGGATATCCTCACCCTCTCCTCTTGTTTCTTGAGCTCCTCTGCATGTTTTTCACTGCTTTCTTTCAAGACTGTGTTTAAACGCTGTGTCTCGCCTTCTACCGCACTGACTCTCCTGTCCGCTTCGAGCTTCTCCTTGGTAAAGCAGTCTTTGCGTTCAGCAAACTGGACACGCAAAAAAGCATTTTCCCGCTGGGCCTCCTATTAAACAAACAGAGAAGACGTTTTGAAAAAGTGTCAACTCAGTTTTGATGCAGAGTATGATACAGGTGTATATAAAGGTGTGTCTAACCTGTAGTCTCAACAGACAGACATCTGTGTAAGGGGCTCCACGTCCCATAAGGGCACTGTGTACCTGCAGTTCACTCTCTCTAAGATGCTGCTCCAACTGAGACATTTGCTGTTTTTGCCTGCAATGCAGCATTTACTACATTTATCTCAGAATCAAGCACAATTTCATTGTTTAATGCTGAGCGTATTCAGATTTAGAATCTTCAGAATTAGAGCAAGACATGATCTACATGATCTTGGAATTACCTTTCAATAGTAAGTTCTTTCTCTTTCAGCAAGTTTTCGTTGGCTTTGATAACAGCATCCCACTTGCTGTTCTCTGTGTGAGGAGTTGTTGGATACAGAGAGGCATATTGTGCACACCCTTCTGTCATTAACTGCAATTAAAGGGGTCATGTCATGAGGAATTAAATGTTCCTTGATATTTTTTTACATAGAAGAGGTCATTGTATTATAAAAACATACTGTATGTTTTAGAATTCAAAAATTCCTCTCCAGACCAAAATGAGCATTTATTGTTTCCACCCTGCAAAAACGACTCGTTCTGAAATCTCCCCACTGTGACGTAGAAGATAAGAGTAATTTGCATAGTCCCCAGCTCCACAACATACGTAATCGTTGCGGTGAATTCAGAAAGAGAAAGCGCATGAGGGACGCCAACACTGGAAGTTGCACTATTTATACTGTAGTTTGCTTTTAACTAACGAAAAGATTAAGATGTGGAGTAACAGACCCCGACATTGTTGTGTTCCTGGTTGTGGACAAACTGAATCTCTGCATAGTCTTCTGAATGATCCCAACGTTAGAAACGAGTGATTTATTCAAACAAGCATCAATTTGGAATTAAAATATTTTTTGCACATTTTCTCTATGGACTCTTTTGAGAACTATGATTCAGGCTTTACAAAGAAACTTGTATTGAAAGATGGAGCAGTGCCAATTATATTGGACACGACAGTAATGCCGGTGAGTAACAAATATAATTCTAATGTTTTATTTCACTGAGTTTGTTTGATATGAATTATAGTCAGACGTTTTTATTGCATAATAACCCATGATCAAAACTCCAATGCGGAGCAGAACATGCTTATTCTACAGTTGCTCATAAAAAAAAATACATAATGAATTATTGATCTGAGATTGAGAAATTATTATGTTAGAAGAATGCGGCGCGTGACAAAAGACAGTGTTGAATTATATGCTAGTAAGGCTGCCAGCTGTCTCAAGGATGTCCTATATTTTGACTGAAATGAACATGTCTGGACGCCCTTTGTTCTGTGATTAAGTGGCTGTTCAATCAAGAGATACCCTCTGCCCCATTCAGCCAGGAAATTGATTGCGCAAGGGAATCCCCACCAGGCGAACATCTCACATTTGTCGACATGGGAAGCGTATTAATGCGGAGCGAGACAGGGGAATCCTGCAAGCCCACAGTTTCTTATAACTCACTTTACAGCTGAATACAGATTTAATAACCTTTCAAATTCACTATAGTTGGTCTGGACTATTTACAGTTAAAATCAGAAGTTTACATACACCTTAACTAAATACATTTAAACTCAGTTTTTCACAATTCCTGACATTTAATCAAAGAAAGCATTCCCTGTCTTAGGTCAGTTAGGATCACGACTTTATTTTAAGAATGTGAAATGTGCTTTTATTTCTTTCATCATATTTCCAGTAGGTCAGAAGCTTACATACACTTTGTTAGTATTTGGTAGCATTGCCTTTAAATTGTTTAACTTGGGTCAAATGATTTGGGTAGCATTCCACAAGCTTCTCACAATAAGTTGCTGGAATTTTGGCCCATTCCTCCAGACAGAACTGGTGTAACTGAGTCAGGTTTGTAGGCCTCCTTGCTCACACATGCTTTTTCAGTTCTGCCCATAAATTTTTTATCGGATTGAGGTCAGGGTTTTGTGATGGCCACTCCAATATTTTGACTTTGTTGACCTTAAGCCATTTTGCCACAACTCTGGAGGTATGCTTGGCATCATTGTCCATCTGGAAGGCCCATTTGTGACCGAGCTTTAACTTCCTGGATGATGTTCTTGAGATGTTGCTTCAATATATCCACATAATTTTCCTTCCTCATGATGCCATCCATTTTGTGAAGTGCACCAGTCCCAGCTGCAGCAAAGCACCTCCACAATATGATGCTGCCAACCCCCATGCTTCACGGTTGGGATGGTGTTCTTCAGCTTGTAAGCCTCACCCTTTTTCCTCCAAACATAACGATGGTCATTATGGACAAACAGTTCAATTTTTGTTTCATCAGACAGAGAAAATTTCTCCAAAAAGTAAGATCTTTGTCCCCATGAGGACTTGCAAACTGTAGTCTGGCTTTTGTATGGTGGTTTTGGAGCAGCAGCTTCTTTCTTGCTGAGCAGCCTTTCAGGATATGTTAATATAGGACTCGTTTTACTGTGGATATAGATACTGGTCTACCTGTTTCCTCCATTATCTTCACAAGGTCCTTTGCTGTTGTTCTGGGATTGATTTGCACCAAACTACGTTCATCTCTAGGAGATGCGTCTCCTTCCTGAGCAGTATGATGGCTGCGTGGTCCAACGGTGTATATACTTGTGTACTATTGTTTGTAAAGATGAACGTGATACCTTCAGGCGTTTGGAAATTGCTCCCAAGGATGAACCAGATTTGTGGAGGTCCACAATTTATTTATTTTTTCTGAGGTCTTGGCTGATTTCTTTTGATTTTCCGATGATGTCAAGCAAAGAGGCACTGAGTTTGAAGGTAGGCCTTAAAATATATACACAGGCACACCTCCAGTTGACTCCAATTAGCCTATCAGAAGCTAATTGTCTAAAGGCTTGACATCATTTTCAAGAATTTTCCAAGCTGCTTAAAGGCACAGTTAACTTAGTGTATGTAAACTTCTGACCCAATGGAATTGTGATATAGTCAATTAAAAGTTAAACGATCTGTCTGTAAACAATTGTTGGAAAGATTATTCATGTCACAAAGTAGATATACACATACAATATAGGATAAAACTACTTCAGTAAAACTACAGTTTGCTAATATGAAATCTGTGGAGTGGTTAAAAAATGAGTTTTAATGACTTCAACCTAAGTATATGTAAACTTCTGACTTCAACTGTACACTGTTGTCAGCATTACTTCATCACCAAATCCTGTATACCTAATAATATAAGTATTGGGAAGCAACAGTGTGCAGACTCTGTTCAGTTTTCAGTTATTCAGTTGAACAACTGTTGTAATTTGATTGTGTGCTTCACGTATATCAGGACATACAGCAATCAGTGATTGTCTGGAGTGCTTTTAGTGGATTTGTAAATCGCTTGCATGTTTTCATTTTCATTTTTGGAAAATACAGTTCCACACAGCGAGAGGGCATTCACTCTGCAAAGATTTTATCCAATCAGAAATGTGGACGTGTTTTAAAGGGTCATGAAACCCCAACGCATTTGAACAGATATGTACAGGTTGCACATCACTGAAAAACATGATAGCACTTAATATGCTTGTTGTTGTTAAGGGAAAGTGGTTATTTTTTCATTTCACTGATCCATTTCGTTCTTCTGGTTTCAAAACGAAATTTGAAGCAACGACACAAAATTAAGCAAAAGCGTACATTCCGAGATATTATTGGTAGGACAGCATGTATTTTCGTCACCAGATTCTGGGCATTTTTCCACATTCATGAGAAGGAACGTTTCCGTCCAATCACAGCACTGCCTCATGCATGAGTTGGCATTTCAGCAACAGCGGATAATTATGTCCATGAGTTGTAATGAACGAGACTTCAACAGCACTCAGAGAACAGACATGAGAGTGGACTTATACACTAAACACCGCTGTAAGATTGAAATCTCTCCACAAAACGCACCGCAGTCCATCACCTGACCAGCCCGAGCATTTCTTGTCTGCAGTTATGCTAGTTGTGCTCCAAACACGTGGTTTATGAGGGAGGATTGTTACAAACGCTGATTCCATCGCTTCTTCTCTGTGTGGAGGATAATGGAGATGACAAGATTGAAATCACATGTCAGAAAGGAGCACAGTCCACTTCATAACCACACCAAAGTGAGCATGTTTGTTGGCCAGCCACTGTAGTACTTCAAACATGAAGCAGCGGTGTATTCCAGGAGGGTGTTCCGTTTAGACATCACTGATCGAGTCTTCTCGTGTATGATCATATACAGTATAATACAGCTTGTTCAAAAATAGAATATTTATAAAATATGCTACAAAAAATAATTTGTAACCACTAGATGGCAATATTTATCCATATACCATCATTATTCCTGTCTTTTTGCAATTTCTTCTTTGTCGTAACAATCTCTGATGTGCTAGTTTTATTACAAAGTAAATGGCTGAATTAAAATATGACTTCTAAAATGTTGTGTATCACAACTGCAAGAAAGAAACTGTGTGACTATGGCTGACTGTTATAGATATATATACACACACACACAGTATAAAGGCTCTATAGAATAATATTTGAATAGAGGCACACAACCTCAAAAGCATCTATAGAATTAATCTCTCACTTTAGCTATAAATCTTATAATATATAAATCTATTTTTTATCTACTTTACATCAAGTTACTGGAATTTACACCCATTGTTTACCGGTGTTATGTCGTCATGACAATGGAGTTGAAATACTGGATAACTTTACACAGACATGGTTAGTAAGCAATTATATACAGTGGTGTGAAAAAGTGTTTGCCCCCTTCCTGATGTTTTTTTATTTTTTTGCATGTTTGTCACACTTAAATGTTTCAGATCAAACAAGTTTAAATATTAGTCAAAGATAATACAAGTACACACAAAATGCAGTTTTTAAATGAAGGTTGTTATTATTAAGGGAAAACTAAATCCAAACCTACATGGCCCTGTGTGAAAAAGTGATTGCCCCCCTAAACCTAATAACTGGTTGGGCCACCCTTAGCAGCAACAACTGCAATCAAGCGTTTGCGATAACTTGCAACGAGTTTTTACAGTGCTGTGGAGGAATTTTGGCCCACTCATCTTTGCAGAATTGTTGTAATTCAGCCACATTGGAGGGTTTTCGAGCATGAACAGCCTTTTTAAGGTCATACCACAGCATCTCAATAGGATTCAGGTCAGGACTTTGACTAGGCCACTCCAAAGTCTTCATTTTGTTTTTCTTCAACCATTCAGAGGTGGACTTGCTGGTGTGTTTTGGATCATTGTCCTGATGCAGAACCCAAGTTCGCTTCAGCTTGAGGTCACGAACAGATGGCCGGACATTCTCCTTCAGGATTTTTTGGTAGACAGCAGAATTCATGGTTCCATTTATCACAGCAAGTCTTCCAGGTCCTGAAGCAGCAAAACAGCCCCAGACCATCACACTACCACCACCATATTTTACTGCTGGTATGATGTTCTTTTTCTGAAATGCGGTGTTACTTTTATGCCAGATGTAATGGGACACACACCTTCCAAAAAGTTCAACTTTTGTCTCGTCAGTCCACAGAGTATTTTCCCAAAAGTCTTGGGGATCATCAAGATGTTTTCTGGCAAAAATGAGACGAGCCTTAATGTTCTTTTTGCTCAGCAGTGGTTTTCATCTTGGAACTCTGCCATGCAGGCCATTTTTGCCCAGTCTCTTTCTTATGGTGGAGTCATGAACACTGACCTTAACTGAGGCAAGTGAGGCCTGCAGTTCTTTGGATGTTGTTGTGGGGTCTTTTGTGACCTCTTGGATGAGTCGTCGCTGCGCTCTTGGGGTAATTTTGGTCAGCCGGCCACTCCTGGGAAGGTTCACCACTGTTCCATGTTTTCGCCATTTGTGGATAATGGCTCTCACTGTGGTTCTCTAGAGTCCCAAAGCTTTAGAAATGGCTTTATAACCTTTTCCAGACTGATAGATCTCAATTACTTTCTTTCTCTTTGTTCCTGAATTTCTTCGGATCTCGGCATGATGTCTAGCTTTTGAAGATCTTTTGGTCTACTTCACTTTGTCAGGCAGGTCCTATTTAAGTGATTTCTTGATTGAGAACAGGTGTGGCAGTAATCAGGCCTGGGTGTGGCTAGAGAAATTGAACTCAGGTGTGATAAACCACAGTTAAGTTATGTTTTAACAGGTGGGGCAAACACTTTTTCACACAGGGCCATGTAGGTTTGGATTTTGTTTTCCCTTAATAATAATAACAACCTTCATTTAAAAACTGCATTTTGTGTGTACTTGTGTTATCTCTGACTACTATTTAAACTTGTTTGATGATCTGAAACATTTAAGTGTGACAAACATGCAAAAAAATAAGAAATCAGGAAGGAGGCAAACACTTTTTCACACCACTATAGTCATGTTAAATGTATTGTGCTTAATAATTGTTCATAATAATAATACTTTAAAAAACAGTCTGTATATGTTTTGTGTATTGGACCCATTTACTTTCATTGCATGTGCCTTACTGCACATGATTTGTTTCTTTAGAAAATGAGGGATGAGTTTAAATTATTTTCTGCGGCAATCAACATTATGCCACAAACACTTTCAATACTTTCCTTGTAAGCATAAATATCAAATATCTTTTGTTTTCATCTCCACTCATAATGTGATGTTCAGTCATCTCTGTTGTGTGCATGCTTTTGGAAATAGCTCATGACACCTTCCCGTTTTCCCTCTTCCCACCCACAACACCCGCCCAGATATTCAAATTTTCCCATCCATTTCGAGAGGTGTTTCTCAGTCTGCGGTGTGAAGAATTGAGGCTCATCTAGGTGGGTTTCATGACCCTTTAAAGCTGTACTACGGGCTAAACACAGGGTAGAAAAAGGTCATGTAATATAACAAGGAAGAAAATATAACAAAAATCCATGACATTACCCCTTTAAAAATGGCATTTCGGACAGCAATAACCAGGCCCACATTATTCCACAGACATGTCCACTGATTTCAAAGGCCTGTCATTCACAAAACACAACCCGCCTCTTGCATGTTAAACCATTTACTATCAATTATTATTTTAGCTAATCTTTTATAGTTTTAACCACCAATAAGAGTGAAGTACTCTCAGCTCTCTTTACATCATCAATTCAATTCCACAGATTTTCTCCACAATCAGCACAGAGAATGTGAAAAAAAGTGTGCAGATTTCATGTGGCCTTCTGATAACCAATGGATTTATCTCCTTGCAAGGATAAGTTTTAAAGTTCAAAACAAGTTAAGCTCCATCAACAGCATTTCTGGTTACCACAAAAAAAAAAAAAAAAGAATTGACTTGTCCCTCCTTTTCTTTATTATAAATTATTTTATTTTTTTTAGTAGATTACAGTGAGGCACTTACAATGGAAGTGAATGGAGCCAATTTTTTAGGGTTTAAAGGCAGAAATGTAAAGCTTATGATTTCATCAAAGCACTAACATTAATTATTCTGTTAAAATGTGTATTTTCTGAGCTGTAATGTTTAAATCATAATTTTTTTATGGTCATTTTAGGGTTTACAGTGTGACGTCCACATGGCAACAAAGTTGTAAAACTGGAAAGAACTTTAAACAGTATAGGCTAGTAAGCAATATTTTATCACACTAAAATCATGTTAACATGTATAATGTTCATGTCTTGTGGCTCTACTTTTGAAACATTTTTTATGTTTACAGATTGACCCCATTCACTTCCGTGTAAGTGCCTCCAAGTAACCAAGAGTTTTTTTCTTTTTTTAAAGGAGGGATACGTTGAAATTCGAACCACAAATGCTGTCCATTAAACAGAATATTCCTTTCAAATATTACATAATTATTCCAAATTTCTTCCATGTGAGCAGCAGGACTCTAACCTGCATTTGCTCCACCTGCAGTCGCAGACTCTCAAGTTTCTGCTTCTGCTGCTGCCAGCTGGCCAGTTCACTACAGCGTTCTTGCAGTAAGGGATCATAAGCTCCAGTGCTGGGCTGGTCCCTCAAAAGAGCCTGAGTGTGCAGGCCTTGAGGTACTGAAAACATCCTGGCATCAGATCCTGAATGAACGTTTCTTTGGCTGTAAGTGTCTGCAGGACATGCGAGACTTGCCCTGGCCTCTGGTAGAACTTTATAGGTCTGTTCCAACAAGCCTGTATTTTCCACAAGCCAAGTCATTTGCAGCTGTTGCCGCACATCCGGGGAAAGGCCCCCGAGCAGAGCTGACTGATTAAGTGTGGGCTCCATGGCAGGTACATCAAATTTCTGCCATTCATCGAGTCTTATCTGATCTCCAGAGGGGAAGAGCGAGTGGTCGAGGCCATTTACTAGACTGCGATATCTGCTCAGACAATCAGGTTTGACTGCAGTCGCATCTAAATTTCCTTCGTGCTGAGCTTCCAGGTTGGGCGAGGAAGCAGATTTGGGGAGGGATGACTTGGAGCTGGATGAGCTAGAGGACACCCGGGTCTCATCAGCAGCACATTGCGTGGGCTTGGAAGCCAGAGCTCCAGCCGTGGAGGGCATGACATGGGCGGTGGGGATTGGGATCTGACTGCGGATGGGCTGGAAGGATGGGCTGCTGCCAGTGTTGCAGAAATCTAGAATGGAAACGTCGTGAGACAGTTTAGAGCATGTATGAAACTGTAGTCAAGTTATGTCTTAATGGAGCTACGTGATCCAATGCTAGATTAGCAGTTTGATGCCATAATAATAATTTAAAAAATAATACTGTCTTAAAATATATTTTTTTCACCTGTTATCTGGGATTATATTTTCAAAACAGAGTGACAGTTGCATAATTTAAACATTTATTTGTGGTTCCGTCTACTAGGCTTACACCGTGTCCTAACCAAACCCGACATGACGCCGCGACACGCGATAGGAGGTATAATTTCCATGTTAATCAGAGTTTTTGTTCTAACCTGCCACGACACACGGTGAGCGACAGGGCATTCTATTTTTGGAATGGTTTCTATTTCTGCGACATCGCGCCAGGCAGCGCATTCAACAAATGGGTATAAAATTATTCTTATTACAGTATATTAAAGCTGGCATCTCACTAGCCGGTTCACAACAACTTGATTTTTGGCCGAGGGTGTCACACACCTACCAAATGTTGTGCTTAAGGTCTCGTTCTCTTCAGTCAGAGCTCTGTCACACACACACATACACACCGGTTCAGAATTGCAGAGGGGAGACATACCGGTTCATTCTGACTTTCTCTCCACTTCCCTGTCACGTGAAGATCATCGAAATAAAAACAGGAGTACAGCATGAACATAAACAATCGTAACAGACTGAATAAGGTAACGTAACTTTGCCCTGTGTATGTGTGTGATTGTGTATTTATCCCATCGGGGCTTGCAGTAGAAAGCGTTACGGAGCTGAGAAAAAGAGTTGCATTCAATAAAAAGACTGTTCCATCTGTAATTGCTCTGTTTTTTACATTTTATTTTCAGTTATCCTCATTATAGTGTATTAATATTGCTGCGTTGTGTCGCGCCTGGTGTAGACAGACAGATTGCTTGTCGCTGGAATCTTATCACGTTGCGTCTGATTAGGACAAGGTGTTACAATGTTTGTTTGTTTTTTTTTTATGCCATGCCAGCTTCTATGACTATTTTCATGGAAAATATCCAGGTTAAAAAACAAAACAAAAATGATATATATCACACTGGGCCATGTACCGAACTGCTTATCTGGAGGTGAGAAACTAAAGTAAAAACACACAGAAATGCCAAAATAAAAGCTTGATATAAATCGATCCATGAAACGGAATGAATATATATATATAAAATTACACAGATCAGCCACAACATTAAAACCACCTGCCTAATATTGTATAGGTCCCTCTCGTGCCACCAAAACAGCGCCAACCTGCATCTCAGAATAGCATTCTGAGATGATATTCTTCTCACCATAATTGTACAGAGCGGTTATCTTAGTTACCATAGACTTTGTGTCACTTTGAACCAGTCTGGCCATTCTCTGTTGACCTCCCTCATCAACAAGACATTTCCGTCCACAGAACTGCCGCTCACTGGACGTTTTTTGTTTTTGGCACCATACGGAGTAAATTCTAGACATGGCAGCAACAATCATCCATGCGATTATCTAATCAGCCAATCGTGTGGCAGCAGTGCATAAAATCAAGCAGATACGGGTCAGGAGTCTCAGTTAATGTTCACATCAACCATCAGAATAGGGAGAAAATGTGATCTCAGTGATTTGGACTGTGGCATGATTGTTCGTGCCAGATGGGCTGGTTTGAGTATTTCTGTAACTGCTGATCTTCTGGGATTTTCACACACAACAGTCTCTAGAACTGATCCATAGACAAGTGAATGAAGTATGAATACAACCTGGAACACTTTAGAATAACTTGAATATCAAGTAGTCAAAAACACATAGTGCCCTCAAAACAACAAACTTTATTTTCTTCAATGTTGTCACTCTTTTATTCCTAAATTATTACCACAGCTAAACTGGCTATTTTGGCACCAAGCTTAAAAAAAGTATTGAGCATTTGCATCTACCATCTAACATGCTAAACCACTCAGAAAAGTGGAACACATTACTTACCTTGCTAGCAGTAAAAGAAAAACCTACAAATGAAACCATTTTCATCCACTGAAGAAAGGTGAGCCATATAAATCTTTATACTGACTCCTACGTCGTTCCACTGCATTTCTGAGATTCTGCTTTGAGAGTTTGTTCTCTCTCCTACAGCTCTGTAAACCCAGGTACGCACACGCACAGAAAGGTTAGCGTTATTTATAGATCCCTCTCATGTTACACTGTGTGGTGTCTATGTGATGGCCTCCTACTTTAAACATACAGCTCACATCACACACATGTGCCTAATGGCCCTCAATTCTGTAATAAATCTGAAATGCTGAGGGAAAATGGACACCATGCAAGGAGCAGACGTGTGAGCGACGAGCTCTGCGCACTTTGCTGAATTTTTGATTATTCTCATGTTATAATCTGGTGAAATTTGATACACCCAGTTACACATTTGTCCTTTGTTGCAAAACATGGCAAAGAAATCAAAATCCTCGGGCTCTGGAGACATTAAAAGACACTTACGTGTTCAGGATGAAAGCCCCGACAGGCCTACAGACCGGGGACTCAATTTGGATGGCGCGGCGAGAGAGGAGATCCAGCGTCAGTTGTCCAACATGTCGATGATGTTGACCAAGATTCTTGCTGACTTGGAGGATCTCGCTGTAATACGTCAATCGATCACGGCGATGGAAATAAAATTCTCTGAGTTAGGTACAAGAGTGTCTGATGTTGAAAAACAAATTGATTTTCTGGAATCTTCGGAGAGGAATTATCCGTTAATCCGCCCGCGACCAAAGTTGATCTGGAACATCTCCTTGAAAAGCTTAAAGATCTTGAAAATGGAAACCGCAGGAATAACGTTCGAATTGTTGGAATTCCTGAGCATGAGGAGGGCAGAGATATGGTGAAATTCCTGGACGAGCTCTTCCCGAGTCTGCTTGACATAACAGGCCACAAGCTGGAAATCGAGCGAGCTCACAGAGTCCCAGCTCACAGATCTGCTGAGGGAGACAGGCCCAGATCGATTCTGGCCAGATTTCTGAGATCATCCGATAAAGATCATGTGTTGCGCCAGGCGAGGAGCAAAGGGAAGCTTTCTTGGAAGAACCATAATGTTTTCTTGTTCCCAGACTTTGCGAGTTCGACAAGAGAGAAACGCGATCGGTTCAAGGAATGTAAGAAACTCTTACATCAGAAAAAGATCTCGTTTGCTCTGATGTTTCCTGCCAAACTGAGAATAGAAACGAAAAACGGTCACAAAGTATTCACATGTCCAAATCTGGCAATGTCTTTTATAGAATCAATGGCTGAGTAAACCATTGGATGTTTCTTATGTGAGTGGGCCTGACTCGCTGTACCTAACTCTTGAGGAAGCTGGGTGAAATTTTGGGTTTTTTGCGTTGGCTCCGCCGTGCGGCTGGAGCTTGTTTTATGAATAACACTTTTCCTTAAAGAAACTTTTGCACTGATGGAAGATTACATTTGCATTGAAGTTCCCGGCCAGTTTGAGAGTGGACACTACGGATGACCGCAAAATATTTACATGCTCACACAAAGGATGTCTTTTATAAAGCTGACGGTTTATGTAAGTCATGGTATATACTTTTATGCAGCCTCCGAGTGAACTGACTCGACCATCCGGGGAACCGGGATGCCGGTTTTGTTTCTTTTTGTATTGGTTCCGCCTAGCGGCTGGAGCATGTTCTGTTGAATAACACTCCTTTGGAACAGCTGTGGATTAATCTGTTCGTTCTTTGTGCTTATTCCTCCTGCTGGCTTTTTTTTTTTTTAACGGGACATTTGAGTGATTACGTCATCCACTGAACTCATAACAGCCGGCTCACGGAACATTCGTTTGTCTGTCTGAGGAATCTGAACGGTTTTATATCAGCTAGAATTTATTTTGTGGAAGATCACACCTTTAAAACAGTTCTGTGAATGAATCTACACATTTTTTGTGCTCATTCTTTGTATTAACTGGGTTTATTTCACAAAATATTTTCTGTTATGTAATTTTGCCTCACAAATTTGTGAGGCAAAATTGAGCAATCCGATGGCAAAGTTGTCGTGGGGACTCGTGTGTGTTCATGGACCTTTTGAGTTTAGAGGGATTGTCGCCGGTTGGCGCTGTCTTGCGCAGGGTTAATGCGCACGTTTTTCTTTTTTCTGTTTGTTTTGTTCGGGGGGATGTTCGGGGGTTGATTGTTTCACTAATGGGGAATCTGGTCTTCATAATTTTGTTTTTCACACACAATTTTTTTTTTTTATTTTATCAATATGTCAAATGTTAATATGAGTGGATTGTCTCTCTCCACATGGAATGTGAATGGGTTGGGGCACCCCATAAAAAGAAGGAAGGTTATTACTTTTCTTGAACATAAGAAATATGATATAGTGTTTCTTCAAGAAACACATCTCTCCCCGCAGGAAGCTGAAAAATTTGGGAAGATATGGTGTGGACATGTTTTTTTTAATGCTGGCTCAAGAAAGAGCAGGGGAGTCATTATATTGGTAAATAAACATCTACAATTCAAATTTCTCAAACAGATTAAAGATAAATTAGGAAGAGTAATTATTGTTTTAGCTGAAATTCAAGGGCAAAGTCTGATTTTGGCTAATATTTACGCACCTAACGTTGATGATCAAGGCTTTTTTATAGATCTTGAAGGGATGCTGCAAGCCGCTGGCACCCCTCATGATATAATATTGGGAGGAGACTTTAATCTTTTGATGGACTCAGTCCTTGATCACAGTGAAGCAAAAGTGTGTAAGCCCCCTAGAGCAATATAGACGCTTCACAAGATGTGTAAAAATCTTGGTCTTTCGGATATTTGGAGACTTTTGAACCCATCCGGTAGGGGCTATACATTTTTTTCATCAGTCCATAAGATTTATTCTAGAATAGATTTTTTTTTATATCCAAATCCCTCATTTCATCTGTTGTTGATTGCTCAATTGGAAACATTTTAGTCTCAGATCACGCCCTGGTGAGTTTAGAGATGATGCCACATATAGAGAAAAAGAAATCATATAGTTGGCGCCTTAATGTATCCCTTTTACAAAATCCTGATTTCCAACAAATGTTAAAGACTGAAATCAATGTTTATATGGAGACCAACTGGTCCTCAGTATCCTCTGTGGGCGTGGCTTGGGAGGCACTTAAGGCGGTTCTTAGGGGCCGGATCATACAGTATGCCTCATTCATCAAAAAATCCAAAGCACGAGAACTTGTGGAGTTGGAAGGAAATATTAAAAGTGCAGAGGCAGAGCTGAAGCGCCGAATGTCATCTGATGGCCTCAGAGAATTAACCCGATTGAAATATAGATATAATACTGTATTGTCACAGAAAGTGGAGTTTTGGTTATTCAGGGCAAGACAGTCATACTTTGAGTCGGGGGACAAAGCAGGGAAGCTTTTGGCTAGATATATAAAGCAGAGAGAGTCTCTTTCTATCATTCCCTCAGTGAAATCTGCTGGTGGTGAAATATTTACCTCAGCCACTGATATTAATAATGCCTTTAAAGAATTCTATCTTTATAGTTCCACGTCTTCATCTACTGATGAAGATATTAGAAACTTTGTGGAACCATTAGATCTTCCTAAACTGACGACTGAGCAAAAAAAACTCTTGATTCTGAGATAACCTTGGAGGAGCTTAACGTGGTAATTAATTCCCTACCTACTGGCAAGGCTCCGGGGCCAGATGGTTTTGCCGCAGAATTTTTTAGATCCTATGCTACAGAATTGGCCCCACTTTTGTTAGAAGTTTATACTGAATCATTAAAGAAGGGAAAAGTTCCTCCAACCATGACACAAGCCCGGATCAGTCTGATTCTTAAAAAGGACAAAGATCCAAGCGTAAAAGTTACCGTCCAATCTCCCTGATCCAACTAGATGTAAAAATATTGTCACAAATTTTAGCTAACCGATTAAGTAAGGTTATGACATCTCTTATACATATAGATCAGGTGGGATTTATTCGGGGCCGTAGCTCTTCTGATAACATCAGGCGTCTCATCAATATCATGTGGTCAGTGGCGAATGAACAATCTCCGGTCGCTGCCATCTCACTTGACGCCGAAATGGTGTTCGATATGGTAGAATGGGATTATCTTTTTAAGATTTTGGAAACGTATGGGTTCGGGAGTATATTTATTGGTTAAGTTACTTTATAAACACCCTGTAGCAGCGGTACAAACAAATGGATTAATTTCAGATTATTTTACTCTAGATAGGGGCACTCGACAGGGTTGCCCTCTTTCCCCGTTATTGTTCTGTCTTGCCCTGGAACCATTAGCAGCCGCGATAAGAAAGGAGGATGATTTTCCAGGGGTGACAGCGGGAGGTGCGGCGCATAAGCTTCTGCTTTACGCAGATGATATTTTATTATTTGTCTCTGAACCTACTAGATCTATGCCTTGCCTCCACAGAATTATTAATTCCTTTTCCAAGTTCTCAGGATACAAAGTCAACTGGTCTAAATCCGAAGCTTTGGCTTTGACAGCATACTGCCCAGAAACGGCTTTCCAGCCAGGTGCCTTCCAGTGGCCCAAACAGGGCATTAAGTATTTGGGGATTTTATTCCCAGCAAATTTGTCTGATTTAGTTAGAGTTAATTTTGACCCCTTAATAAAAAGGTTTTCGAGCGATGTCAGCAGGTGGGCTTCATTACATTTATCTATGATTGGGAAAGTTAATGTTATTAAAATGAATTGTATTCCAAAATTCAATTACCTGCTTCAGTCTCTCCCTGTAGATGTCCCCCTCTCTTATTTCAAGCAATTTGATAGCATAGCGAAGTCCTTTATTTGGAATGGTAAGCGCCCCAGGTTAAATTTCAATAAGTTACATAGGCCAATTGACAGAGGAGGGCTAGGCCTTCCCAGGATTTTGTTTTATTATTATGCGTTCGGTCTTAGACATTTGGCTCATTGGTCGCTTCCACCTGAGAGGGCCCCTCCCTGGTTTTGTATTGAAAATTAAGTTCTTGCCCCTATCTCGCCACTGCAAAGCCTTTCGATTAAACTAGCCGGACAGGTTAAGTCGCATCCCGTTATTTTGCATTTGCACTCGATATGGACAAAAGTGTCCAGAGTGTTTAATTCTGATATTTATTTAAATGTTGCCTCGAGCATATGGCAGAACCCTAAACTATGTATTAATAAGTCCCCTTTTTGTTGGTCAGATTGGATTGTGAGGGGGGTTAATGCACTTGGTGACCTATATGAGAGTGGAGTATTGAGATCTTTTGAAAATTTGGTTCAACATTTTGGCATTCCCAGATCTCAGTTTTATAAGTATTTACAGCTTCGCCACCTACTCTGCACTATTTTTGGGAGTGGCACGCACCCTCCTAAGGCGGCAGGTGCTTTGGGAGAGGTGATTGCTGCTTTTGGAAAAGGCCATGAACCAGTGTATTACTCCCTACTAATTCAGAGTCTGGGGGATGGAGCCTTGACTTCTCTCAAGAGAGTATGGGAAAAAGATTTGAATTTGGTATTGGAGGATGGAGTGTGGATTAAGATTCTTAAAAATGTCAAGTCTGTATCTAGAGATGCAAGGGTTCGCCTTATGCAATTTAAGATTTTACATAGATTTTATTGGACCCCCTCTAGATTATATAGGCTTGGTCTTAAAGACACACCCACTTGCTGGCGATGCCAGTCAGAAGTTGGAGACACTACCCATGTCTTTTGGGGGTGTGTTAAGATCCAGGAGTTTTGGTTGAGGGTTCAGAGGTATTTGTGTGATTTTTTGAACACTCAGGTTTTGCTTTGTCCCAGACTCTATATTTTGGGTGATGGAGCGGTCATGCATTTAGGGGACAATCATATAAAAAACTGGGTTATGACCAGTCTCATGATCAGCAGGCAAGTAATTTTAAGGGGTTGGAAGTCAAATGGAGCACCCTCTTTTTCGGAGTGGTGTGTGGAAATGGGGAGGGTAGCTGCATTTGAAGAGGCGGTAAGTAGAAGGCTGGGGTTGAGGGACTTATTTGCTAAAAAATGGGGCAAATATTTAGTTTTTTGGGGGGAATCTCGGGGAGGGGATGTGGAGAGTGTAGTTTAATCATGTATGTTTATTATTTTATTTATTTGTGTATGTGTATGTATATATATAAATATAATTTTTATTTTATGTAAGTGTATGTATATGTATCTGTGTATGTATGTATATGTGTGTGTATATATGTATTTATTTTATTTTTTTGGATTGTGTGTGTGTTATGTGGGACCACAGGGGTGTTCGTTAGGGGTCAGGGTGGGATTGTATTAGTAGGGTTTAAATGTAAAATGTTGATTCATTATATATGTGTTGAGTTTTTTTCACTGTCATAGCACATGAATCAATGAAATGTTAATTACAAAAAAAATAAATCTGAAATGCCTTTAAACAAGTTCTCCAATACAATAATTAAATTAACACACACAAATCAAGTGGACATGTCAAGAGAAGGCAGTTGTAGGAGGGTCTGCCTGTTTCAACTGACAGTGTGCCCTGAGGGTGCTCTGTTTTGAACATCAGCTGTGGACAGGTTTAAACAAATCCTTAGCCAACCAAAGATTCTTGGAGTACTGAGAGGCTTCCTGCAATTACAAGAAACACCCAGAACAAAACAAAAGGCATAACCATCTCAACATGAAGACCACAGACATCCAGCTACATATTTATAACCCCTGAAATGTTCTCTAACTGGAGTAAAGAAGTTTAGTGTTGCAACTGTTTTGGCAGTTTAAAAGCAAATAAAACTAGACTCGTATTCGCATGAGTTAGATATAGTTTCACTAGTTTACAAAAGTAGGTTACTAATTGCTAGCCGCCATATTCTGGATGAAAACTCAACAGATTTAGCTGTTAGTAATTACGGTTACCATGGGAACTTATATTCGAGTAAAAAAAACAACAACAACAACCGATATGGGTTTTTCATAGCCAAAGCTGATATCAAGAGAGCAGGGTGGCAAATGTCCCATAAATATATTTAAAATATTTTGGATTATTACAACAAATTACACAATTGCAAAGTCAATTTTTATAAACGTCTCTCGAGACACCTGCGTTCTGTTTTATTTGTTGTGCTGCATCTAGCTTTTTTTAGCACAGGTGTGTTAAAGATTCAATATTCTGAAGACGTTCAGGTTGTAAAGAGAAATGTGTGTGACTGACATTGCTACACATGATTGCAGTTTTTTACTGTGATACAACAAATTGAAAATTCTTAGCTGAAACAGAACCCAAAATTCTGGACACACTGGGCTGAAAATTATTCTTATTCTTCTTCTTATATTATTATTATAATCATTATAAAGGCCCAGGTACACTTTGTTTTTGCGTGTTCTGGATCGACCCATGCCTGGTCGACTGCGTTACCTTTCCGAGTATACTTTTCTGACCGCGAACGCATAGGAAGGCGTTCAATGCATGCGCACTACAATTGCTTTGTGACACTATTAGTAAAGTCAATGGCCAGCGCGTGCACAGATGACACGCACGGCCGAGGACTGCGTGCGCGAGTCAAGAAAATCTAGGTGGCGCGTGGCAAGCCAATGGTGCTTTTATGCTTCTTTATTGTCCTATTAGAGATTGACAGTAACGACCATAACACACAATAACACTCAATACAGAGCACTGTAAAGCACTCTTTATTAATGTGCTAATAACCAAGAGAGCGATCACTTCACTTCTGGGGATGTGGACTTTAATGTTCAACATAAACAATGCTTGTTCTCCATGTGAGTGTTTCCGTTACCAGATTTTAAAGTAAAGGGTTCTTTTCAAATTTTCAGCCAATATTTTCAGCCTTTTTTTTCTCTTTATTTTTTCTGCTTTTATTATTTCGGCAGCCAAAATTCCGGTGCATCTATTTTTCACCCAGCTTGATAAACGGTAAGCCTGGGTTTTTTCCCTTTTGCCCTAGTGTGCATATTTACATACAATAATTCAACAAGTTCAATGCTAAACCATTTAAAAATCAAAGACCACAGCAGTGTAACTTCATACAACTCGATTAGGTCGCTGCATCATGAAAATGTGAACTTGACCGGGCCCAGCACATATCAGGAGAAATTTGGCACTTAAATTGAGTATTCAGTTGGTTCAGAATACTATGTAACAGGCAGTGACAGTTTGCTTATTGTTGTTTGACTTTAATGTCAGTGATTTTATCATTTGAAAATCTATGTATTGTGATATTTAGACTCATAGCTCACTGTGTACTTTATTCATTGCTATTTTGAATAGTTTTTGACGAATATCCACTGCAATGAACATTCTTTATAACGTTCTTTTCCAGAGACCCAACTCCCGATGAATAACCGAATAATCGTTCGTTCATGAACCCTCGTGGTTATCTGAATATAACAAATGTTTACCATGCAAATCCCAAATTCATTTTACTCAGTTAAAAGATTTGAAAACAGAAAATGTTTGAGACATCCATTAACAAGGCTAGGCATTAACAACTGACACAAGGGGCGACTAACTCTTAACCAGGCATGATAATGCCAATAATCTCAAAATGGAGTAATATCACCTGATTAATTGGCCTAGCCAATTAAACTGTCCATCACTGAAAAAGCAACCAATCACAACAGATCAAATAATTTTAAAACAATGATGTCTACATAAATTATATGTTAGCAAATTGAACATGCCGCACATTCTATACAGATCTTACTCCCCTAGTAACAGATAGACTCTAGCTCTTGAGTACAGTTAATCTCTGTGTATTACATGTTTAACACAGCAGAGAATAGAAAACAAGACCAGCATCAGAGTTTCCATTCAGCTCTCCAGGTCAGGCCCTCCTAATGAGACCTCCCATCAGTGAAAGTGCAACACTGCCTGGGGGAATTTATTAACATGGAATTGAATATCCTACTTCAAATCTCATGAGTCCCAGAACTATGACCACAACTATCTAACTAAAAATACCACAGCTTAGTCTATTAACAGCCAGTAGGATGTTAATGTCTATCGTAAATTAAACAAAAAGGGTTCTCCCTGCGGTTTGTTTTGGTGAAAGTCAAAACGTGGTCAAAAATGAATATATTTGCCTGAACCTATGATGCAAGAATATTCATTTCTAAATACTAGGGTGAAAGGGTCAACAAGCACATGCATAGAATTCTCATCTACTGCAGCTTGGTGACTTGGTGAAATTAGCAAAGATGTTTCAAAACATGTTTAACCAATAAAGAGGATCAAAACATCATAGATTGACCCCTTAGATGAAAATGAAAGATGGAAGAAACTCTCACTTTGGCAGATTTGCATCATTTCAAGTTAAATAGAATGCAAACTTCAATGAAGAGACACTGCAGGGCATGCAAAGTAACTGGAAACTGAATATTGTATAATTTTTTATTATTCTTATTATCATTCATTTTTTTTAAAACAGAAGCCCTGGAGTTTGACATCAGTTCCTTTTGCCTATTTTTCAAATATTTAGATGTTTAGATATTGAGTCAAATATAATTTTGTAAGCTTAAAATGCATGCTAGTGTCCATTTTGCCCCTTCTTAAAAACATTTCATATTCCTGTATATATATTCATAAGCATAAACATCAGAAGACAATGCAGAGTCTTTTTTTCCCCAGATCATTTCGCAAATGACAGGAATGCTGTAAATAAAAAGGGACTGATGGGGTCTTGCCCATGAATTCAGTTCTATTATACAACATATAAAGACAAGCAAATGGCATTTAAATATCTGAATGCTAGCAGAGTTCTTACCTTCTGTGTTGTAAGAGGCCCCCAGCCCTGTGTCGCCACTGTCTGCTGCACTGGACCGCCATCCAAAACGGCTCTGGAAATTTTCAGACACAGCAGGTGTCAGCCACTCAGTGTCAGAGTGCCCCGCTGGAACACACAAATAACACATGATGTGTCAATCTATTATTGTTAATGTTCGTTATGATGTATTAGAAGTTACTCCTCCATTGTACGTACCGGAGACCTTGGGGTTCTGGTATTTCTGTGATGTGGTCATTCCTACTGCATTCACCAGTGAAAGGAGTCCAACACTAAAAGAACACACACAGACATCCAACAATGTCAAACACACAACATACTTGGAGCAGACCACAGATAAGGAAGGAAGCATAGTTAAAGTAACAAAGTTATAAATCCTTTCCTTTTAATGCAGTACTACTTGGATATTAACACACACACGATATGGCCCTACATCAGCACTGCTGTGATTGAGCCGCAGGCAATCACAGCAGTGCTGATGTAGGGCCATATAGCACGATTGCGAGTGTGATATTGCTTATATACAACAGTTTAATGAACAAGTAAATTGTAAAAAATTGGGAAAAACTGAGCAGGGTCACAAAAAACACATTTGTGCATGGAACTACTTTCTAACGCGATGGATCAGAATCTGCCGTTGTTGGTTCAAAACAAATGACGTGTCCAAGCCTCTCAAAAACATCACTTCAGAACTACTAGTATCATGGCTTGGGCTGTTTCTAACATGTTATTGGAGAAACAAGGATGGATGTGTTTGTGTGAGAGAGAGAGAGATCACCTGTTGATGATGCTGTCGTCTGTTAGTCAGCTTTCTGAAGATAATGTAATTTGTGAAATGCATCCTATTTTCTCAGTGGAAAAATAGCCATCCAAGCAAGGGTATTCCTCTCTATTTCGCGATAGCTGGTGCACATGAGTCTTTCACTATAGAAACTGCAATCTCCTCCCCCATTTTGTCTTCTCCAATGTGGAAAGTCCAGTAAGAGGTAAGCGCCTTGAGTTTGTGTAATTTATCATTCTGTTGTGTCTCTCAGCTGTGATGAGTCTTAATGCTGAAGTTGTTAGTTTAAAGCGGTTTCCTAGCTTTAGTAGTGTAGTAGTAATACGAGCGATCACAGAGCGCTGTTGAATGTAAACACTGACTGACTCTGACCTCACATCACCAACTGGGTCATATTACGCACAAAAATGGTCTTTTGCCGCCACCTGCTGGCTAAAATATGTAATGTCACAATATTAAATGCAAAGAGACAGATAGCTCTTAACACATCTGCACTGCTCTTACACTTTAGTTTAGAATGGCACGAACACAATTGGAGTGATACACACAGTGAAGCGTCCGAGTGCTGATGGTGTGAGACCATAAGTACTCATGGAACGTCACTCGTCCAATCAGATTCGAGGACCGGGATTAAATGTTGTATGTATGTGTGTATATATATTACACACACACACACACACACACACACACACAGGTGCATCTCAATAAATTAGAATGTCGTGGAAAAGTTCATTTATTTCAGTAATTCAACTCAAATTGTGAAACTCGTGTATTAAATAAATTCAATGCACACAGACTGAAGTAGTTTAAGTCTTTGGTTCTTTTAATTGTGATGATTTTGGCTCACATTTAACAAAAACCCACCAATTCACCATCTCAAAAAATTAGAATATGGTGACATGCCAATCAGCTAATCAACTCAAAACACCTGCAAAGGTTTCCTGAGCCTTCAAAATGGTCTCTCAGTTTGGTTCACTAGGCTACACAATCATGGGGAAGACTGCTGATCTGACAGTTGTCCAGAAGACAATCACTGACACCCTTCACAAGGAGGGTAAGCCACAAACATTCATTGCCAAAGAAGCTGGCTGTTCACAGAGTGCTGTATCCAAGCATGTTAACAGAAAGTTGAGTGGAAGGAAAAAGTGTGGAAGAAAAAGATGCACAACCAACCGAGAGAACCGCAGCCTTATGATTGTCAAGCAAAATCGATTCAAGAATTTGGGTGAACTTCACAAGGAATGGACTGAGGCTGGGGTCAAGGCATCAAGAGCCACCACACACAGAAATGTCAAGGAATTTGGCTACAGTTGTCGTATTCCTCTTGTTAAGCCACTCCTGAACCACAGACAATGTCAGAGGCGTCTTACCTGGGCTAAGGAGAAGAAGAACTGGACTGTTGCCCAGTGTTCCAAAGTCCTCTTTTCAGATGAGAGCAAGTTTTGTATTTCATTTGGAAACCAAGGTCCTAGAGTCTGGAGGAAGGGTGGAGAAGCTCACAGCCCAAGTTGCTTGACACAGTGTTAAGTTTCCACAGTCTGTGATGATTTGCGGTGCAATGTCATCTGCTGGTGTTGGTCCATTGTGTTTTTTGAAAACCAAAGTCACTGCACCCATTTACCAAGACATTTTGGAGCACTTCATGCTTCCTTCTGCTGACCAGCTTTTTAAAGATGCTGATTTCATTTTCCAGCAGGATTTGGCACCTGCCCACACTGCCAAAAGCACCAAAAGTTGGTTAAATGACCATGGTGTTGGTGTGCTTGACTGGCCAGCAAACTAACCAGACCTGAACCCCATAGAGAATCTATGGGATATTGTCAAGAGGAAAATGAGAAACAAGAGACCAAAAAATGCAGATGAGCTGAAGGCCACTGTCAAAGAAACCTGGGCTTCCATACCACCTCAGCAGTGCCACAAACTGATCACCTCCATGCCACGCTGAATTGAGGCAGTAATTAAAGCAAAAGGAGCCCCTACCAAGTATTGAGTACATATACAGTAAATGAACATACTTTCCAGAAGGCCAACAATTCACTAAAAATGTTTTTTTTATTGGTCTTATGATGTATTCTAATTTTTTGAGATAGTGAATTGGTGGGTTTTTGTTAAATGTGAGCCAAAATCATCACAATTAAAAGAACCAAAGACTTAAACTACTTCAGTCTGTGTGCACTGAATTAATTTAATACACGAGTTTCACAATTTGAGTTGAATTACTGAAATAAATTAACTTTTCCACGACATTCTAATTTATTGAGATGCACCTGTACATACATACATACAGGGTTGGGAGGGTTACTTTTGAAATGATTCTACTACAGATTACAGAATACATGCTGTAAAATGTCATTTGTAATGTATTCCGTTAGATTACTCAAGGTCAGTAATGTATTCTAAATACTTTGGATTACTTCTTCAGCACTGGTAAATTTTTTTCACTTGTTTTGACTATAAAAACTCTGCCAGTACAGTAAGACAAAATACACGTTAAAAAAAACATTCTCTGAAAAACATAAATATCTTATGCAGTGTTGTTTCTTAGGATTTTTAGATAGTTTTACAGGAAAACAATTCAAAAATTATAATCAAGAATAAGATTTTTGCCCTAATCTTACTAGAAAAAAAAAAAAAATTATGATCTAACGTGAATTTTCTTGATAAAAAAATATGATCATGCCTGGTAATGTGCATGTAAAATGGCTAGAAACAGCATTTTAGCTTAGCATAAAACTGACAATTTACACAAGGTTTATTTCTATTTCTTCTGCTCTAAACTTACTTCAAACTTACTTCTCTGTCTGCTCCTATGAATGTAACACATCATAAGAAAGTGTTTCACCGCTGTTCAAATGCACTTTGGATCGCATCATTTATATGTATAAATGTTTTCCATCTGAAAGGACTAAATATTAAATGAAACAAATGACAATAAAATGCAAAGTAATCTCTTCAGTAATCAAAATACTTTTTGAATGTAACTGTATTCTAATTACCAATGATTTAAATTGTAACTGTAGTGGAATACAGTTACTGATATTTTGTATTTTAAATACGTATTTAATGTATTCCGTTACTCCCCAACCCTGTATATATCTAATATATCTATCTATATATATGCTTCAAAAGCAATGTAAATGTAGCCACATATAGTCAAATATAGCCACAACAGCAAAACAAAACAATGTCCACAACCATCTACACAATTACATGAATATCCATCTAAATATGTAAAAAATTTCAAAATAATTCACAAATTAATTGTTCGCTAAATATTTCATTTGCAAATGAAAATTCTCTCAGTTTTTCTAAACTTAGAGTTGGGTTAGTTAAATTGTAAGTTTGCCACATTTACCTATGTTTTTGCCAATCTGAGACATTTAAAGCTACATTACCTGTATAATCCAGTGCAAACCCATCTGGATACAAAACCCATTTTCTTGTCTTATTAAGCGAAAACAATCATAAAACCACATTCAAACGCTGACATGTTCAAAATGTTATAAAAGTAACTAACATGAAACAAAACTTACCACATGTTGACTCGAGTTAAACAAAGTCAATAAATATGTAAACAACCCTCATCACTTACCTCAACCCACGGGCTGTAGGGGTCTAAAGATATCAATGACGAGATACAGCACAGCCAGAGGAACATTAATGTGCTGCATTACAAGAGAGACGCTCATTGAACGCTAACGTCAACAACAATGATACATAACAGCCACATACAGCCACAACTGCCGCGGTACGACTGAAGCTCGAGACTCGTTTTTTTCCAACCGTTATTTCCGTGCTTCTCCGCTTGTCCCGCGTGCGGCGTGCCACGTTTGGAGAGCACGCGCACACTCGCTTGGTGGTAAACATGACGGTAACAGAAACAAATTTGCTTTGAGCTACAGTCGCGCAGACCGATCTCTGGCGTGAGCAGGCCCTTTCCTTGCCTCTGTCAGTGTTTTTATACGTGTTCAACTCATACAAAATCCACTTGACGTGACATAATGTAGACAGTAGCAGTGTCAGAAATTAGAATTTGTTTTAAATTACGGGACAGTATTTGCCTCTGGATTTTTTTTTTTTACATTTAAAAGGGCATATTTTTTTCTAACCATTTAAAACATGTATTACCTCTTATTCTTACCCTAATTCAAATCAATTAATATTTAATGCCATAATATGTATAACTAGGACTATAATAGAAAAAAACTGAAGGATTAATTATAAGGTCATTTTTTATCCCCAAATCTGTCATTGTTGGTGGCATTTTTGCCCTGAGCCCCCATAATTTCTGACCCGGCACTGTGGAAAAATGTCTTTAAGTAATATTTTGTACAAGTTTTTTATAGCCTATAGACCATTTCAAGAATGTAAACAAAAACAAATGCATTAGAATGGTCCAAACGTATTTCCGGATCCTTTCAACCAAGTCTGTTTTTCCAGGTAAGTCTGGCCATTTTTGGAACGCTCTTGGGCAGTTTGGGCAGCCATTTTTCTATGTAAACAAGCGTCATGACAGTGCAGCTCCTATCTACTTGAATGGGGAAAGACCGAAATCTCCAAAACGGTTGGTCAAGATAACGATAAAAGAACATATTTCAAATAAGAAGTAAAATTGTATGGCGGATCAGGGGCCCTAAGCAACTTTCTTAGCTTGCCTATAGGGATGACCGGCACTGGTATGTAAGCTTCTGCGCAGAAAACAGTTAGCTATACTCAAGAGCAGCTAATCAGCGTCCATTGTACAAATGGGCCTTAGTTTGTTCCTTGTAAGCACAAGTTCCACCAGTTCCTCACCTGTTCTAGATAATGGAGAGGAGGTGGCAATTTCAAATAAAGAAAAAGCAGAGATTTCGGCTAAAGTTTTTGTTAAGGTGCATAGCAATAGCAACCTAACAGATGAAGCTAGAGAATCTGTCAGAAGAGAAAATCCTAGTGTATTTGAGAAATTCAACACAAGTGAAATCTCCTTACATGTTACCTTTTCTATATTTGAGCTTAAAAGAGCTATTGATGGGGCAAAGAAGACATCACCTGGGGAAGATGAGATATGCTACTGTATGATCGAACATTTGTCTGATGAGGCACTTACAGTTATATTAGAATGACTTAACAAGGTGTGGATAACAGGCACACTACCCACATCATGGAAACACTCAACAATCATTCCAAGCATGGTAAAGATCATTCTGAAGCAACTAGTTATAGACTAATAGCATTAAATTCAAATAGAAGGCTTTTCTCACAATGGATTCAGTGCTTTGCCGAGAGTCTGATATAAGAAAGGCTCAGTTGTGTAAAGAAGCTCTCTGTGTTTTTCGATACTGAGATATTGTATGATATGCTGTTGAAAGAAGGTCTACTAATTAAAATGAATTTGTTGGGTATTGGAGGTAGAGCTTATAACTGGGTACTAAACTTTTTATTTAATCAAACAATTCAAGGTAGGGTGGGAACATCTTACTCTAGTTTATATCAAATTGTTAATGGAACACCACAAGGAAGTGTTTGTAGTCCACTCTTATTTAATGTCATGATTAATTATATATTTAATCAGGTCGAACCGAATATAGGACAGTCAATGTACGCGGACGATGGAGCATTATGGAAGAGAAGGCGAAATGCGGTACATACTGTTAATAAAGTCCAGACAGCAATAAACCAAGTTGAGGAGTGGGCTATGAGATGGGGATTCCGGCTATCAATTGCAAAGACCCGAGTAATATGTTTATCAAAAAATAAACATATTCCAGTAAATCTAACACTTTATGAACATCCACTTGAGCAGCTGTCTGTGATTAAGTTCTTGGGAGTGTGGCTGGATGAAACATTTACATTTGGTAAATTGCTGACTAAATGTAAGAAAGCTCTGAATGTCATGAGATGTTTGGCAGGGTGTGAGTGGGGTGCTAGCTGCAACTTACTTAGAAACATTTACTGTGCCCTTATTAGATCTGCAATAGATTATGGTTGCATGACTTATGGTTCAGCATGTGGGTCACTTCTTAAGTAAATTGGGGTAGTGCAGAAACACGCCCTCAGAATATGTTGTGGAGCTTTTAAAACATCCCCAGTAGCAGCTTTGCAAGTGGAGATGTGTTAATTGCCACTAAAAGTGAGACTTCAACAACTGTCCATGGTGTATTGGGTATCGTTAAAAGGACACAATGATTTACACCCTACCAAGTCTGTGTTCACGGAGTGCTGGGAGCATACTCAAGGCAACTGCCGAAGTTTGGGATGGATAGGTTCTAGACTAGACCAGTCAATGAGTCTGGACAATAGGAGCTATAGTCAAACTGTTCCATTGCCCACAGTTCCACTGTGGTTGTTTCCAATGCTTGCATAGACACTCAATTACTCCCAAAAATAAAGGAAAATTATCTATTATCTGAAGAGTATGTTGTTCTTCAGTATCTAAAACAGAAGTATAGCCACATGGAAGGCATCTACACAGATGGATCAAAGGATCAGACAATTTATCTGTTTTCACGGTGGAACTAGCTTAAATTCTTCTCACTCTCCAGTGGGTGGAGGAAATTAATATTGAGAGAGGAGTCATTTGTACAGATTCGTTGGCAGCTCTGAAAAGCTTTGCAATCTGGGCATTCTGACAGCAGGCAAGCAGGCATTATATATGAAATCTTGCAAGTTTTGTACAGACTACATAACCTAATAAGGAATTTTATCAGCTTTCTTTGGGATCCAGCACATGTGGGAGTGGAAGGCAACGAGAGGGTGGCTAAATTAGCAAAGAACTAATTGAAATACAATCATGTAGAGCTTACCATTTGCATGAGTAAATCAGAAGCCAAGACTTGTATTCGTAAAACTGCAAATGGTATCTGGCAGAAGCTCTGGGAGAAAGAGGTGAAGGGGAGGCATCTTTACAAGATACAGAAAAATGTAGCCATGGGAGGAGGAATGATAGAATTATTGAGAAGGACTAGAATCCGTATACGTAGGTCATACTGGGCTGAATGCAAATTTACAAAAAATTAATAAGCATCCTACAGGGCTATGCAGTAATTGTAATGAATCAGAAACAGTTGAACACATCCTTCTACACTGCATAACATACTACAGTGAAAGACAGGTATTGCAATCAAAGTTACAGGAAAAGGGAATCAATACAATGTCTCTAGAAAATCTTCTGGCTAAAAAACATGGGAGAATACCAATAAGAGATGCTGTTTTGAGGTTTCTAAAAGCAACAGAAGTGGAGTCAAGAGTATAGTTGTACCCTAAATCATATATTATCATATATAGGATTACTTGTCCTTCCCTATCGCTGCCCCACACTCCAGTTCAGTTGGTGGCGGTAATGCACCAAAAGGGTTTGCCAACCGCCAATAAACTCAAAAGAGGAGAAAGAAGAATAAGATCAAAGAAGAAAAGCAGCAGTCATCATTCGGTGGCACGCTGGCAATAGGTTTGCACAGCAATGTCTTTTCCCGTGTCCGTGTAAATATAGAAACATACTGATCTTGTGAATGATCACACGCCGGTGCCAGCACAACACGTCGCAATGGCACCGGGTTGGCAAGAGATCGCTGCACAGCATGTGGAGCAGATCACGGGATATATGAGAGAAGTCCTGTCGTCCGGCCTCGTCCTTTTGAAGTCTGAGCTGGGAATAGACTTGGGCTTGAATCCCGATCAGTGCGCTCCATGGGTGCTGCTCTTAACAGTCTGGGTCGGTCTGGTCCTGATGCTGGTTTTATGGGTCTCCGTGTGTCGTGGTGTCTCGAAAAGGTTTTCAGTGGAGATCGACAACACCAGTCCAGCTCCACCGGTGACGAAACCAGACCACAAAGCTGATGAGCCGAAGAGAAGGAACAGAAAGAAGACTTCGGAGAAGGTTTGGTTATTGTTTTCTGACATAAGTGAGACAATATTGGCCATTCAGGCATCTGTACTCCATTCAAAGCAGCTTTTTACCTGACTAAATCAAAATTACGCAGTTGTATGAGACGCCTGCATTACTGTGTCCATTTGTTTTTTTAAAATGATTCACAGAAAGCTCATAGGAATGGTCTTGCTGTTGAACCACTGGAAGATGCCAAGGTGGTGGAAACTCAAGGACTACAAGATATGAAGACTGACAAGGTATTGGTATACACTGACTTGTTTCTGACATGCGTCACTTTGAAATTTTGGTTTAACTTGATTTCAACACACTCATTACATATGTAATGTTTGGGTGTTTTAATCATGCTATCACAAATGCTCAGGATACTGACTTATTCTGAATAAATTCTATTTAATAATTTTATAGGCTATGCATACAAAATTCTATGTTAAAGGGGTAGTTCATGCAAAAATGTAAATTCTCTCATAATTTACTCTCACTCATGCCATCCCAGATGTGAATGACTTTCTTCTGCAGAACACACATTATGATTTTTAAAAGAATATCTTCGTTCTGTAGGTCCATGCAATGCGAGTGAATGGTGGCCAGAACTCTGAAGCGCCAAAAAGCACATAAAGGCAGCATAAAAGTAATCCATAAGACTCCAGTGGTTAGATCCATAGGATAGTTAGTGTGTGAGAAACAGTTCAATATTTAAGTCCTTTTTTACTATAAATCTCCACTTTCAATTTCACATTCTTTTGTTTTTGGCGATTCGCATTCTTTGTGCACATTGCCACCTAATGGGCACGGAGGAGAATTTATAGTAAAAAAAAAAAAAAAAAGGACTTAAATATTGACCACTGGAGTCGTATGGATTACTCTTCTGTTGCATTTATGTACTTTTTGTAGCTTCAAAGTTCTGGTCACCATTCAGTTGCATTGTATGGACCTACAGAGCTGAGATATTCTTCTAAAAAACACTAAAAAGTGTTGCGCAGAAGAAAGTAAGTCATACACATCTAGGATGGCATGGAGGTAAGTTAATGATGAGAGAATTTTAATTTTTGGGTGAACTATCCTTTTAATTAGTGATCCCATGACCAATCAGAACTTCCCATACCTTTTAATCTAATCAGTTATTGGCTTAAGAACAATAGATCAGATATGTAAATATTACAACATTTACTCATACACTCAGTAAATTGAAGACTTTATGTACTGAAGGAGGGAAGATAGTAAAACAAATACTAATTTCCATAGGTGAGGAAAGAAATGAGTTATAGGAAGTTTTGTATGACGTTTGACTCCGTGTCGAACACCATATGTGTCTATTTAGATTCAAAGGCATTTACTTGAAATGACCAAATGACCATCTGGACTTGCAAATGTAGAAAATCTGATTTAGATTTCTGCAGATTGGCTGAGCAATGTCTGGTGCAAATACATTTTTCTTAGGTACAAATTGTAACAGATAACCGTCTTCCTGTCATTCTGTGTGGTGTTAGGCAAAGAAGAATAAGAAAAAGCCAAAGCAGCCTGTAAAAGAGAAGAAGTCCTCTACATCTGCTGATGGCAAAGAACCTGATGAAGGTACAGTATGTTTTAATTTACATGTAGTATATAGGTAGTTGAAGCATAACATGTCCATTTTTTTATCAACATCAAGATTTATTGGGGTCGTGACCTGAGGAATTACATTTTCGTTGATCTTTTGACATGTAGGTGCTCATTGTAATATAAAACACACTGAAAGTTCCAGAACTCAAAACTTCCTCTTCTCTGCAAAAACAGCATTTGTTGAAACCAAGCTGCCAAAACGACTCGTCCTCTACTTCCTCCACATTTTGATGTCACACTGTGATAGACATTTACAACTGACCACCTCCACAACAACACATTACACACTTTACTAATATTATAAGTGAATAGTGAAATAAGTGAAAACATATTAAAATAATAAAACAAAGGGATGTTATGACTCTCTTAATGTTTTTATATAAATGTGTTGGGGAAAGTGTACGTTTGTAGGTGCTGTGACATTTTTAGTCACTATTTTTCCAACAAGTTCATTTTAAATGGTGTGACAAATTTTGTATTAATAGTCTTTCATTTAATATGGTCATAAAAACTGTATATATAATCATTATAAAACAATAAGCGAAATGCTGTTTAAATTTTTTTTATCCTTGATTATTGCCTGTACAGCCACAGGACATGTCAACTTCCCAAAAGTATTTCATGTTAACTACCTATAAAAGTATTTATTGTAGTTAATAATTATTTAGGTCATTATCTCATACAGTCCAGACCAAAGCCTTTGTGTAATGGATAGCTATGACTCAATAGTTATTTAGAATTGACTGCTTATTTGCATACGAGAGTCAGTATCTTGTCATTATTCAGGGTTATCACGTGTCCTGGAAAATCTGGAATTTTGCAATGCAGTTTTCCAGGCATGGAAATTGATAAATATCGCTAAATGTCCTGAAAAATAATTATTTGTCCTGGATATATTAGTATAATAAAATTTAGTGATTGTGTTGCTAACAAGGTTTTTGTTACATGTTCAAAAACATGGTAGTGATCGGGATTCGGAATAGGTGCCAAATACACAAATCGGTATTGTTTTGTCACTGCCAGCGGCTGCACATTGTGAAACAACATCAACGGTTGACTGTCATGACCGAAGCCCTGTCACATACTGTACAATCTCTGCTTATCTGCTCTCATCTCTGCTTTTCACCAAGGAAATAGTTTAAGTATTGATGTAGTCCGAAATGTGATTGTTTTTTTCTTTCTTCATTCCAACATTGCTATTGTGTTTATTGTCTAACTACGAAAACATTTGAGGACAAAAATTTTAGACAATGGTGACGGCCGGGCCGCTGATTTATTTATTTATTTATTTATTTTTTCACACACCGAGGTGGTTGAGTGGTGATGCGGACTTTACACCTGGGAATGTAAATTAATTTTGAATAAGTCAGCGATCGGAGCCTGCAATGCGGAAAACGCGGACGAAATAACGGAATCCAGTCATAAAAATGGCATTAGCTACAAAACGTAGAATGTCACAGAATTTGACATATTTGGGATGAAAATTAATGTTTAAATACATAATTAATAAAATTAAAGTTGTGATATGTCCTGGTGTGATTATTAAACTGGAAAAGACTGCAATTTAATTCAATATGTAATCTACAGGTGCAGTGTTTTAAAATGAATGTGTTTGAAGCTGGCCGCTCATACACTGAAAACACCTCATCATGATCAGACATGCTCTCTGTGTGTGTGTGGGGGGGGGGGTTAGATGACAGAGCAGCGTACTCTGAAGCGCACAGCACATGCAGACTACATATTTAATTACAGTTGAAGTCAGAAGTTTACATATACTTAGATTGAAGTCATTAAAACTAATTTTTTTAACCAATCCACTGATTACATATTAGCAAGCTATAGTTTTGGCAAGTTGTTTAGGACATCTACTTTGTGCATGACACAAGTAATTTTTCCAACAGTTGTTTACAGACAGATTGTTTCACATTTAATTGTCTATATCACAATTCCATTGGGTCAGAAGTTTACATACACTAAGTTAACTGTGCCTTTAAGCAGCTTGGAAAGTGATGTCAAGCCTTTAGGCAATTAGCCAATTAGCTTCTGACAGGCTAATTGGAGTCAACTGGAGGTGAACCTGTGGATGTATTTTAAGGCCTACCTTCAAACTCAGTGCCTCTTTGCTTGACATCATGGGAAAATCAAAAGAAATCAGCCAAGACCTCAGAAAAAAACATTGTGGACCTCCACAAGTCTGGTTCATCCTTGGGAGCAATTTCCAAACACCTGAAGGTACCATGTTCATCTGTATGATGGTTCTACAAGTATAAACACCATGGGACTATGCAGCCATCATACTGCTCAGGAAGGAGACACATTCTGTCTCCTAGAGATGAACATTGTTTGGTGTTAAAAGTGAAAATCAATCCCAGAACAACAGCAAAGGACCTTGTAAAGGTGCTGGAGGAAACAGGTAGACAAGAATCTATAGCCACAGTAAAACGAGTCCTATATCGCATCTTATCACGTGGTTTGTTGAGCGCGTTACCGTAGAAACATGGTGCGTGTGGAGTCTTCATGCCACCCACCGCGGCATCCACACACAACTCGCCACGCGCCCCACTGAGAGCGAACCACATTATAGCGACCATGAAGAGGTTACCCCATGTGACTCTACCCTCCTTAGCAACCGGGCCAATTTGGTTGGAGTCACTCGGGACACCCTGGGATTCAAACTCGCATCTCCAGGGGTGGTAGTCAGCGTCTTTACACGCTGAGCTACCCAGGCCCCGTAAATAACTGCTTTTTAGAGTTTAATAATCACACTGGGCCATGTACCGAACTGCTTATCTGGAGGTGAGAAATTAAAGTAAAAACACATAGAAATGCCAAAATAAAAGCTTGATATAAATCGATCCATGAAACGGAATGAATATATATATATATATTACACAGATGAGCCACAACATTAAAACCACCTGCCTAATATTGTGTAGGTCCCCCTCGTGCTGCCAAAACAGTGCCAACCCGCATCTAAGAATAGCATTCCGAGATGATATTCTTCTCACCATAATTGTACAGAACGGTTATCTGAGTTACCGTAGACTTTGTCAGTTCGAACCAGTCTGGCCATTCTCTGTTGACCTCTCATCAACAAGGCATTTCCGTCCACAGAACTGCCGCTCACTGGATGTTTTTGGCACCATTCGGAGTAAATTCTAGAGACTTGTGCTTGAAAATCCCAGGAGATCAGCAGTTACAGAGATACTTAAACCAGCCCATCTGGCACCAACAATCATGCCATGGTCCAAATCACAGAGATCCAATTATTTCCCCATTCTGATGGTTGATGTGAACATTAACTGAAGCTCCTGACCCATATCTGATGATTTTCTGCACTGCACTGCTGCCACACATTTGAAAACCTGTCCTTTTGTACAAAATGAGTTACAGTTAATGTCACAAATTTGCTTATTTGATTACTGATCACGAAATTTTGTGCAATCTTAAATGTTTCTTTTATGTCATTACTTTTTTCAAAATCACACAGAGGGGTAATTACTAGCATGCAATTAACAGCGAGAGAGGAGCAGGCTATTTTACTTGTATGAAGTTTTTCGCACCTGCATTCCAATCTACATCTTGATGTAATCCTTCCTCCTGATCACGCAGTGCATTTTCATCTGCTGATTGGGAGACAAAACACTTTTAAAGTGTGACGGGACTCATGCTGCGTGTGCAAGCCATTGGCGCATCACAAGCCGATCAGTTATTTAGCCATTTTCAATGAATCACACCTCCAGAATCCTAAAACTTTATTTCCAGTTTTAATTTATATTTTGATTAGACTCAGATTTTTATGTTTTCTCTTTTAATCTTTTAATGTCATTTTGAGTGTGACTGGTTTTAGGAGGGTGTACCTGATGCTGGGTTGGAAATCTCCAGGATTAATAGTAGTCTTTTCTTTATTACATCACGTGTTGTTCTGAAAGCAAAAAGAAACAAATGAAACACGGAATGTAGGCTGTCATCCTCGTAACCTGAACGAAGCAAAGCGGGCGCGTTTACTCGCGTGAGTAACCGAACGTGAAGCGCCGTCAGTTCGTGATGCACGAATGACATGCACGCGCTACAGGAATCTGTTGGGTATACTGCAGTCTCGTCACATTTTAATTTTTTGTTTAGTCTCCAATTCAGCTCATGAAAACATGAGGAAGGATTACATCAAGATGTAGATTGGAATGCAGGTGCGGAATTTCATCTAAATAAAATAGTCTACTCCTCTCCCTGTTGCTGGCATGCCAGTGATTACCCCTCCGTGTGCCAATGCTGGCACACGTGCCATAGGTTGCCGACCCCTGGTTTAAACGAATACATTTTATTGGACACTATTTTGATATTCAAACTTAATTAAACTGCTGAATACAGAATTCAGAAAAAATAATTATCCAATAACCACAATATATTTTATGACCTCTTGTGTGTTTTTGCTTGAACATTACACCTGCTGGGCACATGAATGTCCTGGAAAATTGTGCCTTGGAAAAAGTGGGAATACTGATAATTATGTTATCATATCTGTCAGGTACCTGGGAGACCAAGGTCAGTAACCGTGAGAAACGGCAACAACGGAGGAAGGACAAGACTACAAGTGATGGGTCAGCCAGCCCAAAAGCAGCAGTGGTGGAGAGTGCCATTAGTGTCATGGAGCAAGTCTGCACCAGCCCTGAAGATCCTGAAACCACCACCATTGCATCTACACCTCCAGTCCATATAGAAGTGGAGGGTATGTTTACTACTGGAGTCCAGTAAAGTAATCGTTCACCCAAAAATGAGAATTCTCTCATCATTTACTGACCATCCCAGATGTGTTTGACTTTCTTTCTTCAACAGAACACAGACAAAGATTTTTAGACGAAAATATCAGCTCTGTAGGTCCAAACAATGCAAGTGAATGGTGATCAGACCTTTGTAGCTCCAAAACTCACATAAAAGAAACATAGAAGTAATCCATAAGAATCCAGTGTTTAAATCCAAATCTTTAAAAGCGATATAATGTGTAGGTGAGAAACAGATAAAAATGTAAGTCCTTTTTTTACTCTAAATCTCCACTTTCACTTTTACATCTGAAAGTCACATGTGGTGCCCGTTTAGTTTCATTTTCACTTCTGAAAATGAAAGTTAAAGTGGAGATTTATAGTTAAAAAAAAAAAAAAAAGGACTTAAATATTGTTCTGTTTCTCACCCACACCTATTATATTCTTTCTGAAGATATGGATTCAACCACAGGAGTCATGTGGATTACTTTTATATTTCCTTTGTGATTTATAATGTGAGCTACAAATGTCTGATCACCATTCACTTGCATTGTTTGGACCTACAGAGCTGAGATATTTTTCTAAAAATCTTCATTTGTGTTCTGCTGAAGAAAGTAAGTCATACACATCTGGGATGGCATGAGGGGGAGTAAATGATGAGAGAATTTTCATTTTTGAGTGAACTATCCCTTTTAGAAAATCTATTTTGACTATATAAGATAAGTTTGTGATTTGTTTTCCATTTTCAAGATATTAATGAACAGGCTTGAATGAATGATTAGGGAACCTAAATTATACTCTTTTCTCACTTTTTAGTTGAACCACCTCAAATTGAAGCAAGTTATGTACGAGACACTGTAATTCCACAAGGTAATTAAGTTTATAAAATTTACAAACTGTACAAAAAGTTTATTCAATGTAATTGATTGATTAAAGGGTAGCAGAAATGTTTTCTTTTTTGCAACTAATCAGCTAAACCTGTGCTCTTATAGTGACACCATATTGGCAAGAAGTGCTGTCTGTTAATGGTTCTGGCTGGAGTGATCTTGGCCTGCAGCTTCCTCCTCAAATGGCCAGTGTTCAGGCAGAGAGCTGGACCAGCATGAGTATCCCGACTGAGCATCAGACTACTGAACCCTCTGTCTGGCCCCAAGATATGGAAGGTACAAAAAATGATTATTATTTAGCACTAGTCCTTAAAAGTAAGCCCATGTCATGAGTGTCCCCAGTCTTACCTTATTTTTCTGGATAAAACAGTTGCAAACCTTCTAGTAAGTATACATGATACTTATCTCTGTCTTGTCTTGATTTTTTTATAAAAATGTTTTTAATTTCTTAATTCAGGTTCATGGACCATTGTGGATAAATTGCATATTCCAGTCTCATTCAGTGGATTAACTGCTGGTAAGTATTATTTATTAAAGGCATAGTATGAGTAACCTAGAGCCAAGAGCTGTTTCACTTAATACTAACTGTAGTATCACCACTGACACCATGATTTGTCACAATACACATTGTAAATACTTAGACAATATGAAATACAATTTGATCTTATTACTTCCTTAAAGGGATAGTTCAACCAAAAATGAAAATTCTCTTATCATTTACTCACCCTCATGCCATCCCAGATGTGTATGCCTTTCTTTCTTCTGTAGAACATAAATTATGATTTTTAGAGGAATATTTCAGCTCTATAGGTCCTCACAATACAAGTGAATGGGTGCCAGAATGTTGAAGCTCCAAAATCCACATAAAGGGAGCATAAAAGTAATCCATACGACTCAAGTGTTTTAATCCATATCTTCAGAAGTGATATGATAGGTGTGGGTGAGAAATAAATATATATATATTTTTTTTTTTGCTAGAAATTCTTCTCCCTGCCCAGTAGGGGCCGGTATGCATGAGGAATGTGAATCACCAAAAACACAAGAATGTGAAAGTGATCTGTTTCTCACCCACACCTATCATATTGCTTCTGAAAACAAAAATTGAACTACTGAATTCTTATGGATTACTTTTATGGTAACTTGTGGTTTTTTTTTGTTTTTTTTTTTTGCTTCAAAATTTTGGCACCCATTCACTTGCATTGTATGGATCAAAGAGCTGAGAATTTCTTCTAAAAAATCTTCAAAGAAAGTCACACATCTGGGATGGCATAAAGGCCTGTTCACACCAAGTCCATTTTTTCGGTACAAATGTTTGTTCCGAGTGAGCTTTTGTACGGTAACCATGCAATCCTATGGCATTATGCACACCGGGTCCGACAAATCGTCCGTCGACAATCTGAAGGTTTATTTATGGATAGTGTTACAAATTTTTTTTTTTTTTTTTGTCTTCGGATTGCGATGAAAACTGACTGACCAATGAGATAAGAGGTTATTGTCAGTTGCTGCAGCTGCTCAATCCAGCGTGTTGGTGGTGCTAATCAACTGGCAAACACCGGCATACATGCAGCTGATACCCCTGAAAATTATATAATTACAAATAAATAGTTGCAGTTCATGAACCCTTTGTACTGCAAACATAAACCTGTTCTGTTTTTGAAAGTCTGCTTATTTTTTTATTTTTTTGTCTTAATGTACGTTATTTAATATGTAAATCACTGTGCCTGTTATATTCTCATGGCATTAAAAATAGCAACAAGGTTCAGCAATTCATTTGCACTGAGCTTGTTGAAATTCCCCGAAAAAGACTCTTTATATGCTATATTTCATTGTAGACAAACGAATTGTAGAACCACACTGCTATTTTTAATGCAAGTGTAATATAACAGTATTGCAATCATTTTAATAAAGACCGAAAGCCAGGGTATTCTTTTAAATTCTTTGAATATTAGTCATCATAGTTTACAATATACCTGTTATTGTACAGTATTCCATGTGTATTTATATCACAGTACCTTGTGTTATATTATCCAGGCATTAATTCAGGCATTATAAAAAGAGAAATTGGCTTCAGGTGTCCGTTTGTAATATACTCATAGCAAAATACATGTGCAAATAAATATCCAACAGCGCTCGTTACTCAACTCCTCAAAATGCATCAACACCATGGAAAGAACATAATGAAACAGTTATAACAAATTAGGTAAATAAATGCTTTAACAGCATTCAATATATTAATCTCTAACAGCTGAAGGTGCGGGATGAGACTGGTAGGACAACAGCGCCGCCTACTGTACAGGAGTGTAATAGTTTTGTTTAATTTTTTACGGACTCTGTGTGAATAGACCTTCCGTCAGAGGTTCGTCTCGTAAAATCGTCACGGATTTGGTGAACAGGCCTTATGGGTGAGTAAATAATGAGAGAATTTTCATTTTCTGGTGAACTATTCCTTTAATAAACAGTCTTGGTGTTACTGTGCATGATTCATCAGTGCATGCTATTAAGTTAAATAGTATACAAAAATATTTGCTTTTTATAACCTTGCATTAAAATGTAATAACTTTCTCTGCCTCTGAAATAACTTTTCAATATTAAAGGGATAGTTCACCCAAAAATGGAAATTCTCTCATCATTTACTCACCCTTCTTGCATCCCAGTTGTGTATGACTTTCTTCAGCAGAAAACAAATAAAGATTTTTAGAAGAATATTTCAACTCTGTTGGTCCATATAATGCAAGTGAATGGGTGCCAATTTTGAAGCTCCAAAATCCACATAAAGGGAGCATAAAAGTAATCCACATGACTCCAGTGGTTAAATCCATGTGTTCAGACATGATTTGATAGGTGTGGGTGAGAAACAGATCAATATTTAAGTAATTTCTTATCATAAATTCTCCTCCCTGCCCAGTAGGGGGTGATGTGCATTAGGATTGTGAATCACCAAAAACATAAGGAGAAAGTGAAGTGGACTGAGCATGGAGGAGAATTCATAGTAAAAAAATAAAAGGACTTAAATATTGATCTGTTTCTCACCCACACCTATCATATCGCTTCAGAAGATACGGATTTAACCACCAGAGTCGTCTGGAGTAATTTTATGTTGCGCTTATGTGGATTTTGGAGCTTCAACATTTTGGCATTCATTCACTTGCATTGTATGGACCTACAGAGCTGAAATATTCTTCTAAAAATCTTCATTTGTGTTCAGCAGATGAAAGAAAGTCATACACATCTGGGATGGCATGAGGGTGTGTAAATGATGAGAGAATTTTCATTTTTGGGTGAACTAACCCTTTAAATGATATTAATGTTAATATCAAAGCTTAAATATAATCCAATCAAATCTTTAGGGATAAGTCCCTAAAGTCCCTATTTCCTGCTAAATACTCTATTTTATTCAGAAACATGTCATATTATGTATGCTAAATGTGTTGCATGCTAAAAAAAAAACAATTGTTTTCATTAACCAAAAAAAAAAATCTTGTCCTGTGTTTGCAGTCCCTGACTTGAGTTGGAGTGCTCAGCCTCCTGTTCAAGTGGATGACGAATGGTCCGGAATAAGTACGAATTTTTACACGCCCAAAACTTGTTCTCACATATCTACAAAATCACATTTGCTCAGTGTTATGGACCTCTTAAGAATTGCTGTTTTTGGTTTCTTAGACAGCGCATCTGCAGATCCATTGTCTGATTGGAACGCTCCATCAGAGGAGTGGGGCAACTATGTGGAGCAGCGGCCTGTGCACGCTGCACCATTGGAGCAACCAGTCCTGGTGGTGGCACAGGTTAGTCGGTTGTAGCCTTCTGTTTAACACAAAACATAGGGTAACGTGAGCGTGCATTTACATTCTAAAGGCCCTGGCATGCTCGCAGTGAAGTGCTTCTTTCTTTGCTCGAAGCTAAAAAGAAGTTCGAAACAGCTGAGCAACGGCATGCAGTTAGCGAACACTCAGACACCAGCCACGCCACTGGGGGAGGCGTTTAGAGGAGCGTTTAAATATGAGGATGCACATGACTACAAATAAAATCTTAACTAATGTGACATGTAAATGTGTTGTCAGTAGGGTTGCAACTAACGATTATTTTGATAATCGACTAATCTAACAATTATTAGAACGATTATTCGACTATTCGGGCGATTATTGCAATGATTAATCATTAGCTCTTAACCGACTGTTCAGCTTGTGCCCCCGACTTAAAAGGTTGTATTAAACGTGCTTGCTAACAATAAAGAGGACAAAATCATCTTTTAAAAATATCTCGAAATGACATTCACTGAATTAAAGGGAAAAATACTTTTTATTAAGTTTAATTCAGTAAAAATTTCACTATAAAAAAATCCTATTGTTATCAAGTGTATTTGTCTTTTTATTTTTTTCATTTAAAATTGTCTAAAAATCCTTAAAACAAGATACATTTACTTAAGAAGTAACAGAAGATATTTAGACTTGCTTTAAGAGAATGTATCTTAAATATAAGTGTATTTTGTATATAAGTGTATTTTTTCACTTTTTCTACTTGCGAGTGCAGTAAAGACTAAAACTTATATTCAAGATCTATTCTCTAAAAGCAAGTCTAAACATCTTATATTCTGCTTCTCAAGTGAATGTATCTTTTTTTAAATGATTTTTAGATATTTTAAAATATTTGTATTTTTAATATTATATTCAACATTTTCAGATAAAAAAAAAAAATCTTCTGCAGTATAGCTGCTAAAGTAAATGTACATTGTTTTTTGCAGTGTATAATGGGGCGAAGACTACCTCTCTCACCTTTCTGTTCACTTCAGTCCATCATTAACTCCATTAATTAGCTGCGTTTTGCCAGTTTTCTTCACGAAAAGAAATCCACAGTGACATATATTATGACTCAATAAGTTGCCATCACGTTATAATCTAGCTGCATTAAGCACGCGCACTCGAGGGATGAACGTCCCCGTAACAGAGTGTACCTCATCCGGGTACAGTTTCAATCTCTCCCCCTTGGATCGGGACACTTCGCGCAACTCATAGAAGAGGTGCTGACCGCACAGAGAAATGCCAGTTTCCTAATTATTTTAACTTTAATAAAGCTATAACGCATTAAATAGAACTGCATTAAAGATGTAACGCCGGGGTGTTTCCTTTAAAGATGCTCGACACGCAAGTTTTTCTTAAGCTGAGCGTCAGCTCCAGCTCTGCTTATTCCACAACAAGAGTGCTTCTGTATTTACTTATTTTGTATTTTTGCATTATAATTCCCTCATACTTTGCGATCTACATCACCTAAAGCTGTTTGGAAAGTTTAGAGTGCGTCTGGACTGTGAGTTGCAGTGCTGCTCTTGTGTGCAATCATTAGAGTTTCATATGATCTTATGTTACGTTAAGATCAAACGACTGTTCGACAACAAACATTTTTTATTGTCGACAATATCGACCAGTCGTTTCAGCCCTAGTTGTCAGTGACTTCATGCCTCATTCTATGAGTAGAATTGACATGAGATCAGTAAAAAAAAAGCTGTTTTAACTACTCAATGATTTAAAGTAATATAAATACAGTAGATAATGTGTCATTTGTCATGTTTACATTCTGCTCTCATGGTGCTAATGCGCTAACATGCTATATGTGTCCATAATATGTGCCGGTTACACTGTTATTATAATTTATAATGACACTAATCCTACTGCAAAGATTGGTGTACAATAGTGTTAATAGGTAGAATACTGACAAAAGAATTATGATAGAGGCATATCTTACTAAGGGCAGGTGTGTGAATGGCTTTCATTTACAGATGCCACATGAGTGAATGGGAACTTGGAGAATTTGAGTAGATTTGATTCCTTTTGTAGACTAACCAAAAAATTGCATGAAATGTTCTTGGAAAATGTCCCTATGTGAACGGTAATACAAATGTAGGTAAGTTTGCAGTTTGCTAATAACTCTGCATGCCAGTGTGTTCATGTTGACTAAGCTCCAGGTCACACCTACCGATGGCATGGACCAATAGCAGGAAAGCAGCCGGTACAAAGTTTTGCCTACTATATTTCTCTGTCCATTCATAAGGAGTCTGATACTGAGAAAGAGAAAGATGAAGTAGGTGCTCCTGGTAGTGGTAAGGCTAAAAAGAAGAAAAAGAAAAAGAAGAAGGTAGAAGATGCTGGACCATCTGCTCAGGTGAGGACATAACCAATGTTTCTATGCCCAGAAATGATCCATAAAGTCTTGATTGGCTACTCCTGACCTAATGCTACACTTGATAAATATTTTTCTTTGAATCTTCTCAGGTCCAGTCCCAAGTGAAGGCAGAGAGAGACATGAGCGCTGCAGCACAGGCACTGAGCACGGCAGGAAATATCTTCGCTGCCACAGCAGGGGTGAGGATTCTTTAGTTTTCAACATTCGTCAGGCTTTTAGCAACAACAAACAGCTAGATCCCAAAGCACCCAGACTGCAGATCATGTGTAGTGGTGGTGTTCTCTCCCACAGACACGTGTCGAGGAGGTGACACGTGCCGTATCATCAGCTCCTGTGCAAACGCAGCAGAGACCTGAGCCAACTGACAAGCCCACACCTGTTACAACACAAAGTAGGTTTAACCATCATGTAACAATGCATTCCATGTTATATTAGCATTCAAAGTTCAATTAGGAGGTCAGTTTAGTTTTATTTTATTTTTATTTTTCTCCTATAATGACCTATTATCTGCTTGAGTGTGGATAGTTAAAAAATGAAGACTGTCGGGGGGCCTGGGTAGCTCAGCAATTAAATTCGCAAGTTCGAATCCAGGGCATGCAGAGTGACTCCAGTCAGGCTTCTTAAGCAACCAATTGGCCCGGTTGCTAGGGTGGGTAGAGTCACGTTGGGTTAACCTCCTCGTGGTCGCTATAATGTGGTTCTCGCTCTTGGTGGGGCACGTGGTGAGTTGTGCGTGGATGCCGCAGAGAATAGCGTGAAGCCTTCACATGTGCTAGGTCTCCGTGGTAATGCGCTCAACAAGCCACGTGACAAGATGCGCGGATTGACGGTCTCAGACGCTGAGGCAATTGAGATTCATCCTCCGCCACCTGGATTGAGGTGAGTCACTACGCCACCACGAGGACCTAGAGTGCATTGGGAATTGGGCATGCCAAATTGGGGAGAAAAGGGGAGAAAATGCCAAGAAAAAGAAAAAAATGAAGACTGTCAAAGTTGCGTATTGTATGTGATTGAAGATGTATAAAGGAATATTCCAGGTTCGGTACAAGGTAAGCTCATTTGACAGCATTTGTGGCATAACGTTGATTACCACAAAGATAATTATGATTCATCCCTCCTTTTCTTAAAAAAAAAATAAAATAAAAAGGCAAAACTCAAGATTACAATGAGGCCAATTTTTGGAGGGTTTAAAGGCAGAAATGTAAAGTTTATAATTTTAAAAATCACTAACATTAATCCGTCTGCTAAAAGTTGTGTATTATTTGAGCTGTAAAGTTGTTTAAATCGTCATTTTTATGGTCGTTATGGGGTTTACGGTGTTACATCGTCATGGCAACAAAGTTGTTAGTGAGCAACTTAATCACACTAAAATTGTGTTAACATGCATATTGTTTGTGTTGTGGCTATACTTTTGAAAAAGTGAGTATTTTAAAGGTGCAGTATGTAACAGTCTTTATGTAATATTCGCCTTTTTTTGTTTTTTGTTTTTTGCCAATGTGTGAACGGCTTGCAACGCAACTTAAAAAATGAGCCCTTCCCGGACTTCCTAGGTTGCCTATTAAAGCCTGTAGACAGATGCGAAGGGAGTGGGTCGGTTTTGCCGGGAAAATCCAAAAGATGTGACGTTTATCCGCGCTCCCGAGAGCCTTGCCTCAGTGCTTCCGCTATTCAACAGCGACAACTGTCTGCAACACTAGGTAACGTTATCTTAGAGATGGAATCCAGCAAACCGCCGGTTCCTAGCACAACACCGACTCCTACGCATACTCTGAGTAAGCCAAAAAAAAAACATTTATTTACTGAATCCCGTCTGGCTAAGTGGGAACGTGATCGTGGTTGAGCGAAAACTACAGTGAACATCGGCAGGGCATTTGATTCCTGGAGGGAACTTCGTTCGGTTTTGGGGATAAAAACCGACCCTGAATTGGCGTTCTTCTTATTGGACAGGTAAGCTTACATAACTGCAAAGCATGTGAAATATAGTGCCATAAGGATTGATCGGTGTGATTTTACTTGATCTTGCCTGCTAACGCTGACGAATTGCAAGCTACCTTTCTTCGTAACTTTCAAATTAGGGATGCTCCGATACCACTTTTTCTCTTCCGATATCGGAAATGTCAGTATCGGCCGATACCATCCCAAGCTGATACCAGTGTTGTTTTTTTGCATAATCAGTTTAGAATATCTTTGCATTATTGTGTGGAACTAATTGTGAGTACTCTTTAATATGTAAAGAAACACAAACCTCTAACTACACATTATTTCAATATAAATGTATAGCTTATTAAGAAACACTTTATTATTAACTAGTATACTGGATAATGTAGCAGCAAAATTAACAGTAATTCCAGTCTTCAAGTCTTCAGTAGAAAAGAAACCAGTGTTGTTGTTTTTTTTGTTTTTTGTTTTTCAAAAATGTTTCAACTTGCATCTGGTCTTTAAAGGATTCAGATCTCCTTTTTGTTCAATTTAGTTGTAAGACATCAGTCCACTTTTCATTCACAAGTATTATTGTAAACAAATAATAATAAATGATTTATTATTATTATTATTATTTTAGAATTTTAAATACAATAGTAATATATTTCAATCGTGCACCTTTAACTTTAAAACTCTCTGGCTTTTATTTTTAATTTTTCTTTCTTTTTCTCTTCCCTTTTTTTCCCAATTTGCTCTAAGTCCTCGTGGTCGCATAGTGATTCGCCTCAGTCCGGGTGGCGGAGGACGAATCCCAGCTGCCTCCGCGTCTGAGACATTCAACTTGCACATCTTATCACGTGGCTTGTTGAGCGTGTTGCCACGGAGACATAGCGCGTGTGGAGGCTTCACGCCATCCACCGCGGCAACCACGCTCAACTCACCACGCGCCCCACCGAGAACAAACCACATTATAGCGACCACGAGGAGGTTACCCTATGTGACTCTACCCTCCCTAGCAACCGGGCCAATTTGGTTGCTTAGGAGACCTGGCTGGATTCACTCAGCACGCCCTGGGATTCGAACTAGCGAACTCCAGGGGTGATAGCCAGCGTCTTTACAGGAATGAACATGATTAACACACAGTATCGGATTTGGATCGGGCTCGTCAGACCGATACCCGATCCATCTAAAAACGTCAGTATCGGAGCCGATACCGATCCAGGTATCGGATCACTGCATCCCTAATTTAATATGTATCCATTTAAACATAATATGACAGATGAAATAGACTATGATGGAAATTGTACAACTCAGTCCGTCACATATTTGTTGCACAACCTCTGTGTGTTACCTGTAAAGCTGGCACTTGCATTTCAATGGCAAAAACGTCAGAAAATACAATGAAGAACACAAGTGAGGGGAGAAGTCTCTATTCATCTATTATCCATACTAAATATAATGTGAAAAGAAATGTCAGCACAAGTTGAGTTTGTCAAAATTTGTATCTAGACTTTAGGGAAGTAATCTACACCTGGACACAACAGGAGGGCTGTAAAGTGTGCAGTGTAGTACTGTAGTATATAAATATTTTTTGTTGTATTTAATTTTATGGGCATTATTAAATGTTTTAATATTACCATTTAGTAAATGTATTTAATTAATTACATTAAATGTATTTCACCCATAATTTTAGATAAAACTAAACTAAATTGACTGGACAAATTGAAAATGAAGTAGAAATAAACTAAATTAAAATTTGAAATAATAACAACTCTGGTTGTAATGACTAACGCAGCTTTCACTTTCTTTGGTGTATCTTTGAGTGGAGGGGAAAAGCAAATAATTGAAATGTCAACAGAACGCAATACGTGTGTTGAAGGACAGTTTTGTCTTCATACACCTAAAGTATATGCTTTTATTCTGAAACCACTTTGAACTTTGTTCAGCAGGATACTAATCATTTGTTTTTCGCATTTATATTGACATAGTTTTTCTTAGTTGTGAAGGTTAAAATAAGCTTAAAATATTGATGTTGAGTTTACGGTTACAATTTGAATTCAGATTCTTGAACAGATTCATTCGGACTCGGCCTGTTATGGACTCGATTGTTTAAAGACTCGGACTCGACTAAGGTGGACTCGAACCCAACACTAGTAATTAACATTATGCCACAAATGCTGTTGAATGAGCTTAACTTATATTGAACCTGGAATATTCCTTTAAATATTCACTCTACAAGTGAAACCTGTTGCTTTTTATTCCATACTTGGAGTGAATTTGACTTTATTAGTAGATTGTTTTCTACTTTTCCTCCACTAGAAAAAACAGAGGACAGCTGGGAGTCTCCAAAACAGGTCAAAAAGAAGAAGGCGCGGAGAGACACATGAGTGTGTCGCCTGTGTACACGAGAGGAGACAACATATGCAATTTATGGGTTGTACACAATTTCGGACTTGATGAGGGACTGTGCTTTTTTGATACCCCTAATCTGCTGTGTTGTGAATCCCATCCCAGTGTCCCATCCCATTAGGTGTATCTAGACCATGTACTGTAACGTTACACGTCATACGAAAGGACAATTAAAAATCGTAGTAGTTTTTCTTTATGTACATTATTTAATTATTCAGTCAATTTGATATGGTTTGTATTTTGCAGCAGAATGTTTTTTTAAGAAGAAACTAGATCCCCGGTTCATTTCGTAAAGAGCTAGGGACATATCTAGAGCTGTTTGATCAAGCAGTGTTGACCACGACACACGATATACGCACAGAAAAGTAAAGGGATCGTTCAGTCCTGCTTGAGTTCCCAGGAATCATAGATCATTGTTGTCCTGTTACATGAGAGTTTCATTCTACATACATGAAAAACTGAGGCAGCCATACTAAATGGAGTGCACTAACAGAGGAATAGTTCACCCAAAAATTAAAATCTGTCATCATTTTCTCACCCTAATGTTGTTCCAAAACAGACTTTTTTTTTCCTTTCCTTTCTTCCGTGGAATACAAAAGGAGATGTTAGGCAGAATGTGGTGACTGAGACTAATGTACTGCCTAATGTTGTCTTTTGTGTTCAATGGATGAAAAAGTGATACGGGTTTGGAACAAAATAACTGTGAGTGGCAACATGAATAATGGCAGGATTTCATTTTTTAGTGAATTTCCCTCTACCAAGTGTGTTTTCATTCTTTTCAACAGTAAATCAAGCCATATGTGAAAACTATAACTCTAAGACTCGCTGTTGTCGAGTGCAAGTAGATCTCACTAATATCAGACGAACAACTTTTTAACCTGCTTTGGTGAAGTAGTGATGTTGGCTGGGTATTTGTGATCAATGTAACACCAGGTACTGCAGTGTCAGGACACTTTCAATGCCTTAACTTATGTTGTGCAAGATGGCAGCAAAGATCTGTCAGTTGCATGCAGTTTATTCTTTCTTATTTATTGTCTTTCTTAAGTCATGTTTAACGAGTAATAAAGAGTTTCTTTGCACACCTGTCTCATTACCTGAATACTGTGACATTTACTGCAAGCAAATATTTGCTTAATTATAAGAGTTTATTTTGTAATATGGGACATGCATTCCTCAAAAGAATTTGATCCCAGAGTTGCCCAATGTACGAATAAGTATGTAGAAATGACATACTTTGGAGCATGAACTTTCTTAACCATATAAAGTTGTGTGTATCATATTTGATACATAATTTTTTTGAAAGTCTGAACATCATTAACATGATCAATACTTTGCTGAAAGACCTGTTTTATGCAACATTCTAGATGTCTACTGCCTCCAAAATGGCCGTCTTTAACTGTGATGCACATATCTTTTTGGTGTAAATTATTTTTTTTCTGATTTTGATCAAGTAAAATTAATAATATGTATATTGTTACTGATATTTCAAAATGAGTATTTGAGGAATTGAAGCAACTTGTATTTGGTTTTGTACGTTATAGAAAAATCACATTGAAAAGTGTGTATCAAATATGATACAACAGGCTTTTGAGGTATCTCTCAATTGTCATTTCATTCCATTCCATTCATGTCCACCACAATAAAAAAGAGCTTTTAAAATACTGACATATAATTTTTATAAGATGTATTTAAAGGTGCACTCAGTAATGCTAGTTACGTTGGTAACTGGTTCTGTGAAATCCAGATGACCGCCAGAGGCAGCACTTGTGGATTATCGCAGCGGCAGCTAGATAGGTCGAGAGCATATACCAACAAAGTCACGTAGTGACATAGGCTGCGCTTCGAGGATAATAGCCACATTAGCTCAGCGTTCAGCCTCGGTACGGCTATCTCGTGCATTCCGAGTGACAAAAAACGCTGAACATATAATCCAGAATTCACAGAGCCACAGTTACCTATATAACTAGCATTCTGTTTTATTCCTCCTGACTGCTAGAGGTGGTGTTTAAGCACTAGTGGATGACTCCTACCAACATAGTTATGAGGAATGCCACTCACCTGAAAAACAGTCTAGGCAACTCCTGAAGAACCGCTGAACTCACAGCATGAGGGGTAGCAACACTGACCTTGTAGAAGCGAGCAAAGGTACATTGAGAAGCCCAGGTAGCAGCTGCACAGATATCCGCCATGGAGACTCCTCTAAAGGCAGCCCAAGATGAAGACACAGCCCTGGTAGAATGACAAGAGATACCTCCTGGCAGTGGCTTTTGGGCTTTCTTGTATGCCAGAGTGATCACCTCCAAAATCCAATGTGACAGTCTCTGCTTTGATACAGCAGCACCCTTCCGGACACCATAGCAAACAAACGGCTGATCACGCAACACCTCAGGGCTCGCACAGGACACAAGGTGATCCCTCGACTCATCTGATTGGGACGAATACTGAAATGCAGCCAGATTAATAGACTGATTCACAAACCGAGGAAACAACTTTAGGAAGAATTTCTCTTTTTCTTTTTTCCACTTGTCTACCTCTTGCATCTCAACTGCATGCATTTGTTTTCTCCACTGTGTTTTACACGGATTATTGCATCAAATGCAAACATTTGCTGATTAGGAACCACATCGATCTCAAACCCTCACCACTCAAGAACAACCACAACAACAAACAGTTGCAGTAAATCATGGCATCCGCTCATGTTATTTCTTCCTGCATTGCATGCCACATGTTTACTATAGCTCCTTCCATCAGCAATGAGGGATTCACATGTGATAAATGTAAGGAATTAGTCAGGCTGACAGAAGATTTATTTAGAGACATGCATCCGAACGATAGTGGAGGTTAGTGAGAAAGAAGCCGGTAGATAATGTTTCGGATGCGGGTAATACAGCGAGCAACACACACACACTTTGGTTCCGGCTGTAGAGCCCCCACAGCAGGGCATTTGGGTGACATCTCGGCGGCATACTTGCTCAGCAAAGCGACACCACTCTCCCATTCCTGTTAGGGTTTCCAATTGATTCTCCCCACTCAGTGATGCACCCACTGAGAATCATGTTGAAAAAGCCTTAATAATTGGTGATTCTATTGTAAGGAACGTGGAAATGGAGACTCCAGCCACCATTGTTAAATGCATTTCCGGGGCTCGAGCATCTGACAGATGAAATTTACAAATGCTGGCTAACGCTAAACGTTGATTTTCTAAAATTGTTATTCATGTCGGCACTAACGATGTCTGGCTTTGCCAGTCGGAGATCACTAAAGATAATGTTAAAGAGGTGTGTGAACTTGCAAAAACTATGTCATGTTCTGGCCCCCTCCCTCCTCTTCATGATGATGAGGTTTATAGTAGACTAGTGTCACTGAATGGTTGGATGTCCGAGTGGTGTCCGGAGAATAGCATAGGATTTATAGACAATTGGAAGATTTTTTGGGGTAGACCTGACCTGCTAAAGAGAGACAGACTCCAACCCTCCAGGGAAGGTGCCTCTCTCCTCTCTAGTAATTTGGCTCATAGTCTTAATAGTGATAGTATTTGACTAACTGGGGCCCAGGTCAGTAAGCAGACAAACTGGTTAAACCGAACATCTGCTAGCTGCCTTGATGTCACACAGCTCACATAAACTACAACACAGAGACTGTATCACCTAGATATCATATAGAGATTGTGTCTGTTCCCCGAACTACCAAACACAAAACTCTCACTAAATCATTTAGAAAAAAACTGATTAAGGTCAAACTTGAGAGGAAAAAAAAAAAAAAATTTAAGATAACCATCACATAAATTTAGGGCTACTAAACATTAGATCTCTTTCTACCAAAGCACTAATTGTAAATTATATTATAGTTTGGATGTGCTCTGACTGAAACCTGGCTTAAACCAGATGAATATATTAGTTTAAATGAATCTACTCCCCCAGGTTATTGTTATAAACATGAGCCTCATCTGAAGGATCTAGGAGGTGTTGCTACAATTTACAGTGAAGTCTTTGGTGTTACACAAAGGACAGGATATAAGTTTAAGTCTTTTGAACTAATAATGCTTAATGTGACACCGTCAGATATAAATAAAAAATCTGTCGTCTTTTGCCCTTGCTACAGTATATAGAAAATCTGGGCCGTACTCTGGTTTCCTTGGTGAATTTGCAAATTTTCTATCAGATCTAGTAGTTAATGTATGATCATATTAGCCCAATTTTATCATCATACATTTGCTACCTGTTAAATTTCTATTTACTACATACAAAGCTTTGAATTGTCCAGCTCCACAGTACTTAAGTGACATTCTGAAATGCTATATTCCATCACGATCATAAAATTCTGGCTTGTTAGTAATTCTAAGAATATCAAAATCCACAAAAGGAGGTAGATCCTTTTCATATTTGTCTCCTAAACTATGGAAAAGTCTCCCTAACACTGTTCAGGATGCAGAAACACTCACTCAGTTTAATTCTAGACTAAATACTCATCTATTTAGCCAGGCATACACCTAATTTATCCATCAGCTCACAATTAGGCTACTTTAGTTAGGTCTGCCGGAACCAGAAACATCTATCATGATCTATAACTCTGCATAAAATTGAATGCCATCTACACTAATATTGTTCTATTTGTTTCCATGTCTCAGGATTCATATCCTGAAGTTATGAATTGTTCCTGCTTATTGTCAGACTCCACTGCTACGTATCGCTGAGTGATGATAACAAACTACAGCCGGTGCTAGCCAGACATCATTTCAGTCTTTTGACTTCAGAGGATGAACTGATGCCAACTCCAACTGTAAGACACCGGATACTTTATATGCCACTGCCTGTACATTGGACCCCACCGAAATGACCCTCCGGTTGAACTGCGATGCACCTCATTGATCTCTGCCTGCATCACCTTTGTCTATTGATAAACTACACTCTTGCAATGGAATACATAGACCATAATTTAACTGCCAACAAAAGCCTTCATCAGCCAACTAACAAAGGACAATGCATCTATGTGAACTTCTGCAGTTAATTCAGGATGGACTTCAAAGACAATAGTCATTAATCTTACAGTTCATAAAAAAATCTTTTTTTTTTAAACACTGGACCATAACGCTTAGATAATTTACACATTTTAAACCATGACTTGCACTGCACACAAATAAACAATATTGGCATTATATTCATGTGGTTTAGCCAGAGAGGAACTGGCCCCCACAGTGAGCCTGGTTTCTCCCAAGGTTATTTTTCTCCATTAACCAACATCTTATGGAGTTTTGTGTTCCTTGCCACAGTCGCCTTCAGCTTGCTTACAGGGGTTCTAAATACAATTATTATACACAATTTACAATCATATTTAATCAAACTACACAATGATCACTAAGACTTTATAGATATTATAGTTTCATTTTTGTTTTGTTAATGCATTATTTCCTGTAAAGTTGCTTTGAAACTATGTGTGTTGTGAAAAGCGCTATACAAATATATGACTTGACTTAATGTCTCCCACAACAGCAGAAATTCTTAAAGTAGGCAGTTCAGCCACCCGTGAGACAGCGGAAACTGCCCCAAAGGGCTGGATGTCTCTGCCCTCGCAAACCACAAGCGACAGTAAGTGGTCCCCTCTGATGCAAAAAAAATCCACTTCTGCTTCGCCGAACTGATGCCATATGCTCTGCGCCACATCTGGGTGAAGTCTCCATTCCCCCGGGTGCAGAAGATCCCTTGAAAGAGCATCTGCTACTCGACCCTGGGAGGTGAACCGCCCTCAGTGATCCTAGTCAGGAAAGAGACCAGGTGAGAATCTTGTGAGTGAGATGCAAGGACTTGAGCGACTTCGTGCCACCTTGATGATTCAGGTGGAATACCATCAAGGTGTTGTTGGACCGAATGAGCACATGATGGCCTGCCAGAACCGGCAAGAAGTATTGCAGGGCTAGAAAAACTGTGCGTAACTCTAGGAGGTTGATGTGGTCCGTGGACTGATCTTGAGACCAACGGCCACAAATACCCCTGTGATTCCAAATTGTACCCCAGCCCATGAGGGAAGCATCGGTCATGCCCATTTCCCAACGAGAAGGAATGACCCCAAGGGGTACGCCTGTCATTAAAAACTCCCAGCGATTCCACTGTGTCAATGCATTAACACAATGGTGGAAAACAACAATCAACTGATGACGATGTCTGGTGGGGTTCAACCGCAAATTGTTGTTCCACCACTGAAGAAGCCCAGTGGAAGCACAGAAGTGGCGGCAGTCAGCATCCCCATAAGCTGTAGTAACACACACTATTGCAACATCGTTCCCAGCCAGAAACGAACAAGGAGCTTCAGAATATTGTCTGCCCGAGCATGTGACAGAGTGGCAGAAATAGCATGAGAGTCCAGAGTCATTCCAATGAAAGTAATCGATTGCACCGAAATCAGGCAACTCTTTGTCTCATTTACAGTGAGACCCAGCACATGTTCCAAAAACAGTCTGGTTTTGCAGACAGCTTGATACCTTGTGGGGGCACAAAGCAACCAGTCATTCAAATAAGGCAGGATCTGCATTCCTCTGGACCACAGAGGATACAGAGCTGACACGAGGGGCCAGAGACAGACCGAATGGTAGGACCTGGAATTGGTAGGCTTGGTTTTTGAAACTGAATTGAAGAAACTTCATTTGCTGAGGTGCAATCGGAACATGAAAGTATGCGTCCTTCAAGTCGATGCTCGTAAACCAATACTCCCTCATGACAGACTGAAGAACGTCGGCTGTGTGTAATATATGAAAAGGCAGAGTTTTCAGGAACAAGTTTAAACAAGCCTTAAATCAAGAATTGGATGAAAACCACTGTCTTTTTTCGGAACTAGAAAATAAGTTGAATAAAAACCCTCCTTTTGAACGAGGGAGTGAACCTTGTCTATGGCTTCCTTTTCCAACAGAGAACGAATTTCCTGAGAGAGCCACTGAATGAACTGCATCCCTGACCACTGTAGGGACAATCCTTGAGAGCTTGGGGGACCGACATCGAAACTGTAGAGCATACCCCCTCAGGGTAGTCAAAACCCAGGGATCTATTGTTGTGCTCCTCCAGTAGGTGTTGCATTGAAAAACGATCAACCACCAGCCCAATCACTTCAGGCTTTACAGGATCTACTTTTAGTGGCAGTGGGGGAGCGCTGGTGTAGTCCCCCTGGCAACTGCTGATGAGGAGGTCGAAAACCTTGAGCGTCATCAGCAGTACGGGGCCTCTGTGGGCCCTGAGGCTGTGGAGTAGGATGTTGGCGGAAGCTTTGTTCTGGTATTAGCGATGTTATCGTTAAGCGATGGTGAGCTTGAGCTGTCGGCACCTTAAAGGCAGGATTGTGCTGCACCGGTGTCAGCTGGCGAGTGGCCTCAGACAATTTCACCCTCTTTTCCAGCCGTTCTGGAACGTTAGGCCCAAAGAGGTGTCCAGGAACGATTGGGAGGTCCTGCAGAGTTCTTACAATCCTCAAGCAGTTTTGCTTGAGCAAGCCACACTTGGCGGCGGGCTGCCAGAAGCGTGACGGTAAGAGTACCTAGTTCACATGTCATGTGACCCATAGTCAGAAGAGCCATCTGCAGGAACTTGAGAAACTGAGGGGTCAGTGTTTGCTGACTCCAACGTACCGGTGGTAGCGAGGAGTAATTGACAGATTGTATTCTCAGTGCAGGTTATATAGGCAGCAGATTGTACGCCTTTTTCAGCAGCGAGTCTGTGTGATCACATTGGGCGCTGGGGCATCGCACATTGCCCCGTAGGTCCTCATCAGGTGACACCACCTGGGCTGCGACAGGCTGCTCTATTTCTGTAGCGCAGCCCACCCCGATGGAATCTGCTTTGGCCATAGATACTAGTACGAGTGATCCTTGATCACCGCTTTGGTGCACTAGACCCCGTGAGGGCATTTGAAAATTCTGACACAACATTTTTGCATGGTGGCATAGCAAAGGAAGTCACAGATGAGAATCGGAACAAAACACCCCTGGATAAAACTGTAAGGCTAAGACAAGCAGAGTGGTAAATAGCCACTCTGGAGAGATTACCGCGATGAACAAAAAGTATTCAGCTGGTGCTGCGATAATCCACTAGAGCATAAGCACTGCCTCTGGTGGTCAGGAGGAATGAAACATAACTTTTTGCTCGTGCCATCTTGGACTTACAGTTGCAGCATCTTTCAAAATCAATAGCTTTCAGTTACAAATGCCATTGTAGAAATTCATTATTCACTATCAGCCATGATTAATTTAATCCAAGAGGGAAAGTGTCAAATAACAGGACAGTTAATGAAATTAATGGTGTTCAGCTGGTCATGTGATTCTAAAATTGAAGACCCCAGGAGAATTAAACTGCTTTATAAGGTTACTGATATGACTAAAGACCTTATCTCATGTGAGTGGTCATGATTTTTAAATATTCTCAAATATTTAGTATCTCTGAAAAGCCCAGGGTGTCCTCTAACCCAAAGATATACTGTATATTTTAGATTTTTTTCCAGATTAAAAAAAAAAACAGCTTCTATTGTAAGTGCCTCACTGATTTTTGCTTTTTTTTTTTTTTTTAATAAAAGGAGGGGCAAGTCGATATCAGTATTTGTGGTAATCAACATTATGACACAAATGCTGTCGATTGAGCTTAACTTGTATTCAACCCGGAATATTCCTTTTAATCATGTCACTTGCAGGATATGAATTTTTGATATCAACTATTACATTTATTCTAGTTAAAATGAATACTTGATATCAAGAATGGAATTACTAGTGAAAGAGCCAGTTCTTGATATCAGCAATTACATTTGCACTAGTAAAAACGTTAAAAATGTCTTTATATAAAAAATTGCCATTACAATCAAAATGGAATGTCAGCTAGCATAAAAAAAGTGATGTTTTCTATCAGTAATTGCATTTTTACAAGTAGAATTTCATAATTATCTGTCATTCACTCCTATTCACAATGCAATTACAGAGATATCTATAATTCATTTCTTACAAGACATACACTCACTGAGCACTTTAATAGGAACACCTATACACCTACTTATTCATGCGATTATCTAATCAACCAATCATGTGGCAGCAGTATAATGCATAAAATCATGCAGATATGGGTCAGGAGCTTCAGTTAATGTTCACATCATCTGTCAGAATGGGGAAAACTTTTGATCTCAGTGATTTCGACCATGGCATGATATTTGGTGCCAGACGGGCTAGTTTGAGTATTTCTGTAACTGCTGATCTCCTGGGATTTTTACACACAAGAATTTACTCAGAATGGTGCCAAAAACAAAAAACATCCAGTGAGCAGCAGTTCTGTGGACAGAAAAGCCTTGTTGAGGAGAGGTCAGTGAAGAATGGCCAGACTGGTTCAAGCTGACAGAAAGGCTACGGTAATTCAAATAATCACTCTGTGCAATTGTAGTGAGCAGAACAGCATCTCAGAATGTACAACATGTCGAACCTTGAGGCGGATGGGCTACAACAGCAGAAGACCACGTCGTGCACTTTATTAGGACCATAGTGTTCCTAATAAAGTGCTCTGTGAGTGTAGTGATCTTCTGATCTGTGAGCAAATCATTCAAGTTAGATCCTTCCAATGAACCATCTGAACCGCTTTAATTTGGATTTAATCACTCTCTGAATAAAAAATATTTTTAAAAGTCCTTATCCATTAATCACATATGACACATGGACAAGACATGGAACTCCATTGATTAAAAAAAGTGGGAATCCTGTTGCATCAACTGAAAAGCCCAGAAGTGTACATCATGCAGTAAACTTTTTATTTGTTTTGTGAAGGGTTGTTAAGAGGTCAGTCTGCAGTTAGTGTTTCCCATCACAACAAACAAAACTGGCATAAGCTTTTTGTTCTCCCTTTGGTAGCAATTGCTCAAATCTCAAAATAAACCTGTCACAAAAAGACACAAGACATTTAGTACATTAACATTTTTATTAAATCATCATAAGGCCACTGTGTAGTGTGCAGATTTTGTAAAGAGGATCAAATGCCCCACATCAGAGCACTGCTCATTGAAGAACACAACCTAGATTACTGAAGCCCAATAAGGCACATTTAGAAACATCTTATCCATAATAACCAACAGAGTACCGTACAGCCTGTGATGTGTACAATCACTCGAACTATATCTTTCATTGCTAAAACAACAGAGCCTATTCCTAGTACCTTCTATGAATTCATGAGGGTCATCTGAATAATTATCAAACATAAGTTCTCAACTTTCATTTGTGATACCAAATAAAATGCATTTTAGGAGCTTAAGAGCAAAGCACCCATTACATCCCAAATAATTCACATTAAAAGTGTTTACAGTCTCTGCAATCAGGTGACCATCACATGACATCTGTTACTCTTCAACACAGTCAACCAACAGCAATAAACTAATATATAGGTCATATTTCATTAACCTGACCATTAATGGCCACCTTCACCTTTCTTAGAAAAATGAATTTAGATCATTACTGTTAAGCCAAAAGCAAAAAAAAAAAAAAAAAAATTACTCTTGCCACAAAACAAAATCTTAACATATGAATTTTTGGTATCTTTGCATTCATGACATCAAATAAATTTTGAATGAACCAACCACAATTTTCCAAAACCACACCAAACAATGAATCTCACAAAGCCTGCATTGAACATGTCCAGATCATATTCTTCCTTTTGACTTTGGGTCAAAATAGGAAATTTAAGACTTCCTTAAAGGAATAGTTCACCCAAAAATGAAAATTTTCTCATCATTTACTCACCCTCATGTCATCCCAGATGTGTATTTGTTGTATTGTTTTTTTAAGAATCTCCCTGCTCTGTAGGTCCATACAATGCAAGTAAATGGTGACCAGAACTTTGAAGCTCCCAAAAGGCACATAAAGGCAGCATACAAGTTGTCCATATGACTCCAGTGGTTTAATCAATGTCTTCTGAAGTGATCCAATCAGTTTTGGGTGAAAATAGAACAAAATATAACTCCTTTTCCACTATAAACCTTGACATCAGCAGTCTCCTTGGCAATCGTGATTTCAAGCTTGATTACACTTCCTACAGTGCTATCTAGTGCTCATGCGTCAAGCAATAGGAAGTGAAAGAGATTTAAATCATGTTTGAGCCTAGAGACTGTAATGGCAAGATGTACAGTGAAAAAGGAGTTAAAGTCTGTTCACCCAAAACCAGCTGGATCACATCAGAAGACAAAACCACAGGAGTCATATGGATTACTTTTATGTTGCCTTTGTGCTTTTTGTAGTATAAAAGTTTTGGTCACCATTCACTTGCATTATATGGACCTATAGAGCTGAGATATTCTTCAAAAAAATCTTTATTTGTGTTCTGCAGAAAAAGTTATACACATTTGGGATGGCATGAAGGTGAGTAATGATGCAAGAATTTTCATTTTTGGGTGAACTATCCCTTGAAATGAATGCAGATTTAAATTAAAATATTATTACATACAAAAACAACTATTACTGTTATGACAATCATCACTGTGGATAAAAGAAATTACAAAAGAACTCAAAAGTAACGTTTACAGATGCATTACGCTAATGAGAATTTGGGAGAAAATGTGCTTATTTATCATGAAAAACCTCACAATGCAAACACCTCAATGATCCTAAATTGTAATTGATAATGCAAAATACAATTACTTTTTTTTTCTTTTGTTTTAGAGTGAAATATAACCCAGACATGAGATTCACTCGAAGAAAGCAGAGCGGTCCTTTCATCTTACACATTCACACAGAACGAGCAGTGTCTGAAACAACCAACAGATGAATCGACTTCTGTAGTCTAACTCCAACATCACACACACACACACACACTCAAAACACTCATTTGCCATCACATATGGTCTACCACATCCATGTATCTGGCCACCTGACAGTCAAAGGGCCCCTTTCACAATTTGAAGGGACTGAACAGGATGCAGATTTCCCCAAAACTTATGAGAACAGCTGCAGTTATGAAACGTTTTGAAATGTAAAATGAAATGGATATGTTTTCAGTCAGCATTTCTTTGAGGATTGCACTTGCTTGCAAAGAATCACATACAAAAAATGAAAATTTTAATGTTTTTTGATCAAACCAAACATTTATATATTCAAGTATTTACTCTCTTTTTTTATTCAAATTATGATAATAACGGGCTTCCTTAATGAAACACAACCAGAATTAATTCTAACAAACTTTAGGACATTCAATTCAGTGCAACCGTTTACGTAAGAATGGTTTTATGAACGATATGCACAAATTCAGCCTGTGTTTGATGGAGGTGGCTTTCGGATAGAAGTGTAATAGCTTTTCTGGTCAATTTCCTCTGAATAATCAAACTGTGCGGTCAAAAGGAAACTGAAACAGATTCAAAGCTTAATTTTGTATAATTAGACGTGTTAACAAACATATGAGTTTGACTCGAGCCTCAAGGACTCCTGAAGCATCCAATCTTCATGAAACCAGCTGAACTGACACACAACATGAAGCGTTCTGCACTGACGTGACATATTCTCTCACCAAACGGAGAGATAGAGATACATTCAACATGCCTATTGCTAACAGAGCCAAATAACATTGCAAAAGTTTAAACAATCCAGAAATTTAACAAAAATCCATGCAGGTAAATTGCAATGTCTTGAATATTTCATGAACGTAAGAGGCAGCGTGTTGATTATAAAGCCAGTTCTATTACTAAGAGAACCAAAGGCAATGGCGACATTTCAGGAATAATAATAATAAAAAGGAAAAACATCAGTACATGCAGAGTGGTTATTTCTACAAAAAAAAGAAAGAAAAAAAAGGCCAGTTCTGATTGAGTTACTTAAAATGGATATCTGAAGGGATAGTTCACCCAAAAATTCAATTCTGTCATGATTTACTCACCCACATGTTGTTTAAACCTGACTGACATTTTTCTCTCTCCATGAAACACAAAATGAGATGTTAGACAGAAGGTTAGTTTCAATCACCATTCACTTTCATTGCATCTTTTTTACCATAAAATGAAAGTGAATGGTGGCTTTCATTATATGTCTCCTTTTGTGTTCCACAGAAAAAAGTAAGTAATATGGGTTTAGAACAACATGAGGGAGACTAAATGGCAGAATTTGTATTTTTGGATAAACTATCCCTTAAAAAAACTTTTTTTTTTTTAAAAATCACTCCACCCACCTGCATAACATTACAGTTCTAATTTACTGAACCAGAAATGCACCGGTCCCAGAGTAGTGCAGCAAACAACGTTGCTCATGCAGTCCATGGCCTGCTTCATAATTTCCATCGCATGGTGACGGAAAACGAATTTACCCATCTCTATGTCAACCGTGGGCGGCCAAACCTAGGCTTAAGTCATCATATAAGAAATGTAAGGAGAGAGTGCAGCTTGATTCTAAGGCAACAGAGGTTTTTACCAGTGCCCTCGGGCACAGAGGATGTAAGAAGTGTTTGTCCATTAGGAAACACGTCCTTCCTGCAGAGTGGTCCTTCACTGGTGGGGCCGCGAGTCTCTGGCGTGGTCAGTTTTTGGACCAGTTATCTGCAGCATCCTGACTGATAAAGTGAACCAGCATAACATACAAATGTCAAACTTTGGGGAAGAAGAGAACAAGTAGGACAGAGAATCTTGGTTCCACTATGTGGCACCACCGTCACAGAGGAAGAAAGGTCTGTGCTGCAATAAAGGCATGATGTTCCTTTTGATTCACTGGCCTGTGGATATGGAGAAAGTGTTCTGCAGGCTGTGCTGCATTGGTGCAAGGAAAGAGTACTGGGTCAATCCGACTAGGAAGCAGCTTCTTTTGCCGGATGCAGGCCTTTCTCGGTGCCAATGTTAACGGTGATGTTGGTGTAAAGCGGTAGATAATCCCGAGACACGATCTCGTAATCCACCGTATTCATACCGTCCTGTTTCCACGTGTGCCGGGTCTTTGCCAACATGTTAAACCTGCATGGAAGAAAACTTGTTTGGTATTTGAACATCTAATAGTGGAAGAACTTGGTTTGTGATTCTCAACTGGTGGATTGTAACCCAAAAATGTGTTGCAGACCTGTGCTAATAGTGTCACAGACAGCAATCGTGCATAGTTAAGATGGCAAAATTAATACACTTATCAACTTTTAAAAGTTGTTGAAGTGTTCCTTAGCTCAAATGAAAGAGCATAGTGCCAGCAAGGACATGAGTTTGATTCCCAGGGAACGCACACTGATAAAATGCAGGCCTATCCCTTGAATGCACTGCTGTTGGTGTTGACCTCGAAGGTTGTTCATCTAATCAAACTACGGTATTTCTGTGCAAATTAATTTGTCACTTGGTAGAAGCTAGCCAAAATGGGCATACGCCAAAATGGACAGGTTGCTTGACATGCCCTCATCCTCAAAAACCATGAACAAAACTACACAAGGTTAAAGCCGACACAACCCAGACTACATTAAATGTGTTCATTTGTAACGAGGTCATGGTTTGAGACCACAATGCATCTGAATGGAAAATTATTGATTGCCGAGAGCATGAAACCAATGCAATTCAATTCTGTAGGATAAATCATTTTTGTGTTGTATTGGCTCACCACTTGATGCCCAAAGTAAAAACTGGGTCCTGAAACAAAACCAGCTGAGAACCACTATACTAGGTGATGATGTCATTGTAATGGGAAATTACTTTTGCAAAGTAACAACGCAAGAGAAGGATTTGTGAAAGATATGATAAAAAAAAAAAAACATATGTCAACTAGAGAAGTTGCATTTATCGGACAGTTGAGAAAGGTGATTCTACCTTCTGGGATTCACTTCATTGCCCTTGTCGTGCTTGTGTTTGATCATCTTATATCTGCCCACATTTAGAGATGGTCGACTGATCAGCATTCCTCCGAGTGAAACCCTGAGATTGAGAAGAAAACAGGAAGAGAACGTTAGACAAAATGCAGAAAAATAGAAGTCCCCTTCAGTAGATTGCAACAGTACTTGCTGCTGCTCTGTTCTTTGTGTATTCTGGTAAATATAATCAATAATAATTTTCTTATAAATCTACATAAAATGTCTGTGGTTACATTTGGCAAACAAAATGTTTTACTAATATATAATATTTACATACAGTATATATATATATATATATGCCACTTTTATTCATAGTTTACAAAAACATTTTAATGCATTACAGAGGTAGTATAAATGTTTTTACAAAGAATATATCATAAATGCAGTTTAATTTGTTGCAGACACTCAAGCACACCAAACAGAAAACAAAACGCATGCTGCAAGGATCTAAAGTATCAATGCATCAATGTGTGTAAATAAAATCGTAATGCATTGATTAATAATTATCTGCACAGCCCTTATTAGAAAATGCTGCAAGCCCATCTCAACTTGCGTCACCCACATGTGCTCCACAGTTCAATGTTCAAGAGCATCAGCGCCAAGCACTAGGCGCCAGCTCATTTCTGACACTCTGAAACATACGAATAAACTGACAGATGTGTGGACAATGAACCGTGCAGTTTTTAACAGTTTTAATCTTTCGTGCAAAGATTGACAGCTATCTCACAGCCAGCTCACACAAACACACAAACTCAACACCTCCAACACAAATACACACAGGATCAAACACTTCCTCAATCACTCACCGGATTCCGATGTCGTCGTCCTCGCCTCCCCAGCCCCAGTAATTGTTGGGGAATCCGTTCATCTTGAGGTACTGATTAGGGGTCAGAGCAGACACTCCTCCAAAATACATCTTGTAAGGCAACCTGAGGAATAACAAGAAAGCATAAAGATCTTTAAAGAATTCTAACTCGCATGTAGTGCTGGGTGATGTATTGAATATTTAAAATATAGAAATCGACCGATAATCGGTTTGACCGATATTATTTTTTTACTGATATTTACATTTTTCCACTTAATCGGTTCTTTAATATTGGGTTTACCGATAAAGTTGGACACAAAAGTGGTAAAACTTTCAAATAAGGTTCCATCTGTTAACAACACTAGTTAACATGAACCAACCAATTTGTTTTCAAGGCTTTCCATGGCTCAGCTCCACAATACATTGTGGATCTTATCTGTCCCGATCAGACTTCAAGACCTCTGAGGTCTTCCAGTCAAATGCTACTGTCTGCCCCTCATTCACAAATGAAATCTAAAGGTGGATCGTGCCTTCTCTGTCGTTGCTCCCAAACTTTGGAACTGTCTTCCTTTAACTATCAGAGCCTCACCAACTATAGTGACTTTTAAATCTCGTCTTAAAACCTATTTTTATACTTTGGCTTTTGAAGCAGAGCGATGACAATGGTGTTGATGAGTCTTTTGAATGTATTATGTTTTTGATTTTATGTTATTTTATGTCTTCTATGTTTTTGTTTTGTTTTTTTTGCTTTTAATTTTATTTTCTGGAAAGCACTTTGGTGCTCACAACATATTTTAAACTGTATTTTTTTTTTTTGTACGAAAGGGGCCCAGAGCAATATAGAGTCTGTGGGCCCAGAATACCTTGCTACGGCCCTGTTAACAAATGTTAACAAATTACTTTACATTTTAAATATTAAGTGAGGGACTTTGAACAAGCGTATAATAAAACTAAGTCTATATATATAAAAACTATATATATATATACACACATACACATACAAATGCACACACACACACACAGTCTTTAATTTTGCTTAAATAACTATATATTAAAATGATTAATTATCTTTAACAAAATTTATCATATACTATTATATTTTATCAACTTTGTACACAAAACATTTTGACATGACTGAGAGCAACTTGCAGAAAATCACATATTCATTCAGCCCCTCCGAGTAATTTAGTTAATTCACTGAAGGATTCATTATACTCTTGAGCTGGTGAATCACTGTTTTAAAAATACCGGCTCATAAGAGTCATTTAGTCATGAATTAGACTAAACCAGTCACCGTGTTTGTTGTCGAGTACAGCCAGCGAACACAACACAACACAACACAACACAACAGAAAGGTGCGATGTTTTGGTGTTATTTCATGGTGCACACTTTTTTTATGTCACCACATTCAATTCAGACAGCAATCTCATAACTTGGGTAAAATATAATATCTTTAGTGATGCTGGTAGTTCAGCGGTGGAGCAAAGGAAAATTGGAGCAGGAAAATAGAAAGATGCTGTTTTCATAGCTAACACTGGGGTAAAAAGATATGAAATTGTTTTGCTCACCAGCCACAGTGGCTGTGAATGACAATTCATTAATGTCGCTGCATGTCATTTGCTTTGTATGGTTATGTATTCAGCCACAAATGTTTGGAATTAAGCAATGCTGCATTCACAATGCGTGTAATCGCGAACTGCTCCGTTGAAATCAAACGAACTAAACTTAGATCACCTCCTGAGATGGTCTGAAATAATTTGCAGCGTTCTCATGGATTACACTGTTCTTGCAGTTGCAAACTATTTTCAGATGACAGAAACAGCAGAAACAGTGAGCACTCTACATGTGCTTGTTCCGTGAGAAGTGCTGCGCTTATGGGCGGCAGAGCGCCTCTGAATACACAGCGAATCAACAGCTTTTCTTTCATCTGTTCTTCAAAATATAAATCAAGCGTCTTTGTGTCTGACAGCATTTCTTGTCACATGTTACTCCAAGATTTTTATAAGTCGCCTGCCATAGAAATAACCCACCACTGCGCATAAAATATCCACATCTGGTGGGTTGGTGGGTGCTAATTTTACTCTGAACAATAAGAAAAGCACGTCATTTTCTAATTTCATTAACCAGAGGATACATCACAAATACACACACAATTAGTTGAAGGGAATCAAGCAACAATATTTACAAGAAAAAGAGAGAACCGCTCGCTCTTTGGCTGGAGCTTTAGTCTCAAACCATCTGAAACCGAACATAAACACCAAGGAACTGAAACCTGCTTAAAATTAATAATAGTTCAATGGGACGGAAACAATGCAACAGTTATTACATATAATATTTATCCTTGGACCTGTCCATGTTGTCATTATTTCAATGATAAACTTCACTGTGGGAACGTGTGGCCATGGAACTTGTGTCACCATCAGACATGTGTGGCATTCGCTGATACGCTTGACTCTCCCGTGTAATTAAAAGAAATTCCACTGATCATGCAAGCTATAACATAGCTACATGCAACATCTGCAATATCTGTTCTGCTGTTGCTAATAAAATAATAGTATGACTACATCTTACCCAAGTTACAAGGTAAATAAACATGAATGTTTTTAAACATTCCTTATTTATTTTTTCCGCAAATCATCCCTAGGGCCTGAGATGACTCCTTGGCGGGCCCGCGGGCCGTATGTTTGACCCCCCTGGTTTAAGTGAAGCGATTCAAAAATCGAATTCAACAGTTTTTGCATCATCACTAAAACAGTTCATAAAAGTTTCCGCTTGCCATTTTTTCTTTTAATAAATTATATGTAGGTTTCAGTGGATTACCATGTACTGTTATATTTGTGCATACAAACACAAATGATTAATTCACATTCTTCCCTGTGTTCAATTAAAGGAATGTCCCGGGTTCAATCCAAGTTAAGCTCATTCAACAGCATAACATTGATTACCACAAAAATGAATTTTGACTTCCTCCTTTTCTTTAAAAAAAAAAAAAAAGCACAAATCTTAGTTCCAGTGAGGCACTTACAATGGGAGTTAATGTGGCCAATGTTTGAATGTTAAAGCCACAAGACAAAGGATATACATGTAAAAATGATTTGTGTGTGATAAAAATCACTTACGAACCTTTTGTGTAAAGTAAAAGCCAAATTTATAACTTTGTTACCATGACAATGTAATGTCAACAAACCCAAAAACACTAAAATGACTGTAAAAAATTAAGATTTAAATAACTTTACAGCTCAAATAATGCATGAGTTTTAACAGAAGAATTAATGTAAGTGCTTTTATATTATTATAAGCTTAAAATGTCTTTGTTTAAACCCTCTAAAAATTGGCCACATTCATTTTCATTGTCCTCATTCACTTCCATTGTAAGTGCCTCACTGTAACCTCTTTTTTGCTTTATTTAAAGAAACAGAGGAACGAGTCGAAATACGTTTTTGTAGTAATCAACACTGACACAAATGCTGTCGACTGAGCTTAACTTGTATTGAACCCGGAACATTCCTTTAAGGAAAACAGTGCGGGAAACAGGCCTTGATTAGTCTTCTCTAGATTTGTACAGCATTTTAGTTAATTGAAATCTATCAGTTAGCTTGAAATTATGCTTTATCTGATTGATTCAATCTCTCTTTCAGGCCAATTCAGAGCAAATACATATCTATAGATATGTATTTGGTTACAAGTCATATATATATATATATATATATATATATATATATATATATATATATATACACACACACACACACACACACACACACTGAAATAATCAAGAATACAGAGAGATCATTTTATTACATGTATCCCCCAGCCCAAGTTAAACAGCATACAAGTTGCAAAACAATCAATATGTGCAGAAGTTCAAGTGAAAATGCAAGCAAATAAAGTCAAATGAAATGTAGTCTAGCTGAAGACTTACTTGTAACCAAATTTGTCCATGGCAATGGCAGCATGTTTGGGGTGAGTGTCGCAGACGTAGGTGTTGCGGTCGTCTTCGGGAATGAGGTCTACGTCATGGAAGAAGAGACAGTCCCAATCCTCATCCCTCATGGCCTCACGAAATCCCACGTTCATGAGTTTCGCTCGGTTAAAGGTATAATTACCAGCCTACACACAACACACACAGACAGTTATTTTTATTGAACTATCTACAGTGATAAGAAATGAATACAGAGATGTATGATATCGCATAGTGTACTTGTGCATAACAAATGGATGAATAAAATGTATTTACAGTAAGACAACAAAGCCTTCAGACTCAACAATGCAGTCTGCTGTTGTGTGTATATTACTTGTGAAAATGGGCTGAATGTATAATGTGGCAAGGATTCAAAGGCCAGATTAATGAAGATTACGTTCTAATCCTTGCACTCCTAATGTGAAGTGGGAAAATCAAAGTCTCAAACATAAACAGAGATTATTTACTTCTCATGTAAATCCACTGTTTTATTGTACATGTTCTGAGTTTATTAAATCTGTAATTCTCAGAGAACAAATCAAATGGCATGTATCAAATCTAATTAAAAACTATAAATATTTCTTATAATTATAATAATGTTCGTTTGTTAGTGATTTAACGCCTTGCCAGCTTCCGTGGCTATTTTCAATGGCATAAAATACAAAAGGCATAATAATAATAATAATAATAATAATTTAAATCCCATTGTGTCATCTTAAAAAAAAAAAAAGCAATGCATGTGCTAAACTATTAAACTAAAAGGTTTGAGGAAACTGGAATTGGAAAATTGTGAAAATATGACCCGTTACTGCACTGTACACCATGGACGAATTTGGTTTTAATTGTCACAATTCAGATTTCAATCCCATTAAGCCAACTAGTCATGATTTCTTGAGCAAAAACAATTCAATTCCAAAAACTGCAACAATGTCATGCCATTTAACTATAATCATACATAAAACTGTATTAACCTAGGTACAGAACAATAATAAATCCTGGGAATATAGTTAAGTCAGGTTTGAATCTAGCACATTGCTACTCTGAAAAACAAAAGGATTGGGTGTGTTTTGTCACTAATATTTCCTACAGAACAACAGATCAGATGGGGGAAGAGCAAAAGATGACCTGTGAATGACGTATCAGAGTGAGTGGTACAGGTTTGCATCTAGATGGACAGCTATAGCAGGATAAAGTGATTACAACTGAGCACTGCCTCACAGACGAAACACCAGGAGGCACAGTTGAGTTTTATCATATCAGAGCTTCATGTTTGAAATGTAACCAAGCAACAAATATATCTTGTAACAAGGTGTGAAACTGTTAAGACAGTGTCTAAAATGAACATTCGCTGAGTGCCAAATGCAAGTTAAAATTTGGTTTGGTGAGACAACTAGCCAGTTTGCTTGTAACTTTGTAGAAATTGCAACATAACACATTAAGCCCATAAATGTGGTTTAAATCTTAAAATAGATAGTCTAGTTAAATAGTCTGACCCAGGGGTATCATGCACCTATTTTTTTGAGGGGGCACCAAGGTCAGCCACCACAGCCTTGATATAAATCACTGGACACAGTATCATCTTTTTAATGTAACAACTGACCCATTTGCTTAGCTCTGCCAAGCTCTGCAGAATTCCCCCATTGGAGTGAATGGGAAAATATATTTTTGGCACAGTTTTTGGCAAAATATTCTCAAACGGAATGGATAATTTTTTTATGTGGGCTGGTATGAAGAGTGACATTGTAATGCATATTTATCTGAAGTTTTTTATCAAATAAATTGCTAAATTACACAGTAATTTGATTACAAACTATGTAGACTGTGAATCAGAATCCAGGCAAACAATTATTAAAGTCACTTGAAAAGGGAACATCTTCATTTAATAGCGATTACACATCTAATAACATTAGAGTAAGTGAACAGAGCTGTTTATAATCAGAATGAGCTTTATTGCCAAAAGTTCTCACATACACAAGGAATTTTTTTTTTTGGTGATAGGAGAAAAGTACACAAAATTTTACAGTGAGACACAGAATATAAAACAAGGTAAGAGTATAAATAGACATACAAATAATAGGACATATAACATAGAATGGCGTATGTACATGTGCAAGTGGTAATGTATGTGCAAGGGGTTTGTACAGTTATTGAATTAAATCTGAGTGGATTTACATATGTACATGAGATATTTATATACATTATTGCACTATGGGAGAGCCCTGAGGCAGTTTAATAGTTCATGTGGAAAAAGGCCTGAGGGTAGAGACTGTACTTGTGCCTGGATGTCCTGGCGCTCAGTGCTCTGTAGCGCTGGCCAGAGGGTGACAGTTCAAAGAGGGAGTGGGCAGGATGTGTGGGGTCCACAGTGATTCCACCTACATGCTTCCTCACTCTGGAGATGTACAGGTCTTGGAGGGTAGGCAGGGGGGCACCAATAATCCTCTCAGCAGTCCTGACTGTCCATTGTAATTTTCTTCTGTCTGATTTGGTGGCTGAACTAAACCAGACAGTTATAGATGTGCACAGGACAGACTCAATGACGGGTGATTAGAACTGTGTCAGCAGCACCTGTGGCATGTTGAACTTCCTCAGAGGTGGTAGAGCCCAGGAACCTGAATGACTCCACTGGGAGTGCGGGGGGGATTTCTCCTGAAGTTCAATATAATCTCCACTGTTTTGAGCATGTTCAGCTCAAGGTTGTTGTGACCACACCAGACAGCCAGCTGATCAACCTCCCTTCTGTATGCAGACTCGTCACTGTCGCGGATGGGGCAGATGATCGTGGTGTCGTCTGCAAACTTCAGGAGCTTGACAGTGGGGTCTTTTGCAGTGCAGTCATTCTTGTACAGGGAGAAGAGCAATGGAGAGAGAATGCATCTCTGAGGAGCACCAGTGCTAATAGTGAGGGTCCCGGATGTGAGTTTCCCCAGTCTCACTAGCTGCTGCCTATCTGTCAGAAAGTTGGTGATCCATAACAGATTGGGGTGGGCATGGAGAGCTGGGTCAGTTTGGTTGGGAGAAGAACAGGTATGATGGTACTGAAGGCTGAACTGAAGTCCACAAATAGGATCCTTGCATGAGTCCCAGGTCTGTCGAGGTGTTGCAGGATATAATGCAGTCCTATGTTGACAGCATCATCCAGATCTATTTGCACGATAAGCAAACTGAAGGGGGTCCAGCAGGGGTCCAGTGATGTCCTTCAGGTAGGCCAAAACCAGTCTCTCAAACGACTTCATGACCACAGAAGTGAGAGTGACAGGTCAGTAGTCATTTAGTCCTGTGAACTTCACACTGCTCCAGTGATCTATTGAAGATCTGTGTGAAACACCATCTGGGCCTGAAGCTTTCCTAGTCTTTTGTTTCCGAAAGACCCACCACACATCCTTCTCACAGATCATAAGTGCAGATTGAGTAGCAGGAGGGGGGAGGAGGGGGGTTCCAGGAGGTGTTGGTGTGTGGGAGTGAAGTGAAGAGCAGAGCGGGGGGGTGTGAGACTGGGCTTTTCAAACCTGCAGTAAAACACATTCAGTTCATCAGCCATTAGTTGATTCTCTACAGAGCGAGGAGGAGGTGTCATATACTTGGTAATGCTTTGTAGGCCTTTTCATACAGATGCAGGATTGTTGGCTGAAAACTGTTTTTTCACCTTTTCAGAGTAGCTTCTTTTAACCACTCTGATTACCTTAGTAAGTGTTTTCCCGGCCTGGTTGTACAATGTTTTATCCCCACTTCTGTAAGCATCCTCTTTGGCATGAAGCTATCTGAGTTTTCCTGTAAACCATGGTTTATTGTTATTCAATGATAAAAATGTCCTAGTAGGGACACACATATCCTCACAGAAACTGATATATGATGTCACAGTATATGTGAGCTCATCCAGGTCTGTGGCTTCAGCCTCAAAAACACTCCAATCAGTGCAGTCAAAGTAGGCTTATAGATCCTGCTCTGCTTCATTGATCCATTCTTTACAGTCCTTACTATAGGCTTAGCTAATTTTAGTTTCTGCTTGTAGGTCGGGAGAAGATGAACCACACAGTGATCAGAGAGTCCTAAAGCTGCACATGGGACAGAGCAATATGCATCCTTTACAGTGGAGTAGCAGTGGTCAACATCTCATAACACACTAATTTAGATGCTGTGAACTGTTTATTTACTAGCTTTTACTATGACTTTAATGTTTTATCCCCACTTCTGTAAGCATCCTCTTTGTGTATTGCTATTGAATAATAAAAATGTCCTAGTAGGGATGCACATATCCTCACAGAAACTGATATATGATGTCACAGTATCTGTGAGCTCGTCCAGGTCTGTGGCTTCAGCCTCAAAAACACTCCAATATGAACCAGACAGTGATCAGAGATTCCTAAAGCTGCACATGGGACAGAGCGATATGGATCCTTTACAGTGATGTAGCAGTGGTCAACACCTCTTACCACACTAATTTTGATGCTGTGAACTGTTTATTTACTAGCTTTTACTATGACATGAATCAATACATAAATGAATTAACATTCAGTTATTAGCTTTAAGTGACATTGGAGCAAATGTAGGTGTCATTGCAGATGTTACAAATTCATTTGGGAATGAGGGATGACACATTTTAATCCATATCATGCTATCGCATGTCAGAGTAATGGCAGCAGGGCAACAGTTGCTTTGACAGGATTGGTCAGAAGAGCTTTTAAGGCAGGGCTTAGCGAAGGGTCAATTAAATTTACAACCATTTGTCAATAAATGTGTATCAGTAATGGATGCATTTGGTTACATTTTAAGAAGTGAAGTGCATGTCTGGCATCATTTTACATCACTTTTTTTTGCGATCTTGCCACCTCTTTTGTGCAGACATTTTGCATGAACGACACAAGAGGTTGCGCAAAAGGTGCCAGCACACACACAACTGCAACTGCTTCAGCTCAGAGTGAAAACATGTAGCCTATTTCTGAATGAGGCATTTACTGTTAATATTGTATTCTGCATTTAGTGTAAGTGATACCAAAAAACAAAAAAAACAAAGGAAATTAAATAAATTAAATGGTTTTCATTTCTCCAAGAGTGACCTATTTCTCCATATTTAACCACGAATAGAAATCAGCCAAAATATGAAATTGCTCACTCGTTCACTATACCCTATAATGATTGCCAAACAATGCATACAGGAAACAGGGAGTGATCGGTGATATACACTATATTGCCAAAAGTATTCGCTCACCTGCCTTTAGACGCATATGAACTTAAGTGACATCCCATTCTTAATCCATAGGGTTTAATATGACGTCAGCCCACCCTTTGCAGCTATAACAGCTTCAACTATTCTGGGAAGGCTTTCCACAAGGTTTAGGAGTGTGTTTATGGGAATTTTTGACCATTCTTCAAGAAGCACATTTGTGAGGTCAGACACTGATGTTGGACGAGAAGGCCTGGCTCACAGTCTTCGCTCAAATTCATCCCAAAGGTGCTCTATCGGGTTGAGGTCAGGACTCTGTGCAGGCCAGTCAAGTTCTTCCACACCAAACTCGCTCATCCATGTCTTTATGGACCTTGCTTTGTGCACTGGTGCGCAGTCATGTTGGAACAGGAAGGGGCCATCCCCAAACTGTTCCCACAAAGTTGGGAGCATGGAATTGTCCAAAATCTCTTGGTATGCTGAAGCATTCAGAGTTCCTTTCACTGGAACTAAGGGGCCAAGCCCAGCTCCTGAAAAACAACCCCACACCATAATCCCTCCTCCACCAAACTTCACAGTTGGCACAATGCAGTCAGACAAGTACCGTTCTCCTGGCAACCGCCAAACCCAGACTCGTCCATCAGATTGCCAGATGGAGAAGCGTGATTCGTCACTCCAGAGAATGCATCTCCACTGCTCCAGAGTCCAGTGGCGGCGTGCTTTACACCACTGCTTCCGACGCTTTGCATTGCACTTGGTGATGTATGGCTTGGATGCAGCTGCTCGGCCATGGAAACCCATTCCATGAAGCTCTCTACGCACTGTTCTTGAGCTAATCTGAAGGCCACATGAACTTTGGAGGTCTGTAGCGATTGACTCTGCAGAAAGTTGGCGACCTCTGCGCACTGTGCGCCTCAGCATCCGCTGACCCCGCTCTGTCATTTTATGTGGCCTACCACTTCCTGGCTGAGTTGCTGTCATTCCCAATCGCTTCCACTTTGTTATAATACCACTGACAGTTGACTGTGGAATATTTAGTAGCGAGGAAATTTCACGACTGGACTTGTTGCACAGGTGGCATCCTATCACAGTACCACACTGGAATTCACTGAGCTCCTGAGAGCGGCCCATTCTTTCACAAATGTTTGTAGAAGCAGTCTGCATGCCTAGGTGCTTCATTTTATACACCTGTGGCCATGGAAGTGATTGGAACACCTGAATTCAATTATTTGGATGGGTGAGCGAATACTTTTGGCAATATAGTGTATTATAGATCAGTGGGAGCGATCGATCATATAATTTACATTTATACAATTGGCAGACGCTTTTATCCAAAACGACTTACAGTACTTGTGCAAACCCTGTAGAAAAAAGTGCAGTAGAGGTAAAATCAAGCAATAGAGAGATTATGATGTCTGATGGGTTATTTCATTTATGATCACATGGACAGAAAACACTGTTGCACATTTTGAAAAATCGAGTTTTGCCTCTACATGTTTCGTAATTTTTTTGGTTTGCAATTTATAGAAATTCAATATGTCTTCCCACCCCTATTGTTTGTGACTTCTGGATAAAGATTTTTCAAAGTCATTTTAAAGATTACACGCACAACAAGTTAATTTTGGAACCTGTGTTAAGGATTTTCACAACTCATGGAAAACATTTGTATTTGTACATGTAGAATTTGTTTGTCAGTAAATAATTTCCTGAATTGCATGCTCTTGACCATGGCAGTCATGCATGATAAGCTAGCACTTTTTGTTAAATGCCACAAATGTAAATGAAGGCAACGCACCTGTTGAATGACATAGATGCCATAGTTGAGCTGCTGACGCTGAAGGAAGGGATGCAGATAGTAAAGGAGGAACTTGAGGTGGTGCTCTCTGCTTCTGTGAGGAATGATTATGGCAGTTCGGTGGCGTGCATCACAGTTTGGTGGCCTATAGCGTCCACCACGGACAACAAGAGGATTTTTTCTCTCCACTTCAGCGAGCGTAAGCCCAGAAGGAAAGGTGACATGGATTGGTCCACCTGGATATAAGAACAGAAGTGTGAACAGGAACATCTGCTGGCTGAGGAGGAAATAATTTGGCTTAAATCAATGGTTAAACCAGAAAAATTAAAAAAGTCTGTCACCATTTATTCACTATGAGTTTGTTCCTAACCTGCATTATGTTCTTTATTTCATGGAACACAAAAGCAGATGTTTGGCAGAAAGTTAGCCTCAGTCAGATTTCACTTTCATTGCATCTTTTTTCATAAAACGAAACTTAATGTCAACTTAGGTCAACTGTCTCTTTGAAGGAAGTCTACGAGCCCTAAAAGATGGACACATTACACTGTTTTGAGTGCTGGCTCCTACATTGCAAAGTGGTTGTACTAGTACACACCTAGAAATCAGAAACCTGCTAGCATGACTGGACTGTGTGTTCCAGGAATAAACCTGTTATAAAGGTTACGTGATCCTGTTAACTATGGGTTGTGAAAGTATTTATAGTATCTCATTGTGTGTTGTAAATCTGTTATTTGTGATATTAAGGTGGAAAGATTTTCCACATAGACTTCCCATGCTCAGAATTTGTTTGATTTTGCATTTGCACTAATCCATGACTACTTTGCTTTATCACTTAAAACAGACACCAGTAAAACCTGTCATTATTATAGCAACGGTTTTGGGTCAAGTCTAAGTGAAGGAGTTTCCTGGCACTTCCTGTTACTACAAATACACTTGAGATTATGGATTTAAAATAGATCGATCAGGAACCTGATGACACAATGCCAATGGGAGCTATTAAACTCACCAATCAGAGGAGACTGCTTGGGGCAGTAGGGCATGTCCTCTTTATTCAGAGCTGGGCCCAGTAGGGAAAGGTTGGCATAGACATCTGTGTGGTTCCGCCCACCAACTACATGTCCCATCGCAGAATCCGATTTACGGAAAATCCGGAAAAAATATGACACCCTTTTCTGGCAGCCCTCTCTGGAAAGAATAGCCATGACTACTAACTGTACGCCCAAGAGCATAATCAGGTAGCGCCATTTGGATTGCAGTGTGAACATGGTGATGGAACCGAGCCACGAAAACAGTACAACAAGTTTGAGTCAGATGAATGAGATGAGAGAATTTAAGTTTGATAAGTATGAGGAACTGGACTCTACGGTGGTCTCATTCCTTGTATCACATATACTTCAGACTGATACACTTTGTGGAACCATGCAAACAGAAGAAGCTAATAGAAAAGGTCTAAACTGTGTAAGAGTTAAGTAAAATAAACTGAAATGTCTCAGGAAGCTATGAAGCCTGGAGATGTAAACAAATTATTCTTTTCAGGGATTGGCAGATATGGATAAGATATGTTAAGAAGATATTTTTGTCGTTTCAATGAAGCACAAGGCACTTCAGATGTGTTCGATGAAATGGCTAAGGAGAGATTTCATGTACTTCAAGACCTATTGCAAGTTGAATTCGATTCACTTTGCTCACTGGCAGTCTTTCAGGCTTTCATTAATATACGACTTCAAACAGAAACTACTAGTGGTCCTCCGGTGTCTTCATGATTCAATGATCTAACAAGCTTCCGTCAGGCCCCACCAAAGCTATAGACCCCAGGAGGAAGTGTCCGCTTGCTGGAAGGAAACTGATTGTTTTGTTCCCCAAGGGTCCTCAACAGCAGCACTCATGAAAAGTCCGGTACAAGCCTCATGGCCCCTTCACAACAAAGCATAACATAGCATGTGGGGGCCAGAGTGGTCAAGGGGTGTGTTGTGAGAGAACGCGTTTATGTGTATTTGTCCTGGATATGTAGAAGGGGCAAACAAAGAGGAGGGGGGAGGCACGACATCCAACACCCACAGCTATGGTCTCATTATGTCGCCGTGCAGGGGGAGGGTCCAACACCCCGTCCAATGCCAACTGGTCCAATGACAGGAGTCAGTGCCTGAAAACAAAGAGGAAGACATGAGGAATGAGCCAGTGTGGTGTCTTTACATAGGTTAAGTCTGTTCAATTGCATCCATTCCGTAATGAATTAACTCGTGCTTGCGCACAACCAGTGTGCAAAATAATAAAAAAATTGGCTTTGGCCAGGTACTCGCCAGTGCATGGTAGCATTTAAGGCCGCCAAATTCAAATTGAAATATTCTGTGAAATAAATCTAAAAATGCACATTCAAATGTAAAAACAGTGCTTTAAAATTTTAGGTGTGTGCCAAGCACTGACGATGAATTAGGTGGAGGCCTTTCTCTTTGGCCATTGCACCTTGCTCCCTTATCAGCATCTTGCAGCATAAGCAATGAGTTTTAAAACGCTGTGTCAGGAAAGGAGTTCATTTTCAAAAATCGTTTCTCAAGATCCCCGTGTTCTGTCCGATTCTATTGAGCCCCATCTAGCGTCCTGTTAGGAACAGCAGCACTGAGCGCACATACTAGTACATGCTATTACCATACATGCTGCTACAAATGCCACTCCACAAGAGTTCAACCAAATACCACTACTATTTGGGAATATTACTACCATACATACAACTGTAATTAATGAAAAACAGGAGGTAATGCCGATATTTTGAAGCATTTATTTATTTATTTCGTTTTACGAAATGTCTCAACATAATACATGGATCAGTGATATATTGTAGCTTTTTCCCCCAACTGAAATAATGTCTTTAAAATTTGAATTTTGTTAATATTTATTTTGATAAATTTGACCAAATATTTTATGTACATGTTATTTATTTATATATACTTTATACTATAATATTTACTGATATTTTGAAGCTTGATTACCACTGTAGTACCCCGGCACCTAGGCTAAATACCATGCAACACCAAGTTATCATAGACCGATCTATGGAAACAATTATTTTTCCATTTTACAAAATGTCTCTAAACTCGAATATAATTTGAATATAATTCAAATTTTGGTAGCATTTAAATGGAAACTTCAAATTTAGTTTCTCAACCCTGTTGGCAGCCCTAGTAAAGTAATAAGGAATTTACATAATACACAACAACCATAATAAATGGTTTAAAAGAATAATAAGTACAATAGTCCGATGATCACTGGTGTAAATCACATGAGCGATTCTTTTTAAAAGACATACAAATAGTCTGCTTAAAACATCCAACAACTTTTACCTTAGTAGAAAATGTATCATCAGAAATTTATCTAGGATGCCTAACGTTTTTTCCTCCAGAATTCCATGTGGCGAGACATTAGATATTTGAATATTATATTATTAGCATTAAGCCACTAAAAAAATTATTCATATTAAGAAAAGGTGCAGTTTTACAGAGAGATGGGGAGTAGTTTGTATATGATGCTGTAACTGACAAAATGAAAACAGCTAGGCTAACAATCCCATTGTCATAAGGACCAAAATCCTTTTTTTTTTTTTTTTTTAAATAACTGTTGTCAAAAGTACTGGTACTTCAGTACCAAGTTGGTACTAAAATAAATAGGCTAAGATGTAACAATACCAGTGTTTCTACAGTACCGGCAGTACCAAGCACTGACTTAATTCGGTACCGCATGCTGTCTGACTGACACACAACTGCTTCCAAATGCTCACGTGCTTATTTGAGCGTGTGATTTGTTAATCTTTTTAAACTGAAATGGACAATTAATCAAATTAAAATTGTGATATGTCCCAGTGTGATTATTATACCATGAAAGGTTGCAATCTTAGTCTGCATTTGAGGTGTGTACTTCAAAGGAATGTGTGAAACTGACCACTCATACAATGGAAACTCATTGAGAATCAATCGTGTTGTATGAAATGACAAAGCAGAGCACTAATCCACTGTAAAAGTGCATATACATGTAGACTATATATAATTAAATCACAGCATTTGCGTTTTAAGGTCACACTGGGCCATGTAGCAAACTGTTTATCTGTCAGAAGAAGAGAAGCTTCCATCAAAATAAAAACAGGATTCAAAATAAAAGCTAGGCACCTGTATAGTATAGTAAAATATATATAAAATAAAGTAACTAGGGCTGAAACGATTAGTCGACATTAGACAAAAAAATTCCGTTGTCGAATAGTCGTTTGATGTCATTTAACGTATTATGAGATCACATTAAACTCTAATGATGGAGGAGCACTGCAGATCGAGCCTGACTAAGGGGAGGAAGAATTACACAGCTCACAGTCCAGATGCACTCTACACTTTCACAGCTTCAGGTGATGTAGATCGCAAAGTATGAGGGAATAATACAAAATAAGTAAATACAGAAGCACTCTCGTTGTGAAATAAGCAGAGCCGGAGCAAAACTTGTGTGTTGAGCATGTTTAAAGGAAACACCCAGGTGTTACATCTTTAATGCAGTTATATTTAATGCATTATAGCTTTATTCAAGTTCAAATAATAAGGAAGCAGGTCATGTAAATAACTACAAACTCCGAAACGGTCATTTCTCTGTGCGGTCAGCGCCTCTTCTATGAGTTGTGCGATGTGTCCCGATCTAAGGGGGAGAGATTGAAACTGCACCTGGCTGAGGCACACTTGCTGCAGCTAGATTATAACGTGATGGCGACTTATTGAGTCATAATATATGTCACTGTGCATTTCTTATTGTGAAGAAAATTGGCAATACGCCGCTTTATTAATAAGAGAGAGTTTGTTTTTTGGTTCCAGTTAAAGATGGATTAAAGTGAACAGAAAGGTAAGCGAGGTAGTCTTCGCCCCATTATACACTGCAACAAAATACATTTTTTTATTTGTTTTTGTTTTGGCTTGTTTTTCAAAAATAATATCTAAAACTCATTTAAAACAATGTACATTTACTTTAGCAGCTATACTGCAGAATAAAAAAATTGTTATCCGAGAATGTAAAAAAATAAAAATATTAAAAAATAAAAAACAAATAAAAAAAAATCCTTTTAAAAAAGATAACCTAAGAAGCATATAAGATATTTAGACTTGCTTTTAGAGAATAGATCTTGAATAAGTATATTTTGTCTTTACTGCACTTATATTTAAGATGCATTCTCTGAAAGCAAGTCTAAATATCTTATATCTTGCTTCAAGTCAATGTATCTTGTTTTTTAAATGGAAAACAAGACAAAAACACTTTATAAGAATAGGATTTTTTGCAGCGTATTTTTTACAGAAGTAAACTTAATAAAAAAATATTTGTTTTCCTTTAATTTAGTGAATGTCATTAAGAGGTATTTTTAAAAGATGATTTTGTCCTCTGTAATGTTAGCAAGCATGTTTAATACAACCTTATAAGTCAGGGCACAAGCTGAGCTAATGATTAATCACTGTAATAATCACCGAATAGTTAATCGACTAATCTAACGATTATTAGAACATCAAAATAATCGTTAGCTGCAGCTCTAAAAGTAAATGTACAGTAAAATGTAATACTCACTGTAGAAATATTACAAACAATAATACATAATGATAAATAAATAATAATGAAATATATCACAAGCAAGAGTGCATTTGTACTGAATAAAAGTTGGTTAAAAATGCAATGGTATGTTGAAAAGTACTTGTTCTATTTTTTACTTGTTAAAAGTTTTTAAAAGTTTTAAGAATTAATTTGATTAGACACCATTTTGATGATGACATTAAATTAAACTTTAAAACGGAATTCTGGAAAAATAATTAAGTGGTTTATTTCAGCTTTTATTTCTTTCATCACATTCCCAGTGGGTCAGAAGTTTACATACACTTTGTTAGTATTTGATAGCATTGCCTTTAAATTGTTTAACTTGGGTCAAACCTTTTGGGGTAGCCTTCCACATGCTTCTCACAATAAACTGTTGGAATTTTGGTCCATTCCTCCAGACAGAACTGGTGTAACTGAGTCAGGTTTGTAGGCCTCCTTGCTCGCACACATTTTTTCAATTCTTCCCACAAATTTTCTATCGGATTGAGGTCAGGGCTTTGTGATAGCCACTCCAATACCTTGACTTTGTTGTCCATAAGCCATTTTGCCACAACTCTGGAGGTATGCTTGGGGTCATTGTGCATTTGGAAGACCCATTTGTGGTCGAGCTTCAACTTCCTGGCTGATGTGTTGAGATGTTGCTTCAATATATCCACAATTTTTCTTCCTCATGATGCCATTTATTTTGTGAAGTGCACCAGTCCCTCCTGCAGCAAAGCATCTCCACAACATGATGCTGCCACCCCCATGCTTCACGGTTGGGATGGTGTTCTTCGGCTTGCAAGCCTCAACTTTTTTCCTTCAAACATAACAATGGTCATTATGTCCAAACTGTTCAATTTTTGTTTCATCAGACCAGAGGACATTTCTCCAAAAAGTAAGATCTTTGTCCCCATGTGCACTTGCAAACTGTAGTCTGGCTTTTTTATGGTGGTTTTGGAGCAGTGTCTTCTTCCTTGCTGAGCAGCCTTTCAGGTTATGTCAATATAGGACTCCCTTTACTGTGGATATAGATACTTGTCTACCTGTTACCTCCAGCATCTTCACAAGGTCCTTTGCTATTGTTCTGGGATTGATTTGCACTTTTTGCACCAATCTACGTTCATCTCTAGGAGACAGAATGCATCTCCTTCCTGAGTGATATATACTTGCATACTTTTGTTTGTATAGATGAATGTGACACCTTCAGGTGTTTGGAAATTGCTCCCCAGGATGAACCATACTTGTGGAGGTCCACAATTTTTTTTTCTGGGGTCTTGGCTGATTTCTTTAGATTTTCCCATGATGTCAAGCAAAGAGGCACCGAGTTTGAAGGTAGGCCTTAAAATACATCCAAAGATACACCTCCAATTGACTCCAATTATCCATCAGAAGCTAATTGGCTAACTGCCTAAAGGCTTGACATCATTTTCAAGAATTTTCCAAGCTGCTTAAAAGGCACAGTTAATTTAGTGTATGTAAAATTCTGACCCACAGGAATTGTGATATAGTAAATTAAAAGTGAAACAATCTGTATGTAAACAGTTGTTGGAAAAATTACTCATGTCATGCACAAAGTAGATGTCAATAAACGACTTGCCAAAACTATAGTTTGCTAATATGAAATCTGTGGGTTGGTTAAAAAAAAGTTTGTAAAAAGTTACGCCAATTCACTCGCCATTGGAGGGTGTGTCAAAAAGTTAATTTTGGACCCTGTGCACAACTGTTGAACAGCAAACACTACCAGCCTGTGTTGCTTCCCCTTCCATTCCTCTAAATTGTGTTTAGATGAACATACCCTACACTTGGTTCCAATATGGCTGACGTCCCAGACAAAAGCCTTGTCCATTAGGAAGGAGGCAAACACCCTCAGCAGCAAGGCAGGAACTTGGTAAAAGCTCAGTGCAGCCTTGGTCCCAAAAGTCACATCATTCCTGCAGGGAATTCCTACCCACCACCAGGAACACTTGCTTGAAAAGTGACCTGGGGCTTGTTCCAGCTTCATTTAATCTGCTTGGCACGGTCTGGTAGATCTGTGTTTACAAATCAATTACACCTCATTAAAACAGCCTCTTAACAGGCCAATAATCCTAATCTGGGAAATAGCACAGGGATTGGTGGATTGTGAGAAGGGAAGATAAGGCAAAGTATAAGTGTGTGAACACATGCATGGATAGTTGTATCCGGCACTATTACGGTCATCTCGTTCTAATCTAATCTTCAGTCAATCCTTCACACACTACAGCTTCAGGGCACTTTTCTCATCATTCTTTGCTGTTCCTTCTCCTCTTGTGAGAAGTTATGAGAGAGGCACATGAGGGAAGATCATGCAAAGGAAACTAAAGGAAGAACTGGAAGAGATACTGTTAATGACTTTTTACACTACTGTAATGAGGTCACAGAGCACAAGATGTTTGATGTTGTGCTGACTAACTCAAACACACCGTCTCAACCTCGCCCATTAGGATGGACATTTCGCAAATATTATAGGTTATTTTAAACTAACTGATGTCCATGTACCATATCGCATCTGTGGCATGTTGTCAACTACAGTACCACAGACAACAATTCAGACCCCTATAAATGAACGGCAAGCCGGCTGAAGGGCAGCACGGAGTAATTTTTTTTCCCTAAAGGAATGAACAGTACTTTTTTTTTATCCATTTTTCTCCCAATTTTGGAGTGCCCAATTCCCACTACTTAGTAGGTCCTCCTGGTGGCGCACTTACTCACCTCAATCCGTGTGGCGGAGGACAAGTCTCAGTTGCCTCCGCTTCCGAGACAGTCAATCTTATCATGTGGCTTGCTGTGCATGACACCGCGGAGACTCTGCATGTGTAGGCTCATGCTACTCTCTGCCATCCACGCACAACTTACCACGCGCACCATTGAGAGCGAGAACCTCTAATCGCGACCACAAGGAGGTTACCCCACGTGACTCTACCCTCCCTAGCAACCCGGCCAATTTGGTTTTTTTAGGAGACCTGGCTGGAGTCACTCAGCACATCCTGGATTCAAACTCGCAACTCCAGGGGTGGTAGTCAGCGTCAATACTTGCTGAGCTACCCAAGCCCCCGAATGAACAGTACTTTTGAAATTTTTTAAATCATATCCTCACATATGAGATAAAGAATCCAGTCATATCAATAGCCTAATAAAAGCAGTTTGATTTTAAAATATACTCATATACAAGATATATTCTCTAAAAGCAAGTCTAAATATCTTATATGTTGCTTCTCAGGTAAATGTATCTTGTTTTAAGTAGGCTATTTTTAGAGATTTTAAAATATTTAAATATTAAATATTGTATTCAACATTCTCCAGTAACAATTTTTTCTTCTGCAGTATAGCTCCTAATGTAAATGTACATTGTTTTAAAAGGAGTTTTAGATATTTTTGGAAACAAGCCAAAAAAGACTGATCAAAAACGTATTTTGTTGCAGTGTATAATGGGCTAAGGCTACACACTCTCACATTTATGTTCACTTCGATCCATCTTTAACTCACAAAAACAAACTCTGTTCTTAATAAAGCTGCGTATTACCGATTTTCTTCACATTAAGATACACACCGTGACACATAGGCTTCAGTATATTATGATTCAATACGTCACAAGCCATCACATTATAATCTAACTGCAGCAAACGTGCACGAGGGACGAGCGTCCCCGCGCCAGAGTGTTCAACAGCCGGGTGCAGTTTCAATCTCTCCCCTTTCATGCAACTCATAGAGAAATGCCATTTTCTAAGTTTATGACCCACTTCCTTATTATTTGAACTTTATGAAAGGATGCATTAAAGATATAACGCCAGGTTGTTTGCTTTTTAGACACTCTGACATGCAGGTTTTGCTTAAGTGGAATGCCAGTGCTTCTGTATTTACTTATTTTGTAGTTTTGCATTATAATTCCCACATACTTTGCCATCTACATCACCTGAAGCTGTTTGGAAAGTTTAGAGTGCGTCTGGACTGTGAGCGGTGTTTTCTTCCTCTCCTCAGTCAGGCGAGAGCTGCGGTGCTCCTCTCGAGCGCCATCATTAGAGTTTCACAAGATCTTATGTTACATTAAATGAGATCAAACGACTATTTGACAAAAATGTTTGTCGACAACGTCGACTAATTGTTTCAGCCCAAATTATATATATATATATATATGGGTCAGGAGCTTCAGTTAATGTTCACATCAACCATCAGAATAGGGAAAAAATGTGATCTCAGTGGTTTGGACCATGGCATGATTGTTGGTACCAGATGGGCTGGTTTGAGTATTTCTGTAACTGCTGATCTCCTGGGATTTTCACGCACAACATTCTCTAGAATTTACTCCGAATGGTGCCAAAAATAAAAACATCCAGTGAGCGGCAGTTCTGTGGATGGAAATGCCTTGTTGATGAGAGATGTTAACAGAGAACGGCCAGACTGGTTCAAACTGATAAAGTCTACGGTAACTCAGATAACCACTCTGTACAATTGTGGTGAGAAGAATATCATCTCAGAATGCTATTCTGAGATACGGGTTGGCACTGTTTTGGCGGCATGAGGGGGACCTACACAATAATAGGCAGGTGGTTTTAATGTTGTGGCTGATCTGTGTAATATATATATATATACACACACACACACACACACACACACACACACACACACACACATATATATATACACACACACACACACACACACACACACACACACAACCAGTCAAAAGTTTAGGGTCACTTACATATTCATTATTATTTCATTTTTTTCACATTTTAGAATAATATTAAAGTCATCTAAAATATGTAATAACAGAAATGGAATTGGGAATTATGTTGTGACTATAAAAATCCTAAATAAATCAAAACTGTGTTATATTTTAGCATCTTCAAAGTAGTCACCCTTTGCCTAGAATTTGCAGACATGTACTCTTGACATTTTCTCAACCAACTTCTTGAGGTATCACCCTGGGATGCTTTTTAAACAGTATTGAAGGAGTTCCCATCTATGTTGGGCACTTATTGGCTGCTTTTCTTTATTATTCGGTCAAAGTCATCCATTTCAAAATTGTTTTTTTTATACAATTTTAGTTTTGTAATTAAATCAATTAATATGTTGGCACAATTATATTTTTGTCTACAAAACTCATTTGAAACATTTAAGAATATGCCTTCAGATCAAAAGATTTTTAAGATCATGAGAAACATTTCAGTCAAGTGACCCCAAACTTTTGAATAGCAGTGTGTGTGTGTGTGTATAAATATATAAATTATATATATATATATATATATATATATATATATATTATATATATATATATAATTATTAAGTTGTCTCAATCATCCTTTTCAGGTCAGACTACTTTTCTCAGTGGAGGAGCTTCTGGTTTTGTTAGGGTGTGTTCACACTTGTAGTTCGGTTCTCATGGTTCTCTGGTTCTTGGTCCGGAACAATAAAGAAAATGATACATTTAATCCTGTTCGCTTAGCGTTCACACTGGCATTTTTAACAACGAACCTAAAGATACAAAACAAAAAGGCATCAGGAATTATACAAACAGTTAAGACCTTTTAAATTAAGAGGCATTATTTGAAAGGCATAATGAAATTTGTAAAATTAATTTGTCAAACCGCAGGACCATTAAACTGAACTGAATTTTTTTTAAAAAACAAATTTAAACAATTCATTGTTTAAAGTCTTGATGTTGAAAACAGAAAAGGTTCATGTCCATGGTATTCTTGCACAGATACCAAGCGGAAGCCAGGTTTACTTTTTTAGCTGGTCAAGGCTGACGAGCTGAAAGACTGGATATAACTTTGCACAAAGCGGTGCTACCATCACACCAATCTCGTGCCAACACATATTATGGTTGTGGTTTGCTTACTAAGCATCCCATTTATACACACCCAGGGACATTTTAGTCTATGATAATCGACAGCATGCCAGATGCAGCACATAAATTAACTTAAACAAAAACAAAATGATGTGATGTGTTGCTTAAAACTTCAAAGTATAACCTTAATGTGCAGCGCCTAAGTTTAGAAAGCAATACATTACAATCCAGGAGAGATACATTTAAACTTAAATCCGATACAATTAAGTTAAATTTAAATGGAATAGATACAATAATCATTGTAGAGGCACTTAAGAAAAACGAAGCACCTTCTGGGAAGGGACACTAATGCAAAGTCAAGTGTAGTGAGTCTGTGGCCACTGAACCGGAACAAAGTAAGGTATTACTATGCCACATAAAGACGACAAGGAAAGGGAGTGATGGAGAAGCAATATTAAAATGGGATAGAGATGGAATGCTTTAGACTTAAGAATTCATAGTTTCTTTCTCTTGCCAAAGCACATGTCTCCCCCCCACCTCCATTCTGGATTCAAAGGGACAGCGCTGGCATGACTAACTCCCATCTTCACAAGCCAAGACACACATCTTTTATTCCATTCCTTTCTCTCTCCTCCCTCACACAGTTGAGCGAACATGCATCTGTGTCAAGCTATAAATGGCACAATCTACTGTGCCCATGGGCTTTAATATTATATGCATATGCATACATTGCAAAGCCCACTAACACACTAGAATGGGCAGATAAATGGGTAAATATGAATTGCATAAACATAAATATATAAAGAGATCCTTCCTGCTGTGTAGCCCATGGTGACTCGTGTGGCTTCGCTCAGCTGTACAGCAAAGAGAAAAGTGAGGAACAGCATGATGCTTGTTAGATGCACGAATAAAACATTTATCCAAGATCTGCATTAGCATCCAACTTCTCCATGGAGCCAGAGAGTAAAATGGTGATTTAAGTTGTTTAGTTCAGCAAAAAGTCCAGTAAAGTCAGCTCTGCACAAAAATACTCAGCCTGATCTCATTAAAACTACATAACTCTGGCAACATTTTTGCAAAATGATAGGTGGATACGTGGTTCCTTTTCTTTCACATATTGGGGCAGTTCTGAGGTGACATGTCCACTGCGTGATGCCAAAAGCAAGTTAAATTTTCTCCCTCACAGATCAGGTTTTAAAGATTAACACTATCGTGTTATGGACTGATAGTGAATTTTGCCTATGCTGATAACTAAAGTGGTGGAAAAGGCAGATAACCGATCAATGGTTTTAAAAATCGATTTATAGAACATTAAATTATTTCCTTACAATGACAGGGACAGACAAACTTGGAAAAGTTATTGCCTCGCAGCAGGTTAATTGGGAATGCGAGAGATTTATTCTAAATTTGTTTGTTAAGAAATAGCCTATAAGAAGGAAATATACAGTTGTTTATTCAAATGTCAGGCTACAAGAGTCCAAAATGAAAATATCCCAGATGTAGTTTATTGTTCAACCAAAATCCCAATAATAATCAGAAAATAAGGATGAATATTGTTATTGATGAAAGATTTAGATACAGCAAATCCCCATGAGGTGTCAGTGATTCTTTTATTTCACCTCTAGAGGCTACTGTTATACAAAAGAACCAAGCCATTTTAACTGTAGAATCATCCAGCTAAGTACAAAGGAACATAAAAAAATAAAAATAAAAATATCGGCAACTGTCAGCATAGACTCTACCCTCCCTAGCAACCAGGCCAATTTGGTTGCTTAGGAGACCTGGCATGCCCTGGATTCGAACTCATGACCCCAGGGGTGGTTATTTAATAATATTAAAATATTTCGCTTTACAAGTCATGCACTATACAATACACAAGAAATGTTCACGATATTTTTATAAAAAAAAGTGAGATACCCGATTGCATCGTACCATCTGATCTTCAAAATATAATGAAGTGTTCAAGTGTGCGTCTTTGTGTCTAACATCATTTCTTGTTATGTGTCATACCAAGATGTCTTACAGTTAGCCAACCACAGTGGCGGGTAGATGAGCAAAATTGCCCACCATCCACATGACAACAGCTACCTGCATTTGACGGCTGCTAATTTCAAACCCTATGCTGATATATAATATATATTTTGCTGACTCCCCAGCTCTATGGTTTTGTCATTTCCCAATGTTGTTGATCGTCTGTTAATGAGTGTCGCAATCAGCATTCGGGATATTATTGTTGTTTTACTAGAAACAAATAAAGAGAGATAATTTGATGGGTTTATCAGGAAGGCACGTTATGTTCACACAGTGATGCCTTTTATAACTCATAAACCACTGTCTTCCTCTCAGTCTGAAAGAGAGAAATATAAAGCGTGCAGCTACAAATAGCGCTGTGTTGAACCATTTTGTACGTGACGACATGTTTCAATCTAAGAGCAAATGTTTGCAGCCGCCCATTTCATCCAAGTTGCAATGGAGACAATGCAATGCTTCACATCTACATAAGTTCACTATCACAGGATATATATTTCTTTGTTAAAAGACAAATAAATACTATATTAATACAAATGACTACTACATCCCGTTGGTTTTCTGTGCAACAATGGTAACTATCAGTATTCCATATGTGCATAGGCCTACATATTATACATGCTATTTGTTACTCAAGGTTTGATGTTTCAGTGATTGACTTGATTTACATTTGACATTACTATTAGATGAAGACGCAACGTGGAAGTCAACTATAGCATGTGTGATGCATCTATTTATTTAAACTAAAAAAGCCTGAGAAAATGCATGTGTGGTTTGTGTGTTTCTTATGTTATGTGTTGCTCAATACAGTTGAAGTCAGAAGTGTACATACAATTTTTAACCACTCTACAGATTAGTTATTAGCAAACTTTAGTTTTGGCAAATCGTTTAGGACATTAACTTTCATTGTTCACTGTAGTTCCTATATAAATCTTAAACAACCCAATGACACCAGGTTTTTGTAGACAGAAGAGGAGATGATATCACCGAGGGTTTAACCAGATCCCATAGCAATGCCGCGTTTATTAAATTATTAGAGAAATATTAATTGGGTATAATAATAATATTAATATAGTTATTACTAGTCATAAGAATACAATTGTAGGCCTAATATACTTCTGTAATTTCTAAATGTAGTTATAACCACCATTATTATTATTATTTGTATTATTATTATCAGGGCCTGAAATTCTGCGTGGATGCGGGTATTGCGAACAAATGTAATCAATCACACATGATCCACGTTCATAACGTGGGGAATTTCCGCACTATTTTCGTCATTTTAACATGTAGCTGAGAACTGGTAAACTAATATATACAGATAATCAAATCAATAATTATATGTTTTGGGGGGCCTGGGTAGCTCAGCAAGTAATAACTCTGACTACCACACCTGGAGTCGCAAGTTCGAATCCAGGGCATGCTGGGACTCCAGTCAGTCTTCCTAAGCAATCAACTGGCCCGGTTGCTAGGGTGGGTAGAATCACACTGGGTTAACCTCCACGTGGTTGCTATAATGTGGTTCTTGCTCTCGGCGGGGCGTGTGGTGAGTTGTGTGTGGATCCCGCGGAGAATAGCGTGAAGCCTCCATGCGCGCTAGGTCTCAACAAGCCACATAAGATGTGCGGAATGACGGTCTCAGATACGGAGGCAACTGAGATACATCCTCTGCCACCCGGATTGAAGGAGTCACTACACCACCATGAGGATTGAGCGCACATTGGGAATTGGACATTCCAAATTGTGTAGGAAACAAAATCTTGTTCTATCACACTAATTCCACAATATGGATGAATAATTCAGCTCTTCTACGTCTCTCTCTCTCTCTCTCCCCCTCTCACTCATGAGCAGCTTTCGGCAGCTCATTAAATGCATGTTGAGTTTAGTGGGAGCGTGCGCAGTGATGAAGCAAATATTAACTTAACCTAAGGTGTTACAGATCTATAAACCTGTTCATACGACAAGAGAATGACGTTGTATCGCCTCTCTGTAATCGAGCGATGTGTTAAAACTATCACTCCTGTTTATAATCAACAAAGCTGTCAATACTGCAAGCACACGACGTTGGGGCAATCTACTACTGCCGGCTTTCGTATCGTGGTGCTCCATCTTAAAAATACAACACAAAGAAAGGCAGAAATAGTGCAATAAATAAACGCCTTGTATGCAACCAGAACTGCTCGGCTGCAGGGTGAAGAGAAGCAGTTAAACAGCTATTAAGCAACATCTCTCTAATACATATGAAATGTACATAAACAATAATAATATAGTAGTAATATTAATACTATAATATTAATGGGGCCTGGTTAGCTCAGCAAGTAAAGACGCTGACTACCACCCCTGGAGTAGTGAGTTCAAATCCAGGGCGTGCTGAGTGACTCCAGCCATGTCTCCTAAGTAACCAAATTGGCCCAGTTGCTAGGGTGGGTAGTCACATGGGATAACCTCCTCGTGGTTGCTATAATGTGGTTCTCGCTCTCGGTGGGGCACGTGGGGAGTTGTGCGTGGATGCCACGGGGAATAGCGTGAAGCCTCCAAGCGCACTACGTCTCCAAGGTAACGCGCTCAATAAGCCACGTGTTAAGATGCGTGGATTGACGGTCTCAGATTCGGAGGCAACTGAGATTCGTCCTCTGTCACCCGGATTGAGGAGAGTCACTACGCCACCACGAGGACTAGGGGTTAACGTTTTTGTCATTTTTGGAGCTTGACAGGAACGAACATGACTAACACACAGTATCGGATTTGGATCAGACTCGGACCGATACCCGATCCATCTAAAAACGTCAGTATCGGAGCCGTTACCAATCCAGGTATCAGACTGGTGCATCCCTAATGAGGACTTAGAGTGCATTGGTAATTGGGCATTCCAAATTGGGGAGAAAAGGGGAGAGGAAAAAAAAAATAAATAAAAATAAAAATTATATATATATAAAATATTAATAATATAGGCTACATAATATTATCAATCTATCTTTAATATACACATTATATAAGCAAGGTTCTCTCAAGATTTGTTAAAATTAGTTAATTTGTTTAATTAATTTTGTCAACATTGAAGTAACTGCATTTTTAAAGTAACTGCTGAGTATAGACTTGTACTCTTAAAGTGATAGTTCACTCAAATGAAAATTCTGTCATCACTTCCTCACCTTTGTGTTGTTGCAAACCTGTATGACTTTCTTTCTTACATTGAACTTAAAAGGAGATGTTAAGGAGAATGTTAGTTTCAGTCACCACTCACTTTTATTGTATGTAAAGTAAGATGCAGAGACAGTGAATGGTGACTGGACATACAGCCTAACATCTCTTTTGGTGTTCTACAGAAGAGCCAAATTAATGCAGGGTGAATAATGACAATAATGAAAGTTTTATTTTTGGGTAAACTGCCCTCAAACTACCAGTTAAAATATTTGTTAAAAGGTATCTGCCAAGAACAACAACATAATGTCAACACATGACTGTATTACATCTTTCTGAGAAACAAGTGACTGAAGAGAAGGGCCGTAATATAGACTGTATACTTAGAATTGTCTTATCTGATTCAAAAACAGAGGTGATATTTAGGTGAGATTGTTGCAAAATTTCAGATGTTTTAGTATTACAAATAATATTCCCCCCAAAGTGCATTGGCAGAGGGGTGAAGGAGCATTTCCCCCGCTGCAAGAGCTGAATTCTGTAGGAAACACTGGTGTATGTTTGTAATAATGTTTGGCAAAACACCTATGCATTTAAGAGTTAAACACTGCATTACTAATTCTTTAACATAAATGTTAAAAAGAACAATATGTTTGGGAACATTCCCCGACAATTACTGGGCAACATGCTGAACCACAGAAGGCCCTGTAAAAGAGAGTAATCATTTTATTTATAATGGAAAGTATAAGTGAATAAAAAGATGATAAGATTCAAACCTTAAAAATCCTTAGCCAACTCAGCAAGACGAATGATGGCAGAGGCACGTTGGCTGGAGTTGCAGAGCATCTGGATTGCATGTGTTAGATTATGAGAGCGGTAGAATAAGAATAAGAAGAGCTTTGTGAGGGCTGAATTCCCTGGACCTTGCCGCCTGCTGTCAATCAAAACTTAAGAGAAAACAATCCCTCTGTCTGAGCTTCACTGTCACACGAGGTCATTGGTCAATCTATCAGCCAATCCATCTACATCTGTCCATGTATAGCAAATCATGTCTCTCCAAAGCCTACAAGATCACTAAAATACACACCATCTGTACCGTAAACCGCAGAGTCTACAATACCATACTGACTAACAGCTCTGTAATATACCAGTGTGTGGCTTCACAACTTTCAAACAATGCTACAAAAGACATTTGTCATGTCAAAGAGGTATAAATTGGTTTTGAATATCTGTTCAATCGAAAAGCACAAACAAAAGTCTGAAAAAAAAAAAAACAATGAAGCTTTTCTTGGGTTTATTGTGTTAGCCACACCTTAAATACACATGTAAGTTAAATCCTTTATACAATTAGAGGAATAAACATCAAATATACCTGGCACACAAAAGACTGCCCATTAAACAGTCCTGTGTGACAAAGGGTGCATTTTGATCAAATCCTAAATCAAAAAAGTATAATAAAATACAATACAAAAGGCTGAGCAACTGTTGGTGTGTTTTGTTAGAGATTGTTTACAATAAAGCAGCTGGGGACAAATGGTTTCACAGTTTCATGTTTACAAATGGGCCTTTTGCTTTAAAGCAACTAAATGCAAAGGGGCCAAACTTTAAGGACTATGGCATTAGGCTGTCAGAACTTCACACGGTCAAATCTGGCCATTTATATAACATCTTTACAAGTAATCTGAAGGGAGAGTAAATGCTAAGAATGCCAAATCTGGATAGTAGCAAATCTGATGCATCGTATAGAAAATGAGATTATCCTTCATAATAATATTGTGAAACAACAAAAAGTTTGCAAAGTTTTTGGGGTTAAATAAATTAAAGAAAAATATCAATATCATGACCAGAGAGGGCATATGGCATCAGTCAACGGAGACAATCCTGCATGCAAAGGATTAGTTTGAGCCCGCAGCAACAGTACCAGGAAATATTTTCCCTCAACTATATTACTAAGCTTATTGAGGCTGCTTCTAAAGTTTCACATGGAAAGAATAGAAGGAATTAACTGGAATGTATCGTATTACTCTAGACAAATTTTCAAACTGACTTTCACAAGTATAAAATAATATTATCACAACTTGCTCTTGTTTTAAAATGCTTCACAACATGTTAAATGATTAAATGCCCAACATGAGTGTGTATGCTACTTAATTATACATTTTCAAAACAATTTTCAAACACATTTTTTTAAAGTGACTAATATACATTATATATATACATATTGCAAAAAACATCCAGTGAGTGGCAGTTCTGTAGATAGAAATGCCTTGTTGATGAGAGAGGTCAACAGAGAATGACCAGACTGGTTCGAACTGATAAAGTCTACGGTAACTCAGATACCACTCTGTACAATTGTGGTGAGAAGAATATCATCTCTGAATGCTATTCTGAGATGTGGGCTGGCGCTGTTTTGGAGGCACGAGAGGGACCTACACAATATTAGGCAGGTGGTTTTAATGTTGTGGCTGATCGGTATATGTATGTGTATGTATATATATATTTTTTAAATACAATGAATTTTTTTTGGTTTGCACCAAATGACCTGAACAAACTGTGCCTTATCAAAAAATGTCAAAATTGTGTTTTTGTGTGACATGGGAAAAAAAAAAAAAAAAAAAAAAAAAAACTACCTACACGCTTAGGGTTACACCACATGACATGAATTTGGTTGACAAAAGTTTTTCCAAGCATTAATCATTTTAAAATAAATTTTCACTGCTTATTTTTAAAGAAATAATTCTTAAAGATTATTCTGCAATCTCCACTACTCTACTCAACATTTTTTCAAGAATTTCATCCTTTAATGACTCTGATTTGATTAGATTTTATTATTAGATTTTTGTTTTACTCAGGGTGGTTACACCACATGATATTTTTGACTTTGAAGCCCAATAAATAGTTAAAATTACTTTAAACTCAGTGATTGAAATCATGATCATCATGACAGAGGAGTATTCAAGTAATTGTTTTGTGTGAATTGCATTTGTAATGTATTTTTAATAATTAAAAAGATCTGGACAAAACAATGAGCATCACATCATAACCCAAAAACATACATTTCCCCACCATTATAATATTGACTTTTCAATGCCCGAAAATCACAAATTTACAAACCTATTTTAAAAGGTTCCCCATGACTGTGGGAACCCTGTGACTAAAACTTCATTCCAACTTGTAAAAAAAATAGTATGTTACTTATAATCAGGCCAGGAATGAATTTGGCTCAGACTCCTTAACAACATCAGAGCAGTTATTCTATTTATCTACTAACCATCCTGGTATTGTGCACACTTTCATGCTAGCACTTTAAAAAGTAAAAATTAACCATGAACTTTTCACTGATATACTTTCTTCGAACTTGATGGTCTGAAATGAGAGCGCTGACGTGAAACCACACCTAATTTATCACTGACCCATTTTGTACTTTGCGGTTACTATCTGTTCCAGTGTTATGGATCAACTGGGGATGTGCGCGTGCGCGTGAATAATTGTACTTGCCTCCCCACTTAACATGATCCCCAGTTGATCCACAACACCGGAATACCACAAAACTACAGGAACAGCAAAGCCCTAAGTGCAAGCAAGACAACCTGCTGCTTGGATCTGTAACCAAGTGATAAGATCCTGGGGGACCAAAAACGTCAACCCACTAAAAAGAGCCCGAGTCTCACACAGGAAAATAAAGCACAGCCATTTATTATCAGGAATAACTGTGCAAAAAAAAAATAAACATAACAAGGCTAGACACCATGCAGCATTCAGCAGTAACCACCACATTTTCCTATCTTAATCCATGTAGTTATAAGCATCTATATAATGCTGAAAATGAGTCTAGTACAAAGATCCTCGTCTAAATGAACAAATCACTGTTGTGTTGCGCAACCATGAGAAACCAAATAACAGACATGGACTGCCTGAAGGAAAGTAGTGAGTAAACCCAAGATATTTGACTAAAACCACCCTGATTAAACACTAAAAGTACCTCTGAATAACATGGTAATGATTTACAAAAAGTACAAAGTAAAATGTAAAACAAATACTGTCCTTCATATCTAATTCTGTCCACAAATAAAGGACAGCATTAGGAAGTGAAATTGCAAATCAAGGGGAACAAAATTTGACTTGTGCATGTGAAGTCAGTCTTTAGTTTTTATTGTACTCACGGATCCATGTGGTCGTGGTAATCACATAGACACCTAATAGACACCATGAGTATTTATCAAGATAAATATAAAAATAGGGACGCGTCGTGATTATTGTTAAACTGTCACAGCTGATGTCACATCAAACACTGGCTGTAATAACACACTATGGCTGCTGAGGCTGGCTTTACTGATACTTTAGGTGTCATTAGAACACCTATGACACGTTAAAAAGCCGTTACCCCGCAAACATGGGGTTTTGTTTTAGTCCTCAACTTAAGAGAAAATGATGCTGAGCCGCCTGTCGTCACACACAGCCAGTGCGATTAGCTACAGCAGGCTAGCACAACTGGGGCTCCTCACAAAACTCACTAGCCCTCAAAAAGGTGAGAAAAAAAATATAGACCTCAACAAATTCCAATGGACGAGAAAAGATCTCGATAAGAGACTTTAGAACTTACCTGGTTAATCTCGAAAAGTTTGCTGGACTATTTCCTCGGATATTCCGTTACTTTTCACTCTTTTGTATGACTTCGACTCGCTCCCCCCTCTCACGATTGTCCTGACGTAGTTGAAAGCGCCGAGCATGCACAGGAAGTGATGCGCGGGCACGCTGCTGTGCGGGTGCGCGGCCACAGGGGTTTCTTTGCTTTTTCTACACGTCAGCCGCCCAAGTTTCACACATAATGGTGTTAACTGGGGGGAATGTTTTTTTTTTATTTATTTTTCCTTATTTGAAGAAAACAAAGTTGTTCCGTAAACGTTTACGATGTCAAATGACTTGGCTCCATCAGATAATTTAAACCCTTAAAAAAATAATGTGAGCATTACTGAAGTCAATTGTGATGAATAACTGATTTGTTGAACAAATTGATCTCAGTCAGGAGATATTTAAATGTATTTATCTAGCTGACACCAAAATATGAGAAAGACAGTTTGGTCATGGAACAGTTGTTAAGAATGTCATTGGAGCTCTAGATCATTTTTCATTCTTTCCCGTTACAAATAATGTATAAACAAAGTCAAACTTAATTGTGGTCAAAGTCCATCAAAACATACAAATTAGCCTAGTTAGATATACAGTGCCATTAAGCCAGTAGGTGGGGAATACCACATAACCTCAATTTTGTACTCAATAATTTATATCAATCCATACAATGCAAGTGAATGGGTGACAAAATTTTGATGCTCCAAAAAGCACATAAAAGCATCATAAAAGTATTCCATACGACTCCAGTGTTTTATTCTATGTTTTCAGAAGTGATATGATAGGTGTGGGTGAGAAACAGGTCAATATTTAAGTCCTGTTTTGCTTGAAATTCTTCTCCCTGCCCAGTAGGGGGCAGTAGGCATGAAGAATGTGAATCACCAAAAGCACAAGAAGAATGTGAAAGTGATCTGTTTCTCACTCACACCTATCATATCGCTTCTGAAGATATTGATTTGGAGCCTTATGGATTACTTTTATGCTGATTAATGTGATTTTTTGAGCTTCAAAATGTTGGCACCCATTCACTTGCATTGTATGGACCAAAAGAACCGAGAAATTCTTCTAAAAATCTTCATTTCAGTTCAGCAGATGAAAGAAAGTCATACACATCTGGGATGGCATAAGGGTGAGTAAATGATGAGAGAACTTTCATTTTTGGGTGAACTATTTCTTTAAGAGACACACTAGCGACCAAGGCTAGAGGCCATGGCTTTTCTAGCCTCCTTGTTAGCACGTCTGACTCCCATTCTGGGGATTACCAGTTCAAATCCCATTCAGGGCAGGTTAAGTAGGACCAGTGACATTTGGACCTTGAAAAATAAGTTCAAGGAACTTAGATATTTAAGTTATGAGCCCAAAACTTCACATTTCAAGTAATGTATAATTAAGAAAACTTGACTTTTCCAGTAAAGAAAACATTAGGGTTTACAGTGTGCATACAAATTACTTCGATCCAGTTATCTACAAGCTCTCCAACAAGACAAAAATTGAGCCTCCAAAAAACTGGGTAATAAATGTATTGAATTGCAAAAGTTTTATTGAAGTTGTATCCAGCTGTGGTAAATATATGCTCATATAGATTAGTTTAGCTTTAACAAGATTAACCAATATTGGTTTTTAATGACCGATACAATACTGATTATTTTTGTGTTTGTGTGCATAAACCGTTATGCATAACAGATTTTTAATTCTTGTTTTTCTTCTTTTAAGCACATTAATGTCTTAATCATTTATCACTTACCTCTGGTAAATTGCTTTACAAAACTAATATTGCACACAGTCTACAAAGAATTAATTTGACTAGTTTTAGTTGCAATTTATACTTATAGAAAAGCCCTTCACTTAATATTTACATTTCTGCATTTGGCAGACGTTTTTATCCAAAGCGACTTACAGTGCACTTATTACAGAGACAATCCCCCCCGGAGCAACATGGAGTTAAGTGCATTGCTCAAGAACACAATGGTGGTGGCTTGTGGGGATTGAACCGGCAACCTTCTGCTTACCAGTTCTGTGTTTTAACCCACATATTTTTAATATTAAAGAACTGATAACAGATTAAACTACAAAGTTTAAATATTAGTTAAAAATATCAGTCAAACCGACTATCTGTCTATCTCTACTGTTAAGGGCATGGGTGAAGTCATTCTTATATCACAAAAGATAATCTTTTGCATCTCCGCCCTTAAGCTGTCCAAGCCTGTTAATATTTTACAAACAGAAATGTGTTGGTCAATGGTGGGGTGATTATACTAAGTGACAGTCGGGCTGAAACAGAAAGTATATGAGTGGGGGCACTGAGAACTGTACTATATACATAAAGGCAGAATGCTGTGCTGGCTCAAGCACATTTTATTTACAAACAAGCACCATCTTGTGGTGGAAGGCTGTATTACAATTTGAGACTGAAGTGCTTAAAAGGAATGGTTCACCCAAAAATGAAAACTCACTCATAATTAACTCCTTCACACCATCCCAGATATGTATGACTTCCTTTCTTCTGCAGAACACAAAGATTTGTTTATTTTTATACATATATATATATATATATATATATATATATATATATATATATATATACAATATATATATATATATATATATATATATATATATATATATATATATATATATATATATATTTTAGCTCTGTAGGTCAATACAATGCAAGTGAATGGTGGCCAGAACTTTGAAGCTCCAAAAAGAGTATAAAGGCAGTATAAAAGTAATCCATGTGACTCCAGTAGTTAAATCCATATCTTCAGAAGCTATATGATAGGTGTGGGTGTGAAACAGATAAAGTCCTTTTTACTATAAATCTCCACTTTCACTTTTTTCTTCTCTTGTTTTTCGGTGATTCGCATTCTTCGTGCATATCACCACCTACTGGTCGGGGCTGATCAAAGAATTTTAATATTAATATTGATTTGTTTCTCACTCACACCTATTATATTGCTTCTGAAGATATGGATTAAACCACTGGAGTCTTTTATACTGCCTTTACATACTTTTTGGTGCTTCAAAGTTCTGGCCACCATACACTTGCATTGTATGGACCTACTGAGTGGAGGTATTCTTCTAAAAAATCTTTGTTTTTGTTCTGCAGAAGAAAGTCATACATATCTGGGATGGCATGAGGGTGAGGGAAATATGAGAGTTTTCATTTTTGGGTGAACTATTTCTTAAAATGTATAAGCTGACACCCAGGATTGGGAGTGATTGATTGTTTGGCGCAGTCATGCATTGACCAATGGACATCACCAGATCAGATCAAAAACAGTTAAAGATGTTGACTATGGTAAAGGAACTACATCCACTAACTAGCAACTCCATATGACTTAAATGTTCTGTCTCACAATAACACAGGTTTTCTTACTTCATATAGTATATCAATGCAATGTATGTCATTTGAGGGATAATGAGGCTGGTTGTCACATGAGAAAGTCACAAGGGCTATTTTTCAGTACCTGTGAGGTTTTGAGTCAAAAGTGTAATTGCATAGGTGCTTGTTTTCTTTAGAAGTAGTTATCTAAACAGTATGTTGCATTTAAACACTTATTAAAAACTGTCTTCAATTAAAAAAAAAATAAACATCCATCATATTTTAGTAGCTCTTGGGTAAACAAGGGAAAAGTAGCAAGAATACATTTCCATTATTTACAAGACTATATTAAAAAGGTGCATTTTAACACTTTTTTCATAAATGGTTTTGGGCAAGTTGTCACAAGTTTTATAAGTTGTTAACATGTACAATATATTTGAACAATTAATTTTAGGCCAAAACACTTGCTTGAATTGTATTTTAAGTTACTATTTTATTTTTTTTGTTGTTTTATCAATTGTTTCATGTTTTAAATTCGGTGACTGTGTAAATTATCATCAGAAAGCCATTTGGGTAGGTTATAATACACTTTAGTTACAGATATTTTGTGGAAGATGACTTATTTACTTTCAACAGTATTTCATTTCAAACAAAGGTATAATAATCTCTAATGAGTGTCAAAAACAGCATGTGCTAAATGAACTATATCTTGTTTTCCTAGGCAGTAACTGTGGAAATGCTTAATTTTTTTTGTACCCAATACTTCAAGGTATTAACCTTTACACACACACACACACATATATACAGGTGCATCTCAATAAATTAGAATGTTGTGGAAAAGTTCATTTATTTCAGTAATTCAACTCAAATTGTGAAACTCATGTATTAAATAAATTCAATGCACACAGACTGAAGTAGTTTAAGTCTTTGGTTCTTTTAATTGTGATGATTTTGCTCACATTTAACAAAAACCCACCAATTCACTATCTCAAAAAATTAGAATATGGTGACATGCCAATCAGCTAATCAACTCAAAACACCTGCAAAGGTTTCCTGAGCCTTCAAAATGGTCTCTCAGTTTGGTTCACTAGGCTACACAATCATGGAGAAGACTGCTGATCTGACAGTTGTCCAGAAGACAATCATTGACCCTTCACAAGGAGGGTAAGCCACAAACATTCATTGCCAAAGAAGCTGGCTGTTCACAGAGTGCTGTATCCAAGCATGTTAACAGAAAGTTGAGTGGAAGGAAAAAGTGTGGAAGAAAAAGATGCAAAACCAACCGAGAGAACCGCAGCCTTATGATTGTCAAGCAAAATCGATTCAAGAATTTGGGTGAACTTCACAAGGAATGGACTGAGGCTGGGGTCAAGGCATCAAGAGCCACCACACACAGACGTGTCAAGGAATTTGGCTACAGTTGTTGTATTCCTCTTGTTAAGCCACTCCTGAACCACAGACAACATCAGAGGCGTCTTACCTGGGCTAAGGAGAAGAAGAACTGGACTGTTGCCCAGTGGTCCAAAGTCCTCTTTTCAGATGAGAGCAAGTTTTGTATTTCATTTGGAAATCAAGGTCCTAGAGTCTGGAGGAAGGGTGGAGAAGCTCATAGCCCAAGTTGCTTGAAGTCCACTGTTAAGTTTCCACAGTCTGTGATGATTTGGGGTGCAATGTCATCTGCTGGTGTTGGTCCATTGTGTTTTTTGAAAACCAAAGTCACTGCACCCATTTACCAAGAAATTTTGGAGCACTTCATGCTTCCTTCTGCTGACCAGCTTTTTAAAGATGCTGATTTCATTTTCCAGCAGGATTTGGCACCTGCCCACACTGCCAAAAGCTCCAAAAGTTGGTTAAATGACCATGGTGTTGGTGTGCTTGACTGGCCAGCAAACTCACCAGACCTGAACCCCATAGAGAATCTATGGGGTATTGTCAAGAGGAAAATGAGAAACGAGAGACCAAAAAATGCAGATGAGCTGAAGGTCACTGTCAAAGAAACCTGGGCTTCCATACCACCACAGCAGTGCCACAAACTGATCACCTCCATGCCACGCCGAATTGAGGCAGTAATTAAAGCAAAAGGAGCCCCTACCAAGTATTGAGTACATATACAGTAAATGAACATACTTTCCAAAAGGCCAACAATTCACTAAAAATGTTTTTTTTATTGGTCTTATGATGTATTCTAATTTTTTGAGATAGTGAATTGGTGGGTTTTTGTTAAATGTGAACCAAAATCATCACAATTAAAAGAACCAAAGACTTAAACTACTTCAGTCTGTGTGCACTGAATTAATTTAATACATGAGTTTCACAATTTGAGTTGAATTACTGAAATAAATGAACTTTTCCATGACATTCTAATTTGAGATGCACCTGTATATATACAGGTGCATCTCAATAAATTAGAATGTCATGGAAAAGTTCATTTATTTCAGTAATTTAACTCAAATTGTGAAACTCGTGTATTAAATAAATTCAGTGCACACAGACTGAAGTAGTTTAAGTCTTTGGTTCTTTTAATTGTGATGATTTTGGCTCACATTTAACAAAAACCCACCAATTCACTATTTCAAAAAATTAGAATATGGTGACATGCCAATCAGCTAATCAACTCAAAACACCTACAAAGGTTTCCTGAGCCTTCAAAATGGTCTCTCAGTTTGGTTCACTAGGCTATACAATCATGGGGAAGACTGCTGATCTGATAGTTGTCCAGAAGACAATCATTGACACCCTTCACAAGGAGGGTAAGCCACAAACATTCATTGCCAAAGAAGCTGGCTGTTCACAGAGTGCTGTATCCAAGCATGTTAACAGAAAGTTGAGTGGAAGGAAAAAGTGTGGAAGAAAAAGATGCACAACCAACCGAGAGAACCGCAGCCTTATGATTGTCAAACAAAATTGATTCAAGAATTTGGGTGAACTTCACAAGGAATGGACTGAGGCTGGGGTCAAGCCACCACACACAGACATGTCAAGGAATTTGGCTACAGTTGTCGTATTCCTCTTGTTAAGCCACTCCTGAACCACAGACAACGTCAGAGGCGTCTTACCTGGGCTAAGGAGAAGAAGAACTGGACTGTTGCCCAGTGTTCCAAAGTACTCTTTTCAGATGAGAGCAAGTTTTGTATTTCATTTGGAAACCAAGGTCCTAGAGTCTGGAGGAAGAGTGGAGAAGCTCATAGCCCAAGTTGCTTGAAGTCCAGTGTTAAGTTTCCACAGTCTGTGATGATTTGGGGTGCAATGTCATCTGCTGGTGTTGGTCCATTGTGTTTTTTGAAAAGCAAAGTCACTGCACCCGTTTACCAAGAAATTTTGGAGTACTTCATGCTTCCTTCTGCTGAAAGATGCTGATTTCATTTTCCAGCAGGATTTGGCACCTGCCCACACTGCCAAAAGCACCAAAAGTTGGTTAAATGACCATGGTGTTGGTGTGCTTGACTGGCCAGCAAACTCACCAGACCTGAACCCCATAGAGAATCTATGGGGTATTGTCAAGAGGAAAATGAGAAACAAGAGACCAAAAAATGCAGATGAGCTGAAGGCCACTGTCAAAGAAACCTGGGCTTCCATACCACCTCGGCAGTGCCACAAACTGATCACCTCCATGCCACACCGAATTGAGGAAGTAATTAAAGCAAAAGGAGCCCCTACCAAGTATTGAGTACATATACAGTAAATGAACATACTTTCCAGAAGGCCAACAATTCACTAAAAATGTTTTTTTTATTGGTCTTATGATGTATTCTAATTTTTTGAGATAGTGAATTGGTGGGTTTTTGTTAAATGTGAGCCAAAATCATCACAATTAAAAGAACCAAAGACTTAAACTACTTTAGTCTGTGTGCATTGAATTTATTTAATACACGAGTTTCACAATTTGAGTTGAATTACTGAAATAAATGAACTTTTCCACAACATTCTAATTTATTGAGATGCACCTGTATATATATATATTTTTTTTTTTTTCAAAAACAAAACTACCTTGAAAAATATTCACTGAAGTAAAAAGTGTGAAAAGTAGTTTAACCTACTTGTATATATTGTTTGTACAAGATGTTGAATGACCTTTAGTCAGGTGTTTTTGTTTTCTTATTAAAAATGCCTGGTAACAATGTCCAGGTCATTACATTTTACCAATGTCAAACAGCATTAGCAAAGTTAGTATAAAAATGTTTCCCAAAAAGCATTTTGCTTTTTGTATCTGCCATCTCATGCAAGAGTGATAATTCATCTAAAAACAACTGCTTTATGCAATGAAATGGGCTAATATCACAGTAAAATCTATCTAGTAGTACATTTGTCCATTTTTTTTTTTAGAAATTCACTATCAATTTTCTGATGAAATTCACTGAAACTATTGTCTGTCAGCATATGTTGAGCTTGTCATCTCAACCTCTTAATTTAGACTCTTTTATATGGCAAACATTTTAATGGTCATTTTAGGTGTTTTTTTTTTCCTTTCTTAAATAGAAACATGAAATGCTCACAAGATCTACATGTTTATGCAACCATACTTTATATACGTACATAAATCCTGCGAAATTTAAGTTCTAGTACAAGCAGTGTAAACCTTGAATGGTTAAATCAAGGTTTAAGTGTTATGACCTCAATGATACACTGTACGTACAAAAACAATGCTGAAACAAACATGGTAAAAGCTAATGCCGATATCCAGTCTACGATATCCAGGAGTATTTTTTACTTGTAGAACTCGTGTTCCTGCTCGTCTTTCTTGATTACAGTCTTGTAAGCCTTCTCAAAATCTTTAGCAAGCACAATGTAACGGTTTTCCCGCACAGCCAGCATACCAGCCTATTAACATGAGAGAAACAGGATTAATCTTAACAGAAAAAACATTAGCAAAAAAAAAAGTATGAAAATTATGCAGAGTACAAACTGCCAAGCGAATTTCAATATGCAAAAAAGCAATCAGTGAAAGGGTCAAAGCAGTGCTCTCACATATATGGAGTGTAATTAAATTTTTCCACACTTAGCTCTTAAAAAGGTTTACTATTTAATAATAATAATAAAAAAAGCTTTTATCATTAACAAAACAGTTTGCAAAGAGCACTCTGCATATATCCTGAAAGTCATATTCAAAGTATTTAAAAGAAAAACATCTACAAACATAACTACACAGAAATGTTGCTTTAGAGATGTCAAGCACTTAGATTTAGATTTGTGAAACGGTATACTAGCCTATCAAAGAAAATATTGCTCTAAACTCCTCTCTTCTAACTCACCTCCTGGCAAATAGAGTTGATATCTGCACCAGATATCTTGTCAGGCCTGGCAACATCTGCACTTTGGTTAAGGATGTGAAAAGCAATTATAATAAAGTGTGAAAAGCAATACAAAGAATATTCTAAACATCTACTTATTGTTTTTGGTTGAGAAAGTCCAACATGAGAAACTAAATTCTTATATTTCATGAAATATTTATGAGCAAACATTTCATGCAGAATCAGGATACAGTCCTCCAGGTCAACCTCCTCAGACAGGTTCATCATGCTGGTGATGGTTGAAAACACCAGGCGTTTCTGTCGACGATCTGGTAGCGGGAACTCGATCTTACGGTCCAGCCTACCTGGGCGCAGCAGGGCTGGGTCCAGTGTGTCAGCCCTGTTGGTGGCCATGATGACCTGCCATTGAAAAAGTGAAACGGAGGACATTAGCAGAGGCTTAAAGTGACAATGAAATAATAAAAATAATAATAAGAAAATTCTCTCCAACCTTAACATTCACATTCTGGTCAAAACCGTCCATTTGATTGAGGAGCTCCAACAGGATTCTCTGCACCTCTCGATCAGCTACAAAAGGAGATAACAGAAAAACAATAAACAATATGAACACAAAATACAGTGCACAGGACCTAACTTTTGGTCTGTTCCTCAGCTAAAATTATCGAATGGCATTAGAAGACTTGGAAAATAGCACATGAGTAGTATGAATGACTTTGTGTTGATATGTCACTTTTTATCATCCCAGTAAATAACTCCAGTCCTGGGCTGATTTCCCAAAAGCATTGCAAGCTTAAGTTGATCGTAGAGTCCACTGGCACCAATGGCTTCTATAGTCTACTTAGCTTACGATGCTTTTGGGAAATGCAGCCCTGATCAGCTATTGTTGTTTGCAAAAGAGCAGCTTGGGACATGACGGTGAATAAACGACAGACTTTTCCTTTTTTGGTGAACTATTCCTTTAATCTTAATGATTATATTTTTACTAGAATGGCAGTACTTTGTATTTCTCAATTGCTATGTAAAAAAAAAAACAAAAAAAAAACAACAACAATAATAAACTATTTGCAAGGAATTTTATAACTTCATATAAACCATAAAAATTATTTCATGCTACAATATGCCTTGTCTGTAATACAATATCCATTTTATCATGAATAATGGTTTAATTGGAGGACTCATTTCTGAAATAAACAGACAAACAAAAAAGGTAATAAGGTGCCTAAAAGTTCAGAGGGACCTCCATACCTCCAGTCTGTGCATCAAAACGCTTGGTTGCAATTGCATCAATCTCATCAATAAAGATAATAGCTGGAGCGTTCTCTTTGGCCAGACGGAAGACATCTCTTACCATGCGCGGACCCTCTCCAAGATACTTCTGTACAAACTCAGAGCCCACCACACGGATAAAAGCCGCTGCAGACATTTAAAAAAAGCAAAGATAAGTAATTATGAAAGCTAGAATGTAACTGTGTACGCTTTATTTATTATCATTAATTTTAGTCTATGTTTAGAAACAAAATCACGCCGATCAACAAGAAAGGCATCTTAACACCCTGTCTACACTGGGTGCATTGACACGAACGTTCTAAACGGTTTATTTTTGTTGGCAGTAGTAGCACCAGCCCAAAATGAAACGGGACACCCGTTTACAGTCGGCACAAAGCAACAGACGCTTCCAGTGTAGACATCGTTGATTATAATGGGTTCTATTGCTTTTGAAGCTATGCAACGTTCACGTCCGGTGTAGACAAGGTGTAAGAGATTAAAGAATGAATACTCCATGGTGGACCAGGACCATGATTCTCTAAAACACACCTGTGGTGTGGTGAGCCACAGCTTTTGCAAGCAAAGTCTTTCCACAACCAGGTGGGCCATACATCAGCACTCCTCTGGGTGGGTCGATACCAATCTGAGAATGAAAGTTTAAAAGTGAGTGGACGAACAAAACAGCTAAACTGTGACCCCATGTTTCCCACAGGCTCTTGCACACACGCACCTGTTTATAGAGCTCAAAGTGTGTGAGGGGGAGCTCCACAGCCTCTCTCACTTCCTGTTTCTGGATGTCCATTCCTCCAATTTCAGAGTATGTCACATCTGGCTTCTGATCTGAAGTCATTAACAAAATGCTGTTATTTGTATTATAATTTCGGGTTGTCCATGACCATGGGAATACTGCAACAGATGCTCTTACCTGAGGTGAGCATCATAATGCTGCTATCAGCCTCTGGAGGGAGAACATCCACCAGTGCATTGCTGTGCTTGTGCAGGGCAACAGAGGCATTAGGCTTCAGCAGTTCTCTGTCAATCGTGCTCAGAATTCGAACATAGTAGTTGGAGCCTGGAGAAAAATATACTAGGACATTAGTGTTGAAGCTAAAATGAGTAGCATTAAGTAGAGAATATTTGCATAAGACACAGTGTATATTGTTAAACCGGAAGTTTTTCCCCCTTTTATACTTAGTAGTTGTTTACATAGTAAAGGGGCACTGAGAACACTGTTCCCTCCCGCTGCATACTTCTGTTGTTGGTTCCGCACAAATGACGGACTCAAGTCCAAATTTACAGATTAGAGATTTTCCTGAATCAGCTAAATGTATGCTCAGTGTTTCAAATGGAGTCCATTTTAATGCACATTTTTTCCACTATGGAGCTGTAGCTTTGAGTGAAATCTTGTGTGTAAAAATGGTGGAAATACATACTGAGTCGTAAAACAACACATACACATTCCAAATTTACTGTGAGGTGTGGGCGCCATCAGCTAATGTGGAAATGCGGCTGCGCATCCGAATGGTTAAATGTGCTTCATGGTCAATGCCCGTCCCGCGAGTGATAAACATAAACAGTAGCTTATGTCTTACATGAATGCAGACAGGTGCAACAAATCAGGTATGTGTCAAAATACCAGATCTTTGCATAAGACTTTGCAGTGTAAACACACTAATGCAGCCTAATAGATCTGCTGCTGTCTTTTATGTTGTTAATCTTAATCAAACAACAAACATTGAAAAGAAAGCCACTGCTCTTTATTTGTTATTATTAGCCTACAATGCTCTTAGTTTACTTAATACTATAGCCTAATGAAAAGAATAGCCTTAAATAATGTCTAATCGCCAATAAGGAGTTTGCAACCCATGACATATTAACCTAAATTAACGCATTGAAAGCTAGATGTTCTTAACCCATGTATCAAAATCACACATGACAGAAGCACACACACTGACAGAAGACATTACGTGTAATCTCAGAGGGAGCTAAGTCTACCTCAACAGTCTCTAATAACAGTAAGTTGACAATATTTAGGCCATTATTCTTCCGGTTTGAGCGAACGCTGGCGTGTCTGACTGCAACTGCTCCCCGGTTTCTTTGATGTTAATTTTAGGGAGATTTTATGCTTCCTGTTTGAAGTGACCTCTCGTGAATTTTTATGGACTATTGACTTTTCATCTGTCTGCGATCTGTGCAATGCCCCCACTGCATCACCACGCTCGAATTAGACCGGCCTACCGGAGTGAGCTGGGCTGCGTGGAAATTAAATCTTGCTCATGCAGATGGGCCACCAACAATGTTTTGTCTTCTACTGATCGCTCTGGCTTGCTGGAGCTTTATCGCTGTTTTCATCAGTCCAAGCAGGGAACTTGGTACTTATTTGCCGACCCATGTTTTTGTTGTTTTCCCAACACGGTTATTACTCTCCCGTGGATTTACAGCGACTGAACTCCTTGTTCCATCCATTCACTGGACTTTTTTGTTGTGACTGAGATGTGGCTTAACCCCGGGGACTTAACGTCTCTCGGCGATCTCTCCCCCCCGGACTGTGCCTTCTTCAGTTCTCCATGGACTACTGGACATTGTGGTGGAGTTGCCACTATTTTCAGAAACTATTTAAATGCAGAAACTTGCCTATGGACATGTTTTCAAGCTTTGAGGTCCAGTTATTAAAGGTTGATATCATGGGCCCCGTTCTATTGGCACTTTTCCACTGCACGTTACGGTTCGACTCGACTTGCTTTACTTTTCTGAGCTTGTTTTTCCACTGCAGTTTAGTGCTGCCTCAGCATGGGTGAGATTATAGGCTGATCGTCATAGTTGTGCCGCCTCTACTGCCGTGACATCATCTAAAACGCGACACAAACATTACTGACTATAAACAATATCACGACCGACAGCTGTTAGCTACTAGCTCATTGTGCTGCATAAAGCAGTTGTTGCATGGTGATTTTACACAAGTGTAACAGTTAAATTGGCCTGGTTGATTTAGAAGCAAGCTTTCCAGTAGCTGGACAACTAAAAGTTAAGCTTTCAAGCAGAATACAGAGTTAACAAACCTCCATCGTGGAATCCAACAACACGAGTCCAGGGCACTCTCCCTCCCATTGCTCACCTGTCTATTGCCATAGTTAGCGTCCATTTGGTCGAACATCTTCCACTTTCTTCTGTTTGAACCACTCCGGCTGTTGTGGTCCTTGATGGTTCTGTAGTCACTTAAGTTTTTTTTTTTTTACTTTTCCCTACACTGTTGGTAGGTCTGGTGGTAGCCGTGTGTGGCCAACAGCTGAGACACTTCCTGAAAGACTTTTTCGTTTCACGTCGTTTCGTTCGTCACTAACGAGAGGAACGTCTGCACCTCGTTTATTGACCACGCCATGGTTTTGCGCACAGCCATTTCTTTTTAAAATTCTGAAAGTCACGTGAACAAATGATATTGCTGTCGATGTTGCTAACTTTAAAACTAGCGGGTTGATGTCCCGTGTCGCAAATCCAGTGACACTTGTAGTGACGATTCTCTCTGGCCAATCAGTGATCTGCAGGGTTTTGATGTCACATTTAGTACCGGCTCGGCTCGCTTGGCACCTCGACCAAGGTGGTACTAAAAAAAGTATCAGGTACCAGGTACTATCCACAGTGGAAAACCCCCAAAAATCGAGCAGAGTCAAGTGGAGTTGAGCTGTACCGTGCAGTGGAAAAGCCCCATATATGCACTGGTATACAGACCTACTAAATTTAATAAGGACTTCATCCATCAATTCTCAGTTTTACTCTCAGATCTGGTGACTCATGGTGACAGACAGTTGATTCTTGGGGATTTTAACGTTCACCTTTGTTGTCCATCCAAACCTTTGGTAAAAGAATTTGTATCACTTATAGAGTATTTGAATTTTGTACAGTCAGTCTATGGTCCAACGCATAATTTGGGTCATACATTAGATCTTGTGTTGTCTCATGGTTTTTATGTTTCAAATTTGGAGGTTTCTGTTGCTGGTATTTCTGACCACTATTCAGTTGTGTTTGAATCTGTTTGCCCATGTCCTTTACCCACTTTTTCTCAGCCTTTACACTATTCCCGTGCTATTCATTCCACCACCGCCAACTTATTTTCTGATTATTATTTATCACACTTCACAGACGATGTTTCTAATGATACTTATACTGAACATTTGGTTGAAGCGTTTAATAAATCATGTTCTATTACTCTTGACAGTGTTGCTCCGCTTAAGCCAAGGAGAGTAAAGGGTGCCTCCCAGCCTTGGCTAAATGATGTCACCCGAAAATGGAAATATCATTCTAAAGTGGAAAAGGGACAAGCTTCAGGTCTCATATGATATTCTAAAGGCATGTTTAATTAGAAGCAGCAGCCTTTATTTTGGTCACACATTATACATACATTTTTGCATATATACAGTGAAATGTATTTGTTTTCACATATCCCAGCTAAGCTGGGGTCAGAGTGCAGGGTCAGCCATGATACAGCGCCCCTGGAGCAGATAGGGTCAAGGTCCTTGCTCAAGGGCCCAACAGTGGCATCTTGGCAGTGCTGGGGCTTGAACCCCTGACCTTCTGGTCAGTAACCCAGAGCCTTGTCCGCTGAGCCACCACTGTTAATTATCAAACATCAGTAAAAGAGGCAAAATCAAAGTTCTTTTCAAAATTAATTGCTGATAATGCAAATAGATCCAAAGCTTTAAGACAATGGATTCTGTTTTAAACCCTATTACTAATGTCTTTCCAGATGCTTCAGAGACTTCTATATTATTTTATTCACAAAATAAAAAATATTAATTCTACTATTTTACCTTTTAAGTTGGCATTTCCACAATTATCTCACTTTCTACCAGTTTCCCCATCGCAGCTAGCTGATGTAATTTCAATGATGAAATGTTCAGGTTGCAAGTTTGATGTTCTTCCTGCACATCTTTTCAAAGATGTTTTTAAGACAATTAGTCCAAGCGTGATAGATATAATGAATAGCTCCCTAGCTAATGGACTAGTTCCAGCTAGTTTTAAACATGCAGTTGTGCAACCTTTGCTAAAAAAAAAAAACCCATCTTGATTCAGCATTTCAAACTAATTACAGGCCAATTTCTAAATTGCCCTTTATTTCCAAGCTTTTGGAAAGAGTAATTTATTCACAGCTTCACTCTTACCTGAACACTTTTAACATTTTAGACACGTTTCAGTCCGGATTCAGATCCTTACACAGTACTGAGTCTGCTATGTTGAAGGTCACAAATGATATATCTTGCTTGCTCTGGATTCAGGCTGTTTTAGTTTTGTTGGATCTCAGCACTGCGTTTGACACTATTGACCATGACATCCTTCTCAAAAGCCTTGAGTGTATGGTTGGCATCCAGGGTCTGGCCATGCAGTGGTTTGATAATTAAAACTTCATTAACTTTTAAAAATCGCTTCCTGCCAGCAGTCGACGCATCACGTTACTGTCACATGACGCAAGCGCAAAATTCACGCAAGAAATTGGAAGCGCGCATTTTGTTTACAACAGAGGAACGAACGTCACGCGAGAGTTACTTCATTCCAAACAGCAATTCTGCGCTGGACGGAAGCAACAATTTAAAGTTAAAAACTTTTTAATTATCAATTTGTTTCTTACATAAACCTATTGATTTTCTTCAGAAGACATTAATTGATCGACTGGAGTCATATAGATTACTTTTATGCTGCCTAAATATGCCTTTTGGACCGTCAGACAGCCAACAGCCTGATGGCACTCATTTACATGCACTGTATGGACAAACTGAGCTGAAATGGTCTTATAAAATTCTTCATTTCGGTTCTGCTGAAGAAGGAAATTCATATACATCTGGGATGGTTTAAAGGTCAGTAAATCAATGAGATTTTTCATTTTTGGGTAAACTAATCCTTTAATTTTTTCAGTTTCATTGTCATTTATAGTTAAAATAAATAAAATATTTAATTCAAAGTTTGAAATCAAGCTGCCTTGTGTGATTGTGTAGTAGGCTATTGCATAACGAAAATTACCCCATAGCACCACCTAGAGTTCAACCAGCAGTATTACCGGTATAGTCGGTTTGAACGCCTCACCGTTATGACAATTATGACATGGTGGCAAGTATAGTGGTTACAAACGACACCGTTCTAGGAGATGCATGACAAATGTAAACAACCATGGATATACGGGAGCGCTCTGTGGATTTCCATTGGCTGCTCACCAGATGACTTCAGATTTGAGTCATGGAATATCATACACTACAAGATTTCCTCTAAAGTCAGCTCTAAAATATCTTATATTTTAAATCCTACGACTAAATGGAATAATTTCACTATCTGTCCTTTTTAAGACATTTTTTGGACTCCAGAGAAAATGAAAAATCTGTCTTACGTCAGCATGTCCTGAACTCATACGTGCTCAAACCGTTAATCTTACGACAAATAGCATCAGAACTTTTCATTTAATGTTACAACTTCTCATTCAGGGAAATAGCCAGTGAAAAATGTAACAGGTCGTGTTCACACATGACCTCTTCACAGAAAATTGCAGTTTATTTTCTGGAAAAGGCTGTATGTGTGAAAGCAACTAATGTCTTCTGATAATAGTACAATTGATACCCAAACAGGTAATACCCTTTACCTGTGGTTGAGCCCACAATGGCGGTATTCTGGTCAACTGCTTCCAAGAACTGCCCAATAACCAGAGGGATGCTCTGTATCCTCTTCACCTCCTCTTGAGCATGAAGGAACTCCTTCTTCAGGTTCTTCTGCTCATCTTTAATATATTCCTCCTGCACCTCCAGAAACTCCAGCTCCTGCTGCAGCTTCTGCAGAGAGGATATGAAAGCAAATATGTGGTTGAATATCAACATTCAATACAGTAATAACTGGTACCTTGTATAATAAATAAATGCACTTGAATAAATACAAAAAGATTTAATCCGTATAGACCTTTTGTCAGGGTTGATGCCATATAATATTTTGCAAATTGAAAGTGAGGCTGTGAGGAATATATGCAGCCTGTTCAATGGTTTGAACTGTTTAATACCTTGGTGTTGATGATTCCACTGACAACACATTAAAAATGTCATTCCAAAAGAAACTCCAGTGGACAAAAACTACTGAAAATGTGGTTTGTGATCATTAGACTTGACTTTTGACATTTGGATAGTACAAGCCAGTGAACAGACTGCATGTCTATTTCAAATTTTCAATCACAAAAAATTAAATATGGAAGCTACCCTGACTATGGTGGTCTTAGGGCTGCACAATTTATCGTATTTTCACCGTGATCACGGTTTTTGCCTCTCACAGTTAATTAAGCATAAGCTAGCAAGCAAAAATTATCACATGAGGACAGTGATAAAGTGTTTCTCAGAACGGTTCTGTGCTCGATACACATTAAATAAATTCCATCTCGTGCTCTGATTATAGACCTATGTTGTACACAAAACAGCTGCGGTCCGTGTTCAGTGTGTGTTGCATGCGGTGACCACGTTATATTAAAAGCCCCACAGATTTACTTCAATTGCACATTTGGCACTGGGGTTTTGTGGACCGAGGAGGAGATGAGAGCACTTCACCATGTATGGAAAGAGTACAAAGCTGTTGTCAACAGAAACAACAAAACACACACTGCCTTCAGTTTTCTGCCAATATAAAGGATTGAGAACTTATTGGTAAATTATTACAGAAATATATAACTATTGCAATATAATAATAATAATTTTAAAAATCCATCACCCTAGAGAGTAGGCTCTTTCTATTGGCAGTAAAGCATGGGCAAAACATGACTTAATTTTAGTCAAAAGGAATCACTTACTACTTTGGAGTTTTAACCCCTTGTTCAACATGAGAGCTTGTATTTATGTAAATTTAAGTTTTTTTGGTTCTTTTAGAATTGATATCTAAGCAGTAGTAACAGTGATTTTTGTGCAAATTGTGCAGCCCTGTAATAATAAAAAAATAAAATAAAAAATAAAAATCTCAAATGACAGAATAATCATGATTAATAATCATGATTACAACGTGGAGCAAAATATTAGATACAATTATGGTTTTCAACATTATCGAGCAGCCCTAGGTGGTCTATTACAGCAATATTGTGAAAGACGAAAACACAATAATACAACTTTCACAAAACATCACAGAAAAAAACAACAACAAACAAACCTTATATCTGCTGTAAAGGTCCTCCAGATCTTCTGGTTCAGGAGCTAAGAATGACAAGCCAGTATGGGGCCTTGAATTCAGCAGTGCCTCCTGGGGGGGGGGAGAGATATCACAAATGTCTGGATTTGAAATGTATTCCTCTACAGATTACAGAATACATGCTGTAAAATGTCATTTGTAATGTATTCTGTTAGATTACTCAAGGCCAATAACGTATTCTAAATACTTTGGATTACTTCTTCAGCACTGGTACATTTTTTTCACTTGTTTTGACTATAAAAACTCCAGTAAGACAAAATACACATGTTAAAAATACATTCTCTGAAAAACCTAAATATATTATGCAGTGTTGTTTCTAAAACAAGATCAATCTAACTGATCTTGTTTTAAGGATTTTTAGATATTTTTACAGGAAAACAATACAAAAATTATCATCAAGAATACGATTTTTGCGCTAATATCAAAGGTCTTACTAGAAAAAAGAAATTATGATCCAACGTGAATTTTCTTGATAAAAAAATATGAACGTGCTTGGTAACATATGCATGTAAAATGGCTAGAAATAGCATTTTAGTTTAGTGTAAAGCTGACAATTTACACAAGGTTTATTTCTGTTTCTTCTGCTCCAAACTTACTTCAAACTTACTTCTCTGTCTGCTCGTATGAATGTAACACATCATAAGAAAGTGTTTCACCGCTGTTCAAATGCACTTTGGATCGCATCATTTATATGTATAAATGTTTTCCATCTGAAAGGACTAAATATTAAATGAAACAATTGACAATAAAATGCAAAGTAATCTCTTCAGTAATGAAAATACTTTTTGAATGTAACTGTATTCTAATTACCAATGAATTAAATTGTAACTGTAGTGGAATACAGTTACTTATATTTTGTATTTTAAATACGTAATCCCGTTACATGTATTCCGTTACTCCCCAACCCTGTATATATGTATATGTATGTATATATATATATATATATATATATATATATATATATATATATATATATATTTTTTTTTTTTTTATTAAATTAATTAAAAACTATTTAATTGTACACTAACTTCTGATACATTCTGACAGTTTCTACCTCTGGTTCTGCTCTGATTAGCATAAAGTAATGTCATAATGTTTGTGATGTGATGTGAAGGGGGGGGTCCACAAATGTCTAAACATCTAAGCCTATTTGCCATAAACGCATACAATCAGCCTATATCTACAAGTCAGGGACTCAAGACCGTTTTTAAAAATAACACTAATAAATAAAACTTGTTAATAATAAGTACAATAAATAACATCACAAACATTATGACATTATGCTTAAAAAAATAAAAATAAAATAAAAATACACACACACACACACACACACACACACACACACACACACACACACACACACACACACACGCATCCATATTATGTGTATGATCCTACCTGAACTCTGGATAATTTTTGTTAACTGTTATTAATGTTCTTCTAAAATGTTAACAAAACGACAAATTAACCTGACAATCAGCCCAACTGCTATGCTAAATGGCTAACCAATAGCCCAACTGACATTTATGCTGTTCCAACTGTGTGAAACCCGTCAAATCTTTTCCAAATTACCATAAAGAGTACAACCGTGTTGAAAAGTATTCATTTGAACTTGAAAGGTTAGCACTGAGCGTAAGTGAGTATCAGCACACATGCTAACGTTAGCTGCTGTCGCAGGATGGCATGACTGAGCATTTGCAGCTAGCTGAATGAATCGGCACCTTTTCCAGCGCGACTAAAGGCCTTAGACTCGCGTTCCTGCTGCATTTGTGTTTTCTCAATATGTCCCATGTCTCATTCAGCATAAATGGGATGTCAACGCCGCCCGCGTCTTTGAAAAATGATTGAGATAAATCGGAATATCTCACCTGAGGCTTCTCAACAAGCACTCCACCGTCCTCCATGTTTGCCTTGTAGAAACTGACGTCACGTCGTAGGACATAATAATCCTACCGCCTCCCCTACTTCCGCTCCTCTTCCAACAGAGCCTGTTATTTTGGGCTTCTCAAGCACCAGATATTATACAGTAGGTTTGAATAAGTATAGGCTATTTCAGCAGGACTCAATCACAAGACATTTAATTTGACAAATAATCAGAATGTAAAAGTTAACTTTTCTGCTAAGTGTAAGCCTTTGTAAAAACTTTGTGTGTATTGAAATACATGTATTTCTTTGGTATACACTAGCAGTCAAAAGTGTGGGCTCCCTTGACTTAATATATGTTTCTTGTGATCTTAGAATGCCTTCTGATCAAAAGACTATGGTACAACTGGACTAAATGCACACTTTTTTTCTGAGTAACATTAAGATAATGTTTATTCAAATTAACCACTTCAGCAGGGGTGTAGCAGTTATTTTAAAAGTGGGGGATGTGGGGACACAGCTGTCAGTAGGTGGCTCGCACAGACCCAACACTTAGGGTGTGTTCACACTCGGCAGGATTGGTTCGATTAAAATGAACTCTGGTGCGATTGCTCTGTTAGTGCGGTTCATTTGAACAAGTGTGAACGCTGCCATCCGAACCTTGGTGCGCACCAAACAGGCGGACTGAGACCCCCTGAATGGTGGGTCTTGGTCCGCTTTCAAATGAACTCTGGTGCGGTTCGATTGATATATGAATGCAGCATGGACCAAAGACGTCTAAACGGACCAAAAACAGAAAGTAATTTTCCTAATACTGACCTCAAGCATACCTGATTCTCTCATCATAGGAGCTATGTTGCCCATTACAGTACGGTACAGGCGTCGGAACCGCCGTCAGCCATTCTTGCAGCATATCTTCATTTGTGTGTGCAACGGAGGAATTCCTGGCGCTGTTTTGACTCCTTTTACATATTTTATTAGCTCTTTGTTTGTTCTCAGCTGTGTGTGCAACGGAGGAATTCCTGGCGCTGTTTTGACTCCTTTTACATATTTTATTAGCTCTTTGTTTGTTCTCAGCTGTGTGTGCAACGGAGGAATTCCTGGCGCTGTTTTGACTCCTTTTACATATTTTATTAGCTCTTTGTTTGTTCTCAGCTGTGTGTGCAACGGAGGAATTCCTGGCGCTGTTTTGACTCCTTTTACATATTTTATTAGCTCTTTGTTTGTTCTCAGCCACTATATATATATATATACATATAAATCCAACGAGTGCATTTAGCCCAGCAGCCAGCATTGTTTTGGATGTTCGGCAAGTTCCGTTGCAAAATATACGTCATAAAAGCTGTCCAATCAGGTTGTGACCTTATCCTGATGCCTTTTGTTTTGTATCTTTAGGTTCGGTGATAAAAATGCCAGTGAGAACGCTAAGCAAACCAGGACTAAATGTATCATTTTCTTTTTTTGGTCCAGACCAAGAGAACCGAACTACAAATGTGAACACACCCTTACAGTGCAGTATTAATATATTACAGTACAAATTAATATATAAGTATGATATAAGTATTATATTATATATATATATATATATATATATATATATATATATATATATATATATATATATATATGAGGGTTTTGGCTACGTTCACCAAAATTTGTTCAGATCCATTTAATGATTCAGTGACCATTTCTGGTGATGCCAGAATGTGGTGACAAATGAGTGTCTGGTGTGAAATTAGTTAGTCACTGAATCAACGATCAAAAGAAAATTTTAATCCTTTAAAATTTGTATGTCTACAGACCTACAAAGAGATTTTAGTAGAGGTTTAAAGCATTATAAGAACAAAGCAAATCTATCATTTCCCTACAGTTTGAGCTGCTCATACATTTTATAAAAAGACAACAATAATAGTCTTATAATAATTATAATGAGTTTCAATAACATCCATATGTTTTCATGTATAAAAAAGCATGTCTGCATATCTATTCACTTCAGTAAAATGCATAAGTGTTCTAAGAACACAGCAGATCTTTCTTTTTTCCTACAGTTTGTCGACTGCACACCAACATAGAGGTAAAAAAACAGGAGCTGATATTAAAAATAGCTTTACATATTTAACACAGATCTACTAATCTGCTTAAATTGGCTAAAAGAACCGATCAAACTAGTACCTCACAAACATAATGTAAAAAGCATAACTTAATGAAGACTCAGGTTCTGATATAAACTCATCTCTAGATTATTAATTTAGATCAACATCAATGGCGATAAAAAAACATGGATAAATGAGCATTGTTGAAAGCAACTTTGTAGAAATTAACGGAGCTGCACTGATTAGACTGAGGCTTCACGCCATCCACTGCGGCATCCACGCGCAACTCACCACGTGCCCCATCGAGAACGAACCACATTATAGCAACCATGAGGAGGTTACCCCATGTGACTCTACCCTCCCTAGCAACCGGGCCAATTTGGTTGCTTAGGAGACCTGACTGGAGTCACTCAGCACATTCTAACTAGCAAAGTAGTGAACTCCAGGGGTGGTAGCCAGCGTCTTTTATCACTGAGCTACCCAGGCCCCCCAAAATCACCTTTTCTAAGAGTGTGGGGGATGTGTCCCCTACGTCCCCCACGGCTGCTATTTCAGCCTTTTTTGCACTTCAGAAAAAGGCTAACTGTTTCCTGTTAAATTAAAACACATTTGGTATTTCATCTTAAGGATTCAAAATAAATGAATGTGCATTGTGCATGACATTCTTCATAAATCTATCTGCCCCACTTAAGAAAAGACATTGTGTTTTATAGGGGCCTTTAGCCCCTGCAACATCAGGGGCTTTTTTTCCCCCCAAATACTATCCTTTCACGTATTGGACAGATATTTAAAACTTTGATTTAATAACCTTGAACAAAACTGAAAATGACAAATGGGTATTTTGTCTCAAAATAAATGTGATAATGTCATGGGTTCTCATTAGCTACATCAATTTGCAACCATTTAAAAATTATTAAATATTAGATAAAATTGCCTCAAAACCAACCTTTAGACATTACATGCAATGATCTCATGGATCAGGAAAATTTTGCAGTGTATAGTGACAAACAGGTGTTAAGAAAATTACTCTGGTACTTGGGAGTGTTTTGGGAGAAAATAAAATCAAATGTACCTTTTACCCCAGGGGGCCTTTAGCCCAGGGTTTTTATAGTTTTGGATTTTTAATTTAGTATTTATTTCAGTTTTATATTCAATGTATTATTTATAATCTATTTATAATAAAATTATTATTTTAACTTATTAGTTTTAGTATTTAATGGCTGTCAAAGCTAAAGCATTTACTGATATCATTTGCATGATATCTAGTGGCATTTTCATGTTTAATTAAGTTAGACTGAAGATGTTTCAAATTGTATACTATAAGGTGAATGTGGGTAAAGTGGGACAGTTAAGCTTGATCCCCATTGTATGTGTATTTCCTTAAATGGTTAGAAATAATTACTAAACTAATCTTTGGGAAGAAAACAATTAACTTTTTGAGGTTTTAAATTGATGATTTTATATCAGCATGTGTGACAGTCTAGCAGAGCTCATTTCGTGACCATCGGTGGGAAAAGCAATGGTAAAGAAAATGTTAGAAATCTGAGGTAGCTAAATCTAGAGGTAACGGTGATAATAAAGTAAAAGTTGACTAAATGTTTGTAAATGTTAAATATGACGATGTTTCATGTGAAAGTGTACAAGAAAATATATTTAGAAATTCCAAATAACTTGTAGGTAGGTTTTCCTCTGTCCCACTTTACCAAAACTGTCTGAACAAAATCTGGGATTTGGTCAAAAGAGGGTCTTCAAATGTTCTTCTTCCCTGTATTTATTATTTCTTAATTTTTGCTTTTGACTAAAGTAGGAGACATGCTAAGTTTCTATAAAGGAATCATTTCATGTTATGTGGCATTTGGATCATAATTAAAAGTGCCAAGAAACTAAAATTTCCAAAAGGGTCCCACTTTGCCCATATTTACCCTACTGTGTATAAAAAAAAACCTAAAACTATAATTAATTTTATTGTAGTTAGTTTTGGAGTTATGAAAAAGTATTTTAGTTTCAGTTTTTTTCCAATCTTTTCCATTTTTATTTTTGTTTCAGTTAATGAAAAGTTCATTTAGTTTTCATTAGCGATAATAACACTGCTTTAGCCCCGTTGTACACTGTTAAAAATTTTCCCGTAAAAAAACAGTAAAGAACTGGCAGCAGGGTTGCCAGCAAGTTACTGTAAAATTAACAGTATCTTGCTGTAGCTGAAATTTACAGTTTGCTACTGTTTTTGCAAATACAGAATAAAGCTGTTATTTTACTACATTTACAGTAAAATACTGACAAAAGGATTAGCATTTATTACTGTTTATTTGCACTTTTTCACAAGAGGTATATTTGCAGGATTTTACTGTAAACTACAGTAAAAATACACTACATGCTACTGTATAAGCTATTGAGTAATGGACTGCTAGCAAAAAGGACTACAATGTGTTTACTTTTTTTCTAAACCTTGTGATTTAATAAATTATTCCTTAGTCTTGCAATAAAAAATACCATGTTTTAATAGTGTATAAATGTAGCCTTTGAAATAGTGACTTAAACTTTTGAGACAAATAATACAGCTTCAAAGTGTCTTTTCAAAACGTCTCTCTTTATTTACAAAACCCCATTCTTGCAAAACATCTGTACAAAATTATAAGGCAATTGGTAAAACAAAGCCCAAAGCTGATTTGGGTAAATAAACTTACATTTCAGTCATATAAATAATAAATACATATTATAACAAATAATAACAAATCTCTGTCTGTCCCAACACTGAACTCTGGACACAAACACGCAGTAAATAACTGAGAAAGTGGCTGAATGAATGACTAAAACAGTGTGTGTGAGTGTCTGAGAAAGTGTTTGTGTGAGTTTGTGTGTGTGTGAGTTTGTGTGTGTGTGTGCATGTGTTTGTGTGTGAGTTTGTGTGTATTGATTGTGTGTGTGTGTGTGTGTGTGTGTGTGTTGAGTGTGTGTGGGAGAGTGTTTGTGTGTGTGTGAGAGATTGTTTGTGTGAGTTTGTGTGTGTGTGTGTGAGAGTGTTTGTGTGTGTGAGAGAGTGTTTGTGTGTGTGTGTGCGTGTGTGTGTGTGAGAGAGTGTTTGTGTGAGTTTGTGTGTATTGAGTGTGTGTGTGTGAGAGAGTGTTTGTGTGTGTGTGTGTGTGTGAGTGTTTGTGTGAGTTTGTGTGTATTGAGTGTGTGTGTGTGAGAGAGTGTTTGTGTGTGTGTGTGTGTGTGTGTGTGAGAGTGTTTGTGTGAGTTTGTGTGTACTGAGTGTGTGTGTGAGAGAGTGTTTATGTGTGTGTGTGTGTGTGTGTGTGTGTGTGTGTGTGTGAGAGAGTGCTTGTGTGAGTTTGTGTGTGTTGAGTGTATGCGAGAGAGTGTTTGTGTGAGTTTGTGTGTGTGTGTGTGTGTGTGTGAGAGAGAGAGAGAGAAAGAGAGAGAGAGAGAGAGTGTTTGTGTGAGTTTGTTTGTGTTGAGTGTGTGTGTGTGAGATAGTGTTCGTATATGAGTGTTTGTGTGAGTTTGAGTGAGTGTGTGTGTGAATTACTGGGTTCACTGACTTATATAAAGTCCCACTCAAAGTCCATTAGTTTCTTTAGTAGACTGGAGACACGAGGGTTGACTGATGTCATCATTTTCTGGGCGACTTTCCCCATACGCTTTGACAGGACTTTGCCTCGTCCAGCCTTGGTGCCTCTCTCAGGATTTATCCCGATGAAATGCCTGAAAAACAAATGTGTGTATTCGTAATTAGTGTCAGGAGAGCTTTCTTAAAGGAGTAGATCACCCAAATATAAAAATTCAATCATCATTTACTCACCTTAATGCCATGCCAGATGTGTATGATTTTCTATCATCATCAGAACACAAACGAAGATGCCTGTCATTTCAGCGCGCTACAGAGACAACAATGGAACGTTATTTAAATAAAATTTGCAACGTTGTTTGAAGGCTGCACTTCGCAGAATAAAAAGAAGTTACGTTTTTATGAATCTCACCCTGTAATATGGAAGATCCGTTTCAGAAATCCAGCTGCACTCGGTGTCACAGTTCCAGTTGGTTTCCCACTGAAACAAGTGTTTAAAAAGTTAGATACAATTCCAGTATCACCAATGTTTTCAGATTAAAAGAGAAGGAATATCATGCATCCCTGAATAAAACTTAACATTATCAGCTGTACAGCTGCGTTTCCCAAAAGCGTTGTATACTTCGTCGTAAGTAGATTGTAGAAAGCATAGTCACCAATGGTTTCTACAACCTATTTAAGCTTACAATGCTTTTGCGATTTGCAGCCCAGATCTGAACGTTAAAGTTGTTAACGTTATCTGACCACACTGACCGCTTGAGTGAGGTGTTTCTGCACTGTTTTGTGTCAGCTCAGACTCCAATCTCAAATCTGATATGCAAATTAACAAATTAACCCAAATCCAGTGCATTATTCAATCTGACAACAAATCACCTAAAGAAAACAATTTTAGTAAAAGAAACAAAGATCTTGGGCTTAAAGACAGAAATATAACATTACAAACAGCTTATTTAGTTGATATTGGGATCTGATGGCAGGTAGGCTACCAAAATCATTATCACAGCACAATATGAGTTGAACATAAATGTAATGTTTTATGGCTATGCTAAAAAGCAAAGCAAAAGGGTACTCACCTATTAATTCAGAAGATGGAGATGGGTGAAAAAAATCACCCCTTAAACACATGTGGGCTCACTGTAGTCTTGTGTTCCCAAAATGCAATGCAAAAAATACTGTAAAGTACTGTTTTCTTTCCTTTGAGCAATCAATACTGTAAAATACCGTAATATTACGTCTAAGTCATTTAACCAACCAAAATTAACAGTAATGTACTGCATTTAAAAATAACAGGATTATACTGTTGATATTTTGAAGTAAATTAACAGCAATTTTTAAGAGTGTACCCTATGCTTAAATGCTTAAAATTGTTGTCAAATAGGCTATATGTATGGTTTTGTTTACAAAACTAAAAGAAGTTAAAATACAATCTATACAATAATGACATTGGAGTTAACATCAGAAAGCTAGATTACAGTTTTCTTACATTTGCATGTACAAATTACATTAGCCATCAAATTTATAGGCTTGAAAACTGCATTGACTAAAACAATTTATAATATTCGTTTATTATACTTATACAATACATTGTCTAAGTCACTGTCACTAATTCCCCTTATGAATTCCAGCTGTGTGACAGCAGCTGTAAATCAGGTGCCAAAATATTCCAAATGCCCTTAAATTAATGTGTTATAATATAAATTAGTTAAAATGTACTAATTAAAACCAGTTAACAAAACATAGAATTCCTATATCATTTAAGATGATTTTGGCACAGACATATTGTTATTTATATATTAATAAAACACCCACTGTGTGTATATTTAACATCAGATTCCATAAGATCTTAGTTGTTTTCTTTTTCAGACAAATATGAACAAATATGAAACCTCAGGGATTTTTTTATTGACTTTGGTAGATGCACCACATTTTGTTTTTTTGTTTTTTGTTTTTGCACCATATTTTTTTTTTTTTTATGCATAAAGATCCATACTGGAAACCCAAGCAGTGATGACTTTGGTTGGCCTATCTTCTGGAAGTTGTTCGACAATCCCTCAGCAGAAAAATCTGGGATGTTTTCATGTCCTTCTTTTAATGGGATCCTTTATCAACTCCAGGACAATTTGGTTTGATCAGTACTTAAAATGAACACCCGTGGTATCTGCCTTCTTGTTTAAACCTTTGGCCAAAGAAGCCCTTCTAGCCAGAAGAGTGCTCTCGTTGCTGAGGTGATAAGATGTAACATTTTTATCCACAACAACGGTGCCTATTTTTCTTGGGCCAGCTCTAGGAATGATGGGCAGACACGTTGGTTGCAAATCTGGCATGCTCTTCAGCACAGTAACAGGCCATTGAGGCTGAGATTTACCTTTCACTACCCTAACTGGTCTCCTCACAAGATTGGGCAGACAGGATATGGAAGGGAGGACTGAAGACTCAGCTTTGGCTTTGGTCCTGGGAGACTTGCATGAAGGATCTGTGATCTTTCCATCAAAATCTTCCGTAAACTTGTCAGAAGATCTGGGCCCTCGACGCCCTGGAGGTCTTTTGTCTGTATTCGACATCTTTGATCCAAGCTCTGAAGGCCTGGGCCCTCGACGACCTTGAGGTCTTTTGTCTGGAGCCGAATTCCTCGGTCCTATCTCTGGCAAGAAAGGTCTAAAATGCTTGCCTTCGAGGTATGGCCAACCGCAAAGAGTCTGTCCGTCTCTGTCCATCGTGTCTAAATGCTTGGTTGAAGTTTTCCAACAGCAACAACAACAAAACTGGCAAGAATGAGTGATGAGCAAATAGCAATCACAACAGTCAAATGCAAATGAAGCTTTGATCAACACGATCCGCTCTTTAGAACCTTCAGTGCTGCAGTGATTATGTCGTCACACGCAACATTGCTTGCTTTTGTAAACACACTAAGAACGTTCTAAATACTTAAGCAATCTCTTCAGAATAAACTTAACTTAACACTTGGCATATCCACGTGACTCCGCATTGTTAGCATTTCGATTAAAATCGATGTAAATACATACATTGTTTAGCTTGTATTCAACGTATTAACAAGCACCGTTATTTTTTTTTATTTTTTTTTTTACCTAAACTGGATTATGCTGGTTTTGATTTCAGGATTTCTCAAAATAAAATCGCAAAAACATATTTATAATAATAATATCTTAATAATATAATATACTATTATAATGAAATGTAGCCTATACAATTATTATTATTATTATTATTATTATTATTATTATTATTATATATTTTAAAGGCCGTACAAAATCATTTCAGAGGATGTTTGCAAAAAGAGCAAAATTGAAAACTAGTTGCAGCGCAGACTATTAAATAGGATGCGAAATTGAATGTAAATATTTAAAATTAGGCTACTTGTAAATTCCCATATAAAAGTGCGAATTTCAGACCGAGTTGGCAATACCTTATTATCGAACCCCATTCACTTTAACGCAATCAACAAAAACGGGATGATTATTTTTAAGACTTCGTCTCATTTTCTACAGAAACAGAGATTTTACGTAAATAAATAAATAAATAAATTAAAAAAAAAAAAAAAAAAAAAAAAGGTAATTTTCGAGCTAACAAAGCAGAGGAGTAGCGTTTCCAAGTTTAAATAATATACAGGCAATTAGATGTATGGATCTCATTGCATCAGATAACAAAATCTCAAACCTGCAAACAAATGAGGCAAGACCTTTTCTCAGAACTAACTTCACTTTTTTGGCCATTTTTTGCAGTTCATTTTTAATCTTAATTTTCAACAGGATCTATTGTTTTATATTGTGATAATTAAAACCTAACACATTTTTGTGCAATGTTTCACGTGAAAACTGTGATTATGCACAGGAGATGCCTTAGGTGCCTTTCTGCCCTTGTGTATTCATTGCAGTTTGGAGATGATGTGAAGTTTATTCTTATGTCTTTGTTCCACATGCCCAAAACAGTGAGGTGGAGACTATTCAACAATAACAGTGACTACAATGATAAGAGCAAACAGATATTAAAATCATATAAACAATTCAACGATCTCTTCCATAATTAAAACAATTTCTTCACCCCCAGGCTTTAAATTGAACACAGAACATGTTACATTAAGTCTAACACCATCAGTCTAATTCACTACTTTACCAAGGAGCCCCATGTAAATGCCATCAGTAGTATATGTTTACTTTTGTGTTTTTCCACACAGCAGTGTAAGAATGCGTCTGTGATGCTGATGGTTTAATTGGTATGGTGGTTTGGCTGGAAAGTGTCTTTATATCAACAAGAAGAGGAATAACTATCCTGTCAATCACATTAGATCAAGCAGTTGGAGAGTTCTGCAGGGGTAATCCAGTATTATTGGAGGAATTTGTACTTGAGGACTTCTGAACCTGAATACTTACTCAATTACATTTCCAAAGGGGAAAAACTTTTTACTTTTATAATTTTATTTAGAACTTCAAAGGACATATGCAAGTCATCACACTAAGCTATCAAGCAAATCAAATTAAGCTCCTGCATAATTTAACTTTATTTATGTTGTTGGCAAGATACAGTAACTTTTAATTAAGATTTTAACGCAGTTCATATAAAGTTTAATGTCTCTACTTTTTCCAATTCAAAAGACCTCTTTACATATTTCAACTAGCTTTCAACCCAAAAGCTCAAACGTATCCTCTTCAACATTCAATTCATGTTTGATTTTGATTCTAGTGAAAATGTGGTTCTTGTTAATGCCAATTTATTTTTTAAACCAATTAAAGTGCAAAATGCAAAGCTTAAATCCTGTGTCACCATGCAATTAAAGCCATTCTCACAAATCGACAAAACCTCAAAGTTTAAACTAGTATCATTTGCAGCAATGACGTTTAATACATCAAAGAAATCCAAATATTTAAGTTTGCAAGGCATAACAACACATTTACAAGGTCATTGAATGTAACATTTAGTGACAATGCAGCACTGGCCCAACAGGGCAAGTGACAGTTCTGTCAGCTGACCTCTTTACATATTACCACCAGCTTTGAACCCAAGACCTCTAACAAATCCTCTTCAACATGCAATGATTCTTGTTAATGTGGCAGTTTATTCTCTTAAATCAATGAGACAGCAAAATGCAAAGCTTAGAGGGATTGTTCTCCCAAAAATGAATTTTCTCACATCATTTACTCACCCTCATGTCATCCCAGACGTCTATGACTTCCTTTCTTCTGCAGAACACAAATGAAGAGTTTTTGAAGAATATCTCAGCTCTGTAGGTCCATACAATGCAAGTGAATTGTTGAATCTCCAAAAATCACATAAAGCCAGCATAAAAGTACTCCAGTGGTTAAATCCATATATTCTGAAGTGATATAATAAGTGTGGGTGAGAAACAGATCAATACTTCAGTCCTTTTTTACTATGGGCTCTATCTTCATTAGTGTACAAAGAGCAGCCATGACCATGCGCAACATCTTATCCAATTTTCGTAAGCACACTAATTCTAAGCACAATTTTTGTGCCAGTGCAAAGTGCAAGTGGGTGTGGGTTGGAGTGTTTACGCTATCTGAAGGTGTATGTGCGCAAACTGTGGGTGTATTGTTTGTTAATGAAGTGGCACAAAACACAATTTGCTATTTTCCTGTGTAATAGGTCATTGCACTAAGATGTTTCAAGGTCTGTTTTCAGCGCAAAGTCTTAACTCAGTTCCTACATTTGTAGTTTGGGGATTCCACCAGCAGGTGGTAATAAGTTCATGTCCAAACTCTGAAAATATTGGTGAACATCAAATTATGACCATCTCAATTGTAGCCGTTTCATGAAACAAACATTTATGAGAATTGTGTTGAACTATCTATAGGTCATGGTTTCATTTTCAATTATTATTATTATGTTTATATATTTACAGTTGTATTTATGATCTAATTTGTATTGGTAATTTTCCACCTGTTGTCTTAGAGTGATTTTGAAGTCACTGCAAAAGGGGCCGATGGAAGAAGTTGGAGAGGATAAAATGTTTGGATTTGGTATGATTATTTTGACCACTTCATTATTTGATTATATTTTTGTTTAATTTGAAGTGTTATTGAGAATTTTTTTTCAATAAATGAATGTTATTTTTCAAAACCAAATTCGACCAGTAATGAAGTGAATGCTGATACAATCACTTTTAATACTAGCCATGATTTGTGTGTTAGTGTAACGTAGCTGGCAATGAGGCAAACGAAGAGACGATGACGATGGAGTGAAGAACCCAAGTGCAATTTATTTAACAAAAGTGAGATCCAAAAAACCCTAACTACAAATGTGAAACATAAACATGAACTAGACTTGAACTGATGTAAACTTGACTTGACATAGACTTGACATAAACTTGACTTGACATGACATGGCATGGCATGGCATGGCAACGTTACCAAACACACAATACCTGACAACCAACAATGGTAAACATGAGGGCTTAAATACTTGGACATGGGAGAACATAAACCAATGAACAAACAGAACTCGAAACAAGATAATCAAACAATGAACCAATGAAAACAAGACACATGAACATGTAGGGAAAACAGTACATCACATGACTAGGAACATATGACATGAAACAGGAACTAAACTATTCAAAATAAAAGACATGAAATACATGAACAGATGAAAATTATTAATAATGTTTACATTCTCTATAATTTAACAAAATGTACATCAAAAACCTGACAAGAATCACATTTTCTATGCATATAAATGGACTGTGTCACTGTCATAGAAATATATCTATTCTTCTATTTCATTGCATACAGTCCATTCACACTACCAACTTCTTATGAATGTGCTGTCTTTCTTTGTATCACTGGTGTTTGACAGGGAATGGACTATATAATAGGATGCATATGGTGCAATAACCGGAGAAATACCTCAGAATAAAATTGCACTTGACCCAGTACATTAACACTTTGCACGGGAAATTTCTGCAAACCACTTGCACCTAGACTTAGCGCATGCTTGCACGAAAATACCAAAACTTCATGGCTATGCCCATTGACTTTGCGCTTCTGACTTAAAGCATATAGCACTGCACTGAGCGGTCTTAAAATAGGGCCATAAATCTCCACCTTTGACCAGCCCAGACCAGTAGTTTGCAATATGCACAAAGAATGCGAATCACCAAAAAACAAAAGAAGAATATGGAAGTTAAAGTGACAGTGGAGATTTACAGTAAAAGAAGGACTTCAATATTGATCTGTTTCTCACCCACACCTATCATATCGCTTCTGAAGACATGGATTAAACCACTTAAATTGTATGGATTACTTTTATGATGCTTTTGCGTGATTTTAGGAGATTCAAATTTCTGGCCACCATTCACTTGCATTGTATGAACATACAGAACTGAGATATTCTAAAAATCTTCATTTGTGTTTTACAGAAGAAAGAAAGTCATGCACATCTGGGATGGCATGAGGGTGAGTAAATGATGAGAGAACTTTCATTTTTGGGTGAACTGTCCCTTTAACCACTGGAGTCATATGGATTACTTTTCTGCTGCCTTTATATGTCTTTTGGAGATTCAAAGATCTGACCACCATTCGCTTGCTTTGTATGGATTTACAGAGCTGAGATATTCTTCTAAAAATCTTCATTTGTGTTGCAGAAGAAAGAAAGTCATACACATCTGGGATGGTGTGAGGGCGAGTAAATGATGATAGAATTTTCATTTTTGGGTGTGCTATACCTTTAACTCTTCATGCAAAATTGACCCCATAAGTTAATTGGTAAATCTGTCCTTACTTTGGAGAGTCGGAGGACCTCATCAAATGTTTCAATTATTGGTAATACTTTAAAATAAGGTTCCATTAGGTAGGCTATCATGAACTAACAATGAACAATATATATATATTTTTATAATGCATTAATTAATCTTTGTTAATGTTAAATTATGAAAATACAATTGTTCAATCTTAGTTCATGTAAGGTCAAAGTGCATTAACTAATGTTAACACATCCAACTTATATATATATATATATATATATATATATATATATATATATATAAATTGTATTAATATATGTTGAAATGAACATTGACCGAGATTAATAAGTGCCAAAAACGTATTGTACATTGTTAGTTCATGTTAACTAAAGTAGTTTAGTAATGTTAACAAATATAACCTTATTGTAGTGTTGCCAAATTATTAATAAACGTACATTTTGTTTTTGTTCTAGTATTGCAAGTTTTCTTTAGGGTTACGGATAAGCATTGGGTTAGGGCGGGTCTTTTAAGACAAATTATAATTAACTTTACATATGAAAACAATAGAAATCTACAGTATGTTATGTCCACATTCAGGTAACTAGAGGACAAACTACTGATTAACGGGCTGGGATTCCCCCTAATTCCATAACCCCAGAATAATCTGTCCTAGTATAATGTTCTAGAATATCCGCACTGCCGAGCGCACAGTAGCTACATTGAGGGGCATCTGCGATCTCAAGAGCGTGTATTGTACGTCGCGTTTTAGATAAGTCAGTGATATGGGTCCTGCGCAATTGTGAATGAATCTGAAAGTCCACAAATCATCATTTTACGTTGCCTTAAGGACTTGAAATTGTAACCCCCAGACCCCATGCCTTCTATTCATCCCACTACTGCAATGCATCAGTCTGTGTATCCCTCCCCCTATCCATGTTCCCTCCCTGTCCCTCCTCGCCTATCCCAAACGCAGCATCCTTACAGCTAAACAACGAGACACCGCCAATGAACGCGTCACTGCGGTGCATTGCAGGTGTATTGCTCCGGTTGAAGAGGATTTTTGTGCACATCACAATTTCAGAACCGAGCGTATATGCGGGGAACAGCAGCAGGCTATCGAACGACGGCATTTTTGGTTTATTTTCGTGACGCACGCGCAAATACAACACCCCGCGCGACTCACTGAATGATTTAACGGCGCGAGCGGGGCGACTTCATCGGTTTTTACGAATCGTGCCGGAGGAAAAGCGCGAATAAGCAACTGAATGAAGAACACAGGGCGAAGAGGAACGTTATTTCGACTAAAAACATGTGGTAATCGGTAACGGTAGGCTAAGAAATATTCAGACCATAGAGATAAGCATCCTAAGGACACATTTATCATTGTTGACAGTGGAAATATCGTCGACGTTGTTGATATTTGCCTCATCTGTAAATAGGGGGGAAAACACTTCCTTGCATGCCTTTCACCATATCACACCCATTGAATTTTGCTTAAAAGACTAGGGAATGTAATTAATCAGTTCCTCTGTAATGTAGACGCATGAATGATGTACTATTGACATGTTTTGTTGATCATTATGCGCTGTTAGACATATGCCTTCATGCTTGATAGTTGGAAATACAGACGCTTTGACAAAATAACGGAATATGACCAGATGGCATGAGCCATAACCACATCCGGTCACAGTAAACACTTATTACATGTATCAGCAACTGCATATGCGTTTATTTTTAATGAGAGAAATACACAAACATTAAATCCAGTGTTGAAGTCATTAGACAGCACTAGGCAGTCTGCTAAATTAGTTGTTATTTTATATATCCTATCATGTAAATTCCTCATATTACAGTATATATTTAGCAGGTCATTACTTCCACTTGGTTATAAGTCTATCATTTGAAACTGATCCTAAGAGATACATCCTCACAGTCACACATTAACCTTTCAAAAGCAATAATTCACAGAGTACATAAGCAATATACAGTATATATATATATACACACACACACACGCTGTGGCGCAAAGATTGATTCACCTAAATAATTTTTCTCAGGTTAAAAGTGTAACGCTCGCTTGTCTTCCATTATTTACATAAATCTCTCATTCTAGATCACAAACCTCAGATCCAAGTCTTCCACTATCACAAAAAGAAAACTTTGTTTATTAGTGACTATCCCACTATGTATTTTAGAAGTCAGATTAGATATTGATCAAAATATTTGTATCACCTGAAAACGAATATTGAGATCATTATTAAAGAAGATAGCACAGAATAGATTCAGCCTCACAGCTAAATAGGTAAAGAAAACATCCGAAGAACAATTATAGACATTTGAGTCTGGCATCTCAGCTCGTTTTTCTTTCATGGAGTAACTGTATACTCCATGTCTGGACTTATTGAACTGATCGCCTTGCACAGAAGATATAACGTTCTCTGATACACTGGACTCCTTTGGTCCTCAACAGCGACTATAGGGAGAGGAGGAACCATCATTAGGGTCTGAACTAAGAGGGAAGCCCTACATCATCTCCCTGTCTGCCTCTGGCCTGAACTGTTTTCTACACTGTCAGGCTCATCTGTTCACAGATCCAGAGGACGTATTTCCCTCGTAGAGCTTCTGTCTCACTGTGGAGTACTTGCCGAGACCTTTGGCTCTTCTGTCAACTGTGTGATACTGTGTTTTGTGTGTGTGTGTGTGTGTGATTGTGTTTTTGTGTGAGAGAGACACACAGAGATACGACTCTGAAAGGAACGCCTATCATCAGTGAAGATGTCTGCACTGCGGCTTCTGTGGGTTCCTGTGCTGATGTGTTTAACACAAGGTGAGTGCCTTAAGCTATGTAACTCTTGATATGCACGTTCCAAACATTACGATCTGTGTCTGTCTGTGTCAGTTAGGCCATGTCAAGGGAAGAGGTCACTTCTCAGTGTGTAGGAGGAATCCATTCATGTTCTCAAGCTAAAATGTATGTGATGCTGTCAGTCATAATGCTGGCATTTTTAAGTGTTTAGATAGACAGACAGACATATAGATTAAACATATGTGAAAGCCAGTGCCAGTTGTAATGAATTCTTAGATGTTAGATTACAAAATAATGCAACTGAACTGAATGTAATTGCTTTTGCGGCATGGATGTGTTTAGTCTGCTGACCAGTTCAGGGTAATTTAGCACCTGTCCAGTAGTGTTATTTCTATGCACTTTGTTTATTCAGTCTCAGCATGTTTATGGTTATCGGGGTTCCAAAGCCACCCAGATTGCTCTGTAAAACCCCAAACCAGCTGTAACTCTTTGTAAAGTGTGTTTAATGGCAAAATGAGTTGTTGTATGTGGTCAGAATGTTTTCAGTCAGCAATGTAGCTCTTGCCCATTCTCCCTCACTTCTGTCCTAGACTGCTATTATCTCTTAGTCATCATTTGTGATCAGGGACTAATAATGAAATGTTTTTCATTTTGGTTCTTTCTGAGCAGAAACTTTTTTTTTCATTCCAGTTTCAGCGTTCTGTTGCCTCCTTTACAAAAAACGGTTAATAACATATATATATATATATATATATATATATATATATATATATATATATATATATATATATATATATATATATTTTTTTTTTTTTTTTGAATTAATTTTTTTTTTTTTTTTAAATAACAGTACTATGTGCTAGGGGTGGGTGATATACCAGTTGCTGTGTCACCAGATCTCTCTCTCAAAATAAAGGGACCTGATCTGGAAAAACAAGCTCAAAATAAAGGAATTGTCTCAACCAAAATAAGTGAAAGTAAGCGATTTCATTTTTTTCCCATGGGGAAATGATAAGCATAAAAATCATAACAAGCAAAGTATACAATAGCCTATATAAAATAATGATAAACATATCCCCAAAATTATTTAAAATATTTCAAAAATACATCTGGCCATCTAAAATCAATTATTAGCCAAAATGTCTCTCTCCTGTATGCATGCACACACTACTTGGGTGTGTTTGGACTAAACTTATGTGGGTCAAATAATTTTATTTGAAATATTTAATGGTTATTTAAATAAATATATTATTTTATTTTAATAATTTTTTAAATTACAGATCTGCTTCTCGATCAGAAGTAGCATCAAACGAGCATTAAATCTGTATTATATCTAACAGTAATTCAGTGAAGACTTGGAAACAACTGAGAAATATACTTTTTACCTTGATATTTTACCTTGCATCTGGATTAACTGTGCATGTATATGCCACAGAATGCTACCTCCACAAAGTGTATAAAGGCAGAGAAATGTGTAGAATGTGCAGCAGTTTCCTTCCGAATTAAAGTGAAAAATGAGAAGAAAGAATAAAAAATATTCAAAAAATAAAAGAGAGAAGCCTGTTTCCCATTGTTTGGGAAACAGGAAGTGGTAATGGTAATTAAATGAACCGGTTACCAACATTTAAAAATAAAGTTTTCACTCTGAACAGTTGAAGGCAACTTGGTTCCCATTTTCAGTTATGTTCTGCAAAAAATTCCTTGGAACGTTTTCAGTCCCTGGTTGTGATGCTGTGTTTTGTTGTGGGCGTCCAAAATATGTGGCTGTCTATGCTCATAAATACCCTGAATATCTTTCATCTGCAACAGCATGGAGGAAGGAGATGGAAATATATCTCACCCCCAAGGAACAGGTGTTGTCACTTGTGCCTGAGCGATAAATGTTTCAGTTTATGCAGTGGGGATTTGTATTTCCCCTCATGCCATGCGTCAGGACACCCATTATGGGGATAAGGTTATATCCTGTAGTTATACATAGCACCATTTACCTGCTGTTTAGATTAACCTTTTGTTGTGCTATACCTGTATATCTCTGATGAACAAATGCAAACCTTCTTTATCTCATTTGCCAATTCCCTCTCGCCTCAGATCATTGATTCTTTCCGAAGTATTGTAAATGATCGCTATCATGTCCTTGTGTGTTGTTTTTCTAAGACTGTGGCTATAGCAACAAAATTTATGTAAACTTCATTATTTTCAGATACACATAATAAACCGTGCTTAACTGCATAGTGCATACAAATGTGTTCATTTAAATAGAAAATAACATTTACATACAAGGCATTTAGCAAACAATGTTATCCAAAAAGTGACTTTAGCTTCACATATTCAATATTAAAACAACATTAATAATGATTTTTGATCTGTGCTCGCATTAAGGATTTCATTGATAATATCTATGTTTTTGTGACGTGTGTGTTCTTATTATTGATATATTATTATTTTATTTAATAAGGAGGAGTGAAAATTTGTGAAGCATTGACTTAAAATTAGACAGGAAATGGGAAAGCTCAAAAAGGAGAACTGTTACACAACAATACTTGTTTATTACACAGCTCTCTGGAATACTTGATTTTGATTAGTCAATGGCGCCATCTATCGGTCTGATATTTCTGAGTAACAACCGCACTTCCACATATCAGAGCGCTCCTCTGGGTATTGCAAGCCACCTTTACTACTTCTCGGATCACTGTGCGATCTCTACAAATAAGCTAATAAAATAATTTCAACTTAAATCAATCATTTCATGTGCTTTTATTTGCCAAGTAATCTTTTAAATGAGCTGGATAATGAGTAGTCAGACAGTCATTAATTACTAAATAAACCAACAGAACTATGACGCAAATCGTAGGTGGTATTTAGTTCAGTGATTTCTTTCTTCTCAGAATTACAGAATTTCAATGCAAATCAATGTTTCATGTCCATTTATTTGTTTATTTGGTGAGTAGTCTTGTAATAGGCTGGATAATGAGCAGTCAGATGGTCATTTACACAGCATAAACACCAACAGAACTCTGACGCAAATGTCATTTCAGGATTTCAGGAAGGTGGATTTCAGCTGTTAAGTGATTTATTTCTTCTCACATAATTACATAATTTCAACTCAAATCAATATTTTGTGTTGATGTATTTATTTATTTGGTTAGTAGCTGTGTAATAAGCCAGATATTGTACAGTAAACTGGTTGTTATCTCAAAATAAACTGATATAAGACCCCTCTGCTTCGTGTTGTTTTTGCGATAACAACCGGCTGACTGTACATTATCCCTTACATAATACCTTTTTGGTAAGTCGTCTCTCAGGTTCACCCAAGAAAAACATTAAAGGGATAGTTCACCCATAAATGAAACTTTTGTCATGATTTACTCACCCTCATGTTCCAAACCTGTAGGACTTTATTTCTTCTGTTCAACACAAAAGGAGATGTTGGGCAGAATGTTAGCCTCAGTCACCATGAACTTTAACAGTACATCTTTTTTCCATACAATGAAAGTGAAAGGCATCAACTACAACATTTAGGTTAACAAATCTCATTTCGTGTTCTACAGAATAAATAAATAAAAGTGGAACAACATGAAAGTGAGTAAATTGTGAAATAATTTTCATTTTTTTGGGTGAACTATCCCTTTAAGGAACCAGTCCAAAGGCCCACATTTGGAATTGTTTTATTCAGAGGAGATGAAACAGAGGAGTGAGCATGGACAGATGGACAGGAAGATGAAGCATGTGTGAGAATGAAAGTGAGACACAGAAAGAAAATACCCTGTGATCGCCTGGTGGTGTCTTACATCATATGGTCTCAAACTGTCCAAACTCACAACTACAATATCTGATTGCACATCCAGGGCTGGTTCAGTTTGTTTCCACTTTCAGGTTATGTCACCAAAGAACAATGCAGCGAAATAAGCAATCTTCTGGTTACCTCACCATACATTTAGAAGCTTGGATTGTTTAGGAATATATAATCTAATATCTAATCCCTTAGCTAAATTTCTAAGTGTAAAGTGCAGTTTTGGCACAACTTCCTCACAAAGATGATGTCCACTCCACCGGCTTGGATCAATTTATCAAACTAGCAGTACTATGCAAGATCTAACATTGGTAGTATTAATGCATACAAGTAGGGTGTAAGTAAGTCTCAGTTGATGTCTGAGTTTGTGGTGGATTTCACTATTTAATGTTGTACTTTGTAGCAGCATTCATTCCTTTACATGAAGATGATTAGAAATCAGAACCTGAAATCCCTTATATCCAGGGAATGAGGAAGCGGTAGACGTGTACTTCGCTCCAATGAATAAGTCTTTATTTACACACTGCTCATTGTTTTTCAGCAAACATTCAACACATACACACACTCACATGCGGTTGCAGCATGACTCTCTCGTCTGCCACGTCTCCTCCCCTTTTATCTCTGCCACAGCTCACTGAAAATACAAACAGCTGTTAGCACAGGTGTAAATCCTTAACCACTCACTCTCCACAGATCGGCGCTCGACCACACCCCCACCTCCACATACCCCCACCGCCCGACTCAGGTCGGGGAGCCGTCCGGCCTGCCACCGACTCCCCCCCCCCCCCCATTCCGAGCGAGAAAATAGGCCACAGCCATCTGTGCCCCCGGCTTGTGGAACACCTCATACTTAAGGGGCTGAAGTGCCAGATACCAACGAGTGATCCGTGCGTTGGTATCCTTTGTGCGGTGGAGCCATTGGAGTGGGATGTGATCCGAACAGAGGGTGAAGGCCTGCCCAAGCAGGTAGTACCGGAGGGTGAGGACCACCCATTTGATGGCCAGACACACTTTCTCTATTGTGCTGTACTTCGTATCTCGCACCGAGAGCTTCCGACTAATGTACAGCATGGGGCGCTCATCCCCCTCCACCACCTGGGATAATACGGGCCTCAACCCCCGGTCCGACGCGTCCATCTATAATACAAAAGGGAGAGAGAAGTCAGGAGAATGCAAGAGTGGCCCGCCACAGAGTGCAGCTTTCACTTGTGTAAACGCCTGTTGGCAGGACAAATTAGACTGGTGGGCTGCCACAGTCCAGGTAATCAATGGGAAACACTGGACCTAACTGATATTATATCATAAAAGCAAATGTGAAAATGAAATATGCAATTTCTGCAGCAACCACATCATTTTGTGGTGTTTTATGGTACTTTTGTTGACTTGTGCTTTTCAGGACTTGTACCCAGGTCCATCGTGTTGGAAATACAACACTTGTGAGCTATCACGTAACTTTATTGCGCATGAATAAGCTTGCATATGCACGTACAGTGAGCCACGTAAAAATAATTTTGCAAAAACGTTGGTATAGTAATGTGATTCAGGTTGCATTTATTTATGTAAACGGTGCAGAACGAGTTGCACACCAAAGTTTAATACTTTAGTGTTGGGGGTTTACAGCAAACCTCGAACCCTAGTGATAGTGATTCTTACCTTAGTAAAGCAGACCACTATTTAAATGTTGCAGTGGTATAATGACACCAAGAAATATGATTCAAATGTCAAATGAAATGTATTTTTATATTGCTTAATTACTATGTCATGCTATTCAAGTTACAATCTATAATGGTTCTAATGGCTTACCATGAGGACAGCAGTACTGAGCATTAGTGGACAGTAATGATAATGATATCTGATCAGGGCCATTGGTACAATGTTAGAAAGGCATAAAGGAGAAGGGAGGCAACTGTTACTCATTTAACAGCAGCTGAAAACAAAGGCCTAGAAACAGGCAAACCAATGAGGAGCGAGGTCTGTATCCTAAGCAGATTTTCAGCAGAATCCAGCACTGTCATGCTGCCTCGGAAAGCTGTGACGCAGGTTTTAGGGTCTGGTGCTGGGGAAACTGTGACATGCGGATACTGTATGAAAAGGTGTGCCTGACTGTGTGTACGAGAAAAAGGATGAGAAGGTGGGGGAGGAGTGCTAAATCTGTGCAAGGACAGACAAGGACAAATAACTAATTAGAAAATACAGACAAAAACTCAAAATAACAGAGTGAACACTAATGAAAGCAAAACTGAATTGAAAAGACAAACTGAACATAAAATAGAACTAATAAATAAACACATAAAAATCTAAAAACTATAATAATAATGACGATCAAACCTCGATTGTGAAAAATCCTTCAATTTCTTGGAGCTACAAAAGAAGAGGCTTTGTCTTTTTATTCAGATTGCCAAGGGAAATATCACTGCCATTTGTCTTTTACCCTTGACCAGTAACTAGCAGTATCTTTAATTGTGAATTATTTTAGAGATTAGATTATATAGTGGGGTAGATGTAGATGAAAACATCTGGGGTCAATAGGACATTTGTTAGACCACAGTGATGGGAATCCTGGCTGCCATCAATAATATTAACATGAGATCACACATTTGGTAATGTATTATAGAGCCATTGTTCCTATGGAAAGTCTCCACCCTGGAGCTCAGTGTTTGTCACAGATCTTTGCAATTTCCCTGGAGGCTAGCATGTATATGTCACCCCTACACAGTTTAAGATAGTTGGCTGGCATGGAAATGTCGCCCTGAGCTGCTTGTTTCTAACCAGAAAGCCTAAGTCAATTCTCAGAAAACGACTTCTCTCTCTATCGCTCTGTCACTCTCATTTGCTCATATTCTGCCTAAAAAGTGTACTTTTAGTAAATTTTCACTGAAATACCAGTAATTCAGATCTTTAATGCTTTAATTTAATCCTAGGATTAAATGCCCATTGTGCAGTCTAATCTGAATTAAATTGCATAATGCAATCTCCGTAAAAAAGGGTTATGTAATGATCCCGCCACTGCAGTGACATTGACAGTTTTGAAGGGAGTTTTTGACCGGTCTGAGGTCAGATTATTGTGCTTATGTTCTGTCACCCACTTTCTTTTTTTGCTGTTTCCTCCCATCCTACGAAGTGTTCGTGGATGTACAGTACATGCTCATATTCAGTTTGCCCTGTCTATTTCTATAATACCCCATAAAATGGTTTGACGAACACAATTTTCCAGTGTTGAAATATTTTCTATTAACACAGGGTGTTGGGGAGGGACATATCAAAGGGCTTGTCCTTTTCTTAAGTAGCCTTAGGGGCCGTTTACCATCTAGTATGCTCCCAGTGTAGTATTTATGTAATGATGTTTGTCTTTCCTCCTGCATCCACTCTTCTTTTTCCTCTCTACAGCCAATCAGAAGCCAATACATCAGTGATATGTCAATGATAATAAGTTTTGTCAGTGAATGTAATACTGAAGAACATTGTTAACTGTCTCCCTTCTTTTTCCCTCTCTTGTCCCCTTAATTGTTGTGGCAGCGATTTTTAGTCTTATCTCCTTTCTCTCAGTCATTAAGGCTAAATTATAAATGTTGTTTTCCTGAATGGTACAGTAAAGAGATGCTCGTACGAATCTAAACGACTTTCTAAAAAACCTCAGTAAATATATAATCTAATGCTATAGCTGCCATTGATATAATACTAGGCAATCTGTGCTCACTCATTGATGCATGTGTGCACTGCTTCCTGTCCCTAATCTCATTGCACATACACTATATACATACTTCTCCAGAGGTCAGAATTGAAAATAGCACAAGATCATTGGTTGAGAGCGATGCAGATGTCTCTGTGGAAACTGCAGGGTGAAGTGTGAGAGAGAGAGATACTTGGAATTACAGGTGTGTTACTTTCTGCTAGTGTTTGTGATATCCTGACATATATAGAGACCTGCATCTATATATGAAAGTACATTAAAGACCTAAACTCAAACCGGATCACCGCTCACCGCTTTTTATTTCCCCTCAAAACTTTTTGTGTGCAGACAGAAAAAAAAAGCCATCAAAGCAAATACTGTTTTCAAATGCACAGTTAATTCAGACTATAGTAATGCACAGTTTTCATGAGTGGAAATAAAACTTGCAAAAAAATGCTCTGCCTTGAAAAAAAAAAAAAAAAAGCCAGCATGTACAATTTCAGGCAATGGGAACGCACGTATAAAAAGAGAAAAAAAGAGACACTTTTTTTTTCCAGTTTTAGTCATACTAATGCCTGTCTGTTCAAAATAGCAATGAAAATAAGGGGGCATCAATAGACTTATAGAGCTTCTTTTAAGAAGTGAAGCAGATGTGTCTGTTTCCGTAGCTAACTATGTCTCATTCTTCCTGTAGCGTGGCTCTGCCATGGGGCATGTGTAGAGGTTGACTCTGACACGGAGGCAGTGATGGGTGATGGCTTCAAACTGGGTTGCATCTCTTGTAAGATGCGAGGGGAAGTGCCGGCTTCTGCCACAGTGGACTGGTGGTTCATGGCCAAAGGCGAAAGTGACTTTACACATGTGAGTATGAGACCAGAGGAGATCAGTCTTTTTTTTTTTTCTCCCATTTTCTCCCCAATTTGGAATGCCCAATTCCCAATGTGCTCTAAATCCTTGTGGTGGCGTGGTGACTCGCCTCAATCTGAGTGGCGGAGGACGAATCTCAGTTGCCTCCGCGTATGAGACCGTCAATCCTCGCATCTTATCACGTGGCTTGTTGAGCGCATTACGGCGGAGACCTAGCGCGTGTGCAGGCTTCACGCTATTCTCCGCGGCATCCACGCACAACACACTACGTGCCCCACTGAGAGCGAGAACCACATTATAGGGACCACAAGGAGGTTAACCCAATGTGACTCTACCCACCCTAGTAACTGGGCCAATTGGTTGCTTAGGAAGCTTGACTGGAGTCACTCAGCATGCCCTGGATTCAAACTTGCGACTCCAGGTGTGGTAGTCAGCGTCTTTTACTTGCTGAGCTCCCCAGGCCCAGGGGAGATCAGTCTTAAAATGCAGTGGGGTTTTAATGTATGAGTGAGTGGCACGGTTGCTGATCAATTCAGATCAATATTTAAGCAATTTTTGGCTAGAAATTCTTCTCCCTGGCCAGAAGGGTGCGGTATGAATGAAGAATGTGAATCACCAAAAACCCAAGAAAAAGAATGTGAAAGTAATCTGTTTCATCTATACCTATCGTATCGTTTCTGAAGATAATGATAATGATTTAACTACTGGAGTCTTATGGATAACTTTTATGCTGACTTATGTGCTTTGTGGAGCTTCAAAATTTTGGCACTCATTCACTTGCGTTGTATGGACCAAAAGAGCTGAGAATTTCTTCTAAAAAGCTAAATTTGAGTTCAGCAGATGAAAGAAAGTCAAACACATCTGGGATGGCATAAGGGTAGTAAATGATGAGAGAATTTTTATTTTTGGGTAAACAATTTTTTAAGCACATTGTATCCCCCAACTTTAATAACCAAAACACATCTGAATGTTTCTTATTGTTATTAATGATGATCCTCATTAACGTAACAACAGTCATTTGTTTTTTTTTGTTTTTTTACTGTATTTTTTGTAAAAGATTTTTTAATCAAAATCAGCTAAAGTGAAAGGCAGTACAAAGGGAGTACTACTAAAATGCATAAATACTTTCACATTTTAATAATATAGCATTTTATTTACATTACAGTAATGCAGATATGATAATGACCATCTTTATTTGCATTGCAGTTATGATAATGGGGAGGGGAGGGATGTGTGCAGTTGTCATAAAAATAATGTCACAATGTTTAAAATCTTCATTGCCATAAAAATAGGCTTAATTGACTATATAATATATAATTTTTTTATTTGTTTCTTCTGATTTTGGAGTAAACCAGGGTATTGTCATAACAGAACTAGTCAACTGAAATGACTGGAGTCTTAATTTTTTGTGAGTGTGCATCTTGTTAAACATATCTGTTGAACGTTCATATTTGTTACCTTTAAAAGTGTAAAAATACAAAACAAAAAAACTCCAATACAAGTGCTTGCCAACTGAAACACACAAAATAACTGATAATTTTTTGTGTGTGTGTGGTATTTTTAAAACATCTAAACCCCCGAAGTAGGCCTTCAGTCTTGAGAAACGACTGTTGCATTTTTCATGCAAGGAACAATCAAGCATTTTTTATGACGGCAACATTTCTTCCGGCTGTAGTCAGTTACTGCACATCATTTCCAAAACATTCCCAAGCAAACTGAGAGCTAATGGGCATCAGCGTTCACTTTACTTTTGAGTATATTTATGAGGGCAGTAAGAGCCCTCTGTTATTAGGGCAACCACCTCCTGCTGCTACCTAAAAACTGCAGTGCCATCATATATGCATATTTAGCTAGTCTCATTCACTGTTATGCCATAGTCATTGTGGCAGAGGCAGTTCAGCATACCATAGTACCACAATTACAATTGCTATGCAATACAAAATGAGAATGAGAAAGGACATCTAATTAAATTTGTTTACTTCTCATAATGTGTTTGTAAATACTTAAAGTAAAAATGTCATTTCAAATGTGAAATTATTGAAGGACATTCTTTCTTTGGATTATCAAAGAAGTGCGTAGCAGTTCTTGTTTCAGTCAAAATCTGTGGAAAATCCACATTTTTGGTTTTCAAATATTTTTGAGTGAACTTTGAATCAATTTTGGTTAAAATAAATGCATTTGTTATGTTGAATGCAAACATTTGATAATGTTAAATTGGATTATCAAATACAGTATTTGCATATATCATTGTTATATCGGCTATTGGCCACCCTGCTCTCTAAATATTGACATTAGTATACGTCATTAAAATACCAAATGGACTGACGAATTATGAAAATAAAATGCACACTCAGAGGAAAAATGGCCGGCCACTCCGAAATTACTTGTGTCTGTTGACAACAAGTAAGCTCTAAGGCCATCAATTGATTTTGTAGAGTTAGGAATTAGTAGATTTGACACAGTTTATTTTTTCATAGCATGCTAATGAGAGCTCTTTTTCTTACATTTAGATCTACAGTTATGCAGATATGACAGGCTACGTAATGGATGAGCATTTCATTGACCGCCTGGACTGGAACGGCAGTAAAAAAACAATGGATGTGCAGGATGGCTCCATTTACATCCTCAATGTGACCTTCAACGATACTGGCACCTATCGATGCTACTTTGACCGGATCCTCATCTTCCCCAATTATGAGTTTCGCACCAATGCCACCAAGTTTATCACCATCAATGTAGTGGGCAAAGGTATATTAGTCAAAAGAGACAATAGGAACACTGAAATCTACACGTTGTTCCAAGCATGTATGACATTCTTCCGTTGAACACAAAGTAATATGTTAGGCAGAATGTTTAAATAATGAAAGTGAATGTTAAAGAGGGGCTGTCATTCTCAAATAATAACGAAAAACACAAGTTCATGATCCTTCAGGTCTGCACAAATAATCAAAATAACACCAAAATTGCGATGTGGTGATTATAAAACTGCAGTAGGCTGCTAATCAAAACAGATCAACATGGTCTGTGTGCACTTCAGAATAAACGGGTAACATGCTGTTCTGTTCATGCGCGGGGGCTCATGAGCTCGTGTTTTTGTGCTTTTAAAGCAGTTCACATGCATTGTGAAAGAAAAGTACTGCATGTTCAAGCATTCGTGCAATTCCAAACATTAGCAACTGCTACAAGTTATTATACAAACAAATATACAAAGTATAAAAAACAAAGGAGATGAAAGCTTTTCACCAGATGCAGAACATTACAAACTACAATTTCAGTGACCAAATAAAAGCTCCAGGTGAAGATGATGTAAATAGGACAGAAGTATATTACTTTTATATAAAACAAATCTAATCCTCAAGATAATAATGATAATTCAGTATTATATTATAATAATATACTTGACTGGGTCCCACAGTAATATTTTAGTATTATGCAATATTTAACTGGGTTCCAAAAAATATTTATTTTTTGCACACCTTGTTCATTCACCAAAATTTTTTTTTGTAAAAATATATGTAGGTATATAATACTTTTTATTAAGCTACTATGTATTATTGTATTTAAAATATAAATATTAAAAGTGTGTATCAATGAAAGTGTGTAAATATTATGAAAAAGTGTGAGAAAACATGCCTTTATTATTTATAAATAGATTTTTATTGTATTTAAATTTATTCTACTTGACTACATTGGCTGATTGAATGAAATCATTCCTCTCATTAAAAAAATATAACTTTTGAGCCATTTCAGAGCAAATACATAATAATCGAGATATATATCAAATATCGTCAGTAGACTGAAAAATATTGAAATATAATTTTTGCAGCCATATCACCCAGCCCTATGAGTCATATGAACTACTTCTGTGGTGCCTTGTCATTCTTGGAGCTTGACAGCCTGTGGTTACCATTCACCTTCATTGTATGGAAAAGAGCAGAGTCAACATTCTGCTAAACTTCCTCTATTGTGTTGTGTTCCACAGAAGAAAGAAAATCATACAGATTTGGAATGGCATAAGGGTAAGTGAATGATGACAGATCTTTCATTTTCAAGTGAACCATCCCTTTAAACACATGTTTTGAACAAACCAATCGATATCTTTTCCTATGGTGAACTGAATTATGCAGACTAAGCAAAGTAAGTTGGTGATAACTTCACAGGCAAAATAGAATACAGATACAAGATCCTCTGCTATTTATCCATCAACACTGAATAGAAATGCCTGATTAGATGTCCAAAGCAAGGACACAGGCATCAGCTTCATTCTGCCCTGAAAGCAAACATGTAAACGCTTAGCTGTTTTTTATGCCTAGAACTTTACAGTTTTTTTCTTTAAAGGTTACAGTATTTATCTTTAGGTTTGATTAAGCAACACTATAATATTATTCATTCTTTCTTTAAACATGCCAAAAACAACAACAAAACTACCTATACTAAAATGTTTTGTAGGATGGGATAGTTCACCCAAAAACTAAAATTCTGTCATAATTTACTCCCCTTCATGTTGTCACAAAAGGAGAGGCGGAATGACAAACTCAGTCACCATTCACTTTCATTGTATGTAAAACAGATTAAATGAAAGTGAATGGTGATTGAGACTAGCATACTGCCTTACATATCTTTTTGTGGACATCTTCTTTTAAGTTCCACTGAAAATCAACGTCGCTCAAAAATCTGAGGGGGTTACGTTTGGATGGGCATGAAGCTTCTGCTGAGAACGTGTCTGTCCACTAGGACAAAGGTTAGAATGTCACATCATATGTGAAGGTGATTAATCAGACATATTTTTGTGTATACTGTACTTGCTGTCTGAGGCTGATTCAGACCCACATCAGCACCAATGTCACTACTGATCACTGCGTCCACATAATACTGAGTTTTACAAAACACTGAGTGCAGAACCCATCACAAATATGCTGATTTCTATAGTTCTTTGAACTTCTTTGTTTGTGCTGGACAATAGTCCAATAGTTACGTAAATGTAAAAATCTAGATAGCTAGATCAGATGTGGTAGAGGTTTTTTAGCATTTTTAGATAAACAACGGTGTAACACATCAATGGAAAGGAGGAGGCGAGAACCGGCTTGACAATATAAATAATATTTAATGATTAACTAAAACAAAAGCACAAACACACACACAGGTGTCGGACAGCTGTCCGTAACGCTCTCTCGGTTGCACTGCTGTCTCCAGTCGGCCTTTATCCCTCTCGGGCTAATCAGCCTGATTAGGAGCCGGGTGTGTAGAATCACGACCCGGCCACACCCTGCCACTGACGGTTATGCACAACTACACCAGACCAAAAAACCTGAACATTTTCTGAATGCCAATATTAATAAGAATATTGAGAGTTCACCTAATCCTGTCAATCTCAACACAAGGGTAGTCTTTAAAGTTGGACGCTTACATCATACCTATGACAATTCTCTCTGTATCACTCCACCACCACAACTTCACCTTTATTTCTATTCAATTTCTATTTGGTATTAAATAATTATATTTATCAGGTAGTCCGAGCTCAAGTCGAATATCATACCCACCATCACAGACAGCAAGCCAAGTTTTTAACACATAGATTTCTGGAGAGAATAGATTGAGAGAAGAAAATAATAATTCTATCACTCTCTCCTGCAGCTACCCGAGGCATGGCGTCTATCCTTTCTGAGATTATGATGTATGTGTCCATCATTGGGCTGCAGTTATGGCTGGTGGTGGAGATGGTCTACTGTTACAGGAAGATAGCAGCAGCAGGAGAAGAAGCACTGCGAGAGAGCGAGTGAGTTGAACTTCTGTTCATTTTCTTCTAATTATCTTCTGTTACACTCTCTTCTAATATCCAAGATCTTTCAAATGTAAATATTAACAGGATGCGACAATAGACCTTTACCCTTTAACACCCACCCCTCCTTTTATCAGTTTTGTAATTTCCACTTTAATTCTTCCAAAACTTAATTTCACATACTTCCTAGACTTGTACGATTGACAACTCTACATTTTTCAATACGCTGTTCTCTGTTTTCAAAACATTTCAAGTTCTTTCTGCTATTTCTTAGATATTCTCTTCTTCTTCACTCCCTTTTCTGTCCTTTCTCTCTTTCTTTTCCTGCTTCCGTTCTCATAGGGCGGAATATTTAGCTATAACCTCAGAGAGCAAAGATAATTGTGCAGGTGTAGCGGTGGCAGAATAACATAGGTAGGTTTATTAAAGACTAAAATATGCCAAGTTCATATCTGGATTCAAGATGAATCTTCTAATCATCTATAATAAGACAGCACAGTGTAATAATCTGCCTTTTGTTTCATTTCAGGGCCAAAAAACTCTCAAGCATAAAGCTTGAAGCTCTCCATCCATTATGACATCACCAACTGCCTCCTCATTCATCTTCACTGGAGCTCTGTGCAACCGCAGGGCCACCGGTTTCAGTATGACTGTGACCAAACAACCATTCTAAACCATCAGGAAAAAACACGCTGCCATACATTGCGCAGACATGTAAATGTTGTTTTAACCTCGTGAGACCCCGTGTCTACATGTGTGGACATCACGTTTTGGCTTCGCTTTAGGCTATGCTTAATTTATATTTTTAAAGCCAGCTGATCTCAGTAGTCAAGGGTTAAACTTTCAGCGTGTTGCATGTGACAGAACAACATGGTGCCAGTCTCAGCCGAGTTTGTCTTTTGGAGAAACGGAGACTAACTTTCATTAAGTCCTACATTCATTGTGCATTGTCACATTGAGAATCAATGGACATATCCAAAAGCTGGAAAATGTTGCTTTCAGAGGCTGTATACATAGTTAGGATGAAAATAAGGTGCATTTCAAACTGTTCTGAGATGAGTGAAGACAGACAGCCAACTGGAGGTTAAGTCATTCACTAATTAGTAGCAAGGGAGCATCCTATTGCTTTCCTATGCAGCCTAGGGCATTCACTTCTAAAATCTGGCCAAAAGTTCAGTTTCATGCAGATGATGTTTGGACCACTTAACATGTTTGGCAGACATGGGAAATTGGAAATCAGTACATAGATTCAGAATTTTATAATGCAAATTTTATTTTAACATGGTTGGCATTGATTTGATGATGCTGACTGTTACTTTTAATCAGAATTATTTATTCAGCTTTATAGAAAATCGGCTGCAATGTCTATAACATCTCAAAAACATGAATAACCAACACTCCTGGACAGATAATAAAACTATTTGAAGAAAGAAATTTCACTTTCTGTAGCTTGAAATTACTTAAAATTTCACAAATTAGCCCCGCTGTCCACATATGTGGACATCAATTTTTAGGAAAATTATTTGCTCTAGACCTTTCTTTCTTTATTTATTTATTTGCTTGTTTATTAGGTGCTACTAGTTACAAATCAAAAAGGGAAATGGAAAATGCACACAGCAGTCACGTGGGGGTCTCAGGAGGTTAAATAAAGCACTGACATGGTGTTGCATTGTAGACGACAGCTTTGAGGTTAACAAATAAATCGAGTGAAGCATGAATATGTAACACTGAACAGTACAAATTGTACTGAACATGACTTGTACATACAGTTGAAGTCAGAAGTTTACATACACCTTAGCCAAATACATTTAAACCCAGTTTTTTCACAAGTCCTGACATTTAATCGTAGAAAACATTCCCTGTCTTAGGTCAGTTAGGATCACTACTTTATTTGAAGAATGTGAAATATCAGAATAATAGTAGAGAGAATGATTTATTTCAGCTTTTATTTCTTTCATCACATTCCCAGTGGGTCAGAAGTTTACATACACTTTGTTAGTATTTGGTAGCATTGCCTTTAAATTGTTCGACTTGGGTCAAATGTTTTGGGGTAGCCTTCCACATGCTTCTCACAATAAGTTGCTGGAATTTTGTCTCATTCCTCCAGACAGAACTGGTGTAACTGAGTCAGGTTTGTATGCCTCCTTGCTCGCACATGCTTTTTCAGTTCTGCCCACAAATTTTCTATCAGATTGAGGTCAGGGCTTTGTGATGACCACTCCAATACCTTGACTTTGTCCTTAAGCCATTTTGCCACAACTTTGGAGGTATGCTTGGGGTCATTGTCCATTTGGAAGACCCATTTGCGACCGAGCTTTAACTTCTTAGCTTATGTCTTGAGATGTTGCTTCAGTACAGTATATCCACATAATTTTCCTTCCTCATGATGCCATCAATTTTGTTTCATCAGACCAGAGGACATTTCTCCAAAAAGTAAATCTTTGTCCCCATGTGCACTTGCAAACTGTAGTCTGGCTTTTTTATGGCGGTTTTGGAGCAGTGGCATTTTCCTTGCTGAGCAGCCTTTCAGGTTATGTCGATACAGGACTCATTTTGCTGTGGATATAGATACTTGCCTACCTGTTTCCTCCAGTATCTTCACAAGGTCCTTTGCTGTTGTTCTGGGATTGATTCACAGTTTTAACACCAAACTACATATATCTCTAGGACACAGAATGCGTCTCCTTCCTGAGTGGTATGATGGCTGCATGAAGGTCCACAATTTTTTTTCTGGGGTCTTGGCTGATTTCTTTTGATTTTACCATGATGTCAAGCAAAGAAGCACTGAGTTTGAAGGTAGGCCTTAAAATACATCCACAGGTACACCTCCAATTCAGTACACCTCCTATCAGAAGCTAATTGGCTAATTGCCTACAGGCTTGACATAATTTTCTGGAATTTTCCAAGCTGCTTAAAGGCACAGTTAACTTGGTGTATGTAAACTTCTGACCCACAGGAATTGTGATTAAAAGTGAAACAATCTGTCTGTAAACAACTGTGGGAAAAATTACTCATATCATGCACAATGTAGTGTCCTAAACGACTTGCCAAAACTATAGTTTGCTAATATGAAATCTGTGGAGTGGTTCAAAAATACACCAAAGTGTATGTAAACTTCAGACTTCAACTGTATGTGTTTGAGCTTTTAACTCAACATTTTTAACTTTTATCTCTTTATATCATTATTTAAACTCACATAAAAAATAAAAAGTACACAAGACATAATAGAAAAATGAAACGTGGTTTGGAAAGCAAAGCGATTGAAATACAGAGAAATCAGCATGAATTTCGCTGAAGATTTCTTGTGTTTGGCAGCTGGGGACAGATAACAATTTTAAATACATGTTTATGAAAAGAGCTTCCTACCTGTATAATTGCCCCTTTCACGTACAGGGGATTCTAACTTATTTCACCACGACTAAGCTAAGCACAACTTTTTAACGTTTTCTCACTGACACGTAACTAACAGTTCACCTCAATGACAAAGGAATGTTTGTTTTTTTGGCATTTGCATTTGCAAAATATCTGCACCATGACAAGCAACCAACATTTACTGTTCACTGAACTCTTGTTACTAAACAGAAAAGATTTTGAGCATAACAAAGCACAAAATATATGTTCTGGGCCAAAAGCAAACACTATAAAATATATAAAGCGAGCAAATCCAATCCATGTAGCCTATAGGGGGCGCTCTGCCTCTCTATCTGTGCAAAACTGACCCTAATGTTTCAACTGTGCTTATAACCCATAAAAGGGAAGAAAGTGCTTTGTTGTCTAGGATAACGTAGCATAGCTGAGCTTCAATAAAATCTACAGAGACGTGATAAATAATATAAAAAATGTATTGTAGATAAGAGCCAAGTTTCCTTCATTTAGCCGAACGGTTTTTGATGCGGTACTGTGCCGTTCTGTACCGATCCGAGCTTCTTCGGTTCCGTTTTATTTTTCCATCGTGGTGCTGAGAAATCAGTATTAGAATGAACTAATCCACACCATCTTTGCTGACAAAATAATAAAGGGCTGTATGAAATAAAGAATGACTCCAAGATAAGTTCAAAGAGTGTCTTGTGTAAGATCAATGTTCAAGCCCCTGGCTCTTCATGCATTATGTTTTCAAAAGAAAAAATGAAGGACAAGAAGATAAAGCGGGAATAAAATGTATTCATTCATAAGCAGTAGCGGTTCTAGCTTGTATGGCGCCCTGGGCGAAACCCGCTTCAACACGCCCCCAAAAAATGTTGACTAGGGGTTGGGGGGGAATTGTATGGCACCTTGGATGAAACCCGCTTCAACACGCCTGCAAAGTTGTTGACGGGAGGACTGTGTGGGTGCCTCGTGCCGCTCCCCCGCAAGATACCGCCCTGGGCAACTGCCCATGCCGCCCATGCCAAAATCTGCCACTGTTCATAAGTGCAGTAAAAACTGTCCAGTATTTCCTCTCCCTCATAGTAGCCAATTTCTGGTAGTGACTACAGAGGGCAGCACCACACTGCCAAAGTCTCACTGCCTTTATGCATGCATGATCAATTCTGAGACTTCCCAGTTGTTTTTCTTACGTTTTTAAATATTTCATTCAGTGATTGTTAAATTGCTAGATTTCTACTGCATGAATTTAAATACACTTTTATTACTGTCATAAACATGGCCAGCTGAAACACTGTCCAAGTAATATGTTTTCAAATACATTCTTGATTTAGCAAATGTTTAGTACCACAGCTGCTTTTAGTGCAGTGATGACTAAAAAAGAAAATAGATTGTATTGTACTAACGCTTTGATGTTACAGAAAATCATGATTTGACAACGTCTGCACATCTGTAGGACTCTGTACAGTATGCACACAACACTTCTATGGCCTCAACAAATCAAGTATGCAGTTCATGTTTAAGTGAAAATGTTGCTTGCCAGAATAGAATATAACAAGAATAAAATACACTGCAAAAAAAAAAAAGTGTGAGATGTTTGATTTTAAAGTGACAGTTCTAATGTGTTTGCCATGCATAATATTTCCATACAATTTTATTGACAAGGACAGATCTGGATATACTCATTTAGGGTGACTACATTCAACTTAACACATACATGTACACTAAGTACAGTTAATTAAATAAAAAATAAAAAAAAACATTATTTATATTACGAAAGCTTATTAAATCTAAATATTGTGATAAACAGCAGTACTTAACTAAATATTTATTTCACTACAAAAAAGACAAGTAACACTTTGCATTAATGTTTCCTTTGTTAAGGTTTATAAAGGGGTTTATTAATGACTAACAAGCCATTCAGAAATGCATATAAATCATTTATAGGCAGTTTTAGCAACATGCATAAAAAAGGGCAACTTTCATCCAATACTTGCCAATATACAGTATATAATGCCCAATGACCATTCAATCACACTGAACATTTATATACAGGTTTCTAATATTAGCAACTTCTTAATAAATGCTTCACAGGTGAATTGGTGAATGTTTTTTAACCAGTTCATTTAATGTGTCCACTGCCCAGCCAATGCAACCATGGATAATATCATTACCAGATGATTTGACTAGCACTGATCAGGAAATACTAACCAGTGTAAGAAGAAAAGGATGTTCTATTCAGTAACACGCACACACAAACACAATTTTACAATGTTTTTGCATTTTTTATTATTTTATATTTTTTGACTGTCATCTTTACAATCATGTCTATACATCCCACCTTCGTTCTCTCCCTCCCTGACCCGAATAAATAGCACACACTTTCATCACTCAGCAAGGGCTTTGCACAGCAATGCCCACAGACAGACAGATAGCACTCTGATAACACACTCAGAGGAGGGAGAGATCACTGAGGCTGAAGGGCAGGACAGACTGAGACAACAAATGGAGAAATAGGTGTATTGGGGATGACAGAATCAGACTGTCCAAATCAAACGAGAACATAAGACACAAAAATGAACCCAAAGCCTCTGGGTGAATCTCATGAAGCCTGTCTAAAACATGTCTGGGTCATATTTCATCCAAAAATCAAAAGAAAAATAATATTTTGCATGAAGAAAATTAAGCCAATAAGATGTTTTGCAGAGTGTTCGGGCCTTTTAAGAAAGTAGTGTAGCACATTACATTTAAAAATCTTGTATTCAGATTATAATTACTAAATTTAAATTCTGTTAATTACATTATTTCGGGTTACACGTGTATATCTGAAATATAATTTATGTAGAATACATTTAAAACATGAATTAAGTACATTTGTTTAGATTTCTTTGGCCTCTTAAAGGCGTTTGTCCCCTAACGAGTCAGACATGTGGTGCATAAGCGTATACTTACAATAAACACGGAGGAAATATAGACAATTTTGAATTTGTTGAAAAAAAAAAATTCTGTGAAAATATTTTATAAAGTAACAACAGTAATTAGTAATGTTATTACTTTTTCAATGTTTTAATCTACCGATCTACCAATTGGCACAGATTTTTGCCAATTGCCGATTATTTCGTTCTGCATGTAAACACCTTTACTGGCGATTTACAATGTGATCAAGTGTTGTGCGCAAGCGTTTACACATGAAAATCAGAACCAGAGAAGAATCCGATGATTTCAAGTCTCATATAAACACTGTTTTCTTGCGTTAACAGATTTTTTTAAATCAGTTGATTTATGGTAGTATTGGTTTGCATGTAAAAATGCTCACTGTTGTAACAATTAAGCACATTTCCCCCAATTCTCATTACTGTAATGTAAGAAAATGTATTCTCATTGTTGAAATGCAAAAATGATTATTTAAACCTATACAAATATTATTAGTTACAAAATATTTATACAACATTTATGATTATATTTTAAAAATCATTGTATCCAGACAAGATGTATTGCAGAAATGAGAATCATCATTAAGAATATTAAGAATTTCATACAAAATGACAAGTAAAACATCCACACACGCATAGTAACAGGAATGTACTCCCCCCCCCCAAATTGCATTACAGTAACAGAATTTGTGGGGTAAATTAATTTAACTGTCTTAATAATAAATTACACAATTTAAAAATACTTATTGGTTCCAAAAATAGGCTTAATTTTCTTTATGCAAAATACACTTGGGGTGAAATATGACTCTGGACATATTCTTTGCAAGATTCACCCAAATGTCAAATACATCACAATACTGCCTGCAGATCTCCTTTAGTTCCTCCTGGTCTTGAATTCTGGTTGGTCCTAAACGAACAGCCGCAGGAATGGCTGAAGTTCTCGAATCTGTGTGTACTGGTCGAGCTTACAGTAACCCTGAAAAGTTCAAGTTTGATTCCAGTAAAACTCAATGAGTTTCCAGACAATTTACACAACCACACACAATAGCTCCACTCACCCCATGTCATAAATACAAAGGGATTTAAAAACAAAACTAATTAAAAAAAAAGTGTTCGGGTGTGTAAAAACAAGCATCACTCTGATACTCTATCCTAAGTAACAGTTGCATGTTTTACATTTCTTCTTCTTATTATTATTATTTTTGCATTCTGTCTTGCTGATTAAATTCTAACTGTCTTTACAATTTTTCCCCATGATTATTGCTAAAACGGGAATTCTTAATACTCATTTCACCCATTTCTACATTGGTCCGTGTTCAAAGACAACACGAGCAGAAACACAATGATTTAAGGACATTACACTGCAACACAAAGTGCTTTTCTTAATCAGAGTTTCATCTCGTTTCCAGTAAAAATATCTAAAACAAAATCATGTAAGATAACATTTCTTTTCAGAGCATATTTCTTGAATTAAGTTATTTTACCCTATTTGCAAATAGTTTTTATTGTTTGGCATAAACCTAATTTTTGTTTTTAACCCCTAGAGTGTTTTAGATTTATGCTTTAAAAAAAGGAAAACAATTTGCCAATAAGTCTTGTAATGCAAAATTGCTACTTAAATATATCTTGTTTTAAGGATGTTTAGATATTTTACTGGGGGGAGAAAAACAAAACAAAAACAAAAAACAAACCTACTATAAGAAAATTTTTTTTTTTTTTTCCTGCAGTGTAAACTGTAATTCAAGTCTATTAAATAAATACTGACACACTTTCTTACCCCATTCTGGCCAATTTTCAATAATCAGCCAAAAAAACTAAACAAAACGGAAAGTGTCTCTTCCATGAAAAAAAAAAAAAAAAAAATGACCTGTTTATTCTGACAGGTGAACAGATTAACCTAGATTGGAGGCTGATGTCCTCCAGAAGATAGGAGAGCAGTGTCCACCACAAACCACCTTCCCTCTTTGAAAGGTCCATCTTTGAAGCATCTCTCCCAAACTGTGCTCAGCACTTCTGTAAAATGAGTCCATGATGAGTTTGCGGTCTGTTAAAAGCTCACATTCAGCTTTCTCAGACATGCAGAATGGGCCAGAATGGCTCAAGATGCAGCACAGCTGAAAGTCACAGATGTTCTCCATATGCTGAGTATGGCTGATCCCATTCATTGGTGTTATTGCTTATGACCCATAGAGTTCAAGGAGTTGAAACTGATGGAATGGTTGAGTGTTTATTATACAGCCAGTAGAAAGTCATGTAGCTGTTGCTAGGGGGTAACCCAGAGATACCCAAAATACTCCCAACGTAATATCACCGAAAAAGAAGAAAACACCATCTCACTTCCCAGATGTGTCCCCTCCGTCTGTAAGCAGTTCTGTGAGGGGGTTACCGTACAGAGTCTAGGCGGAATCTCACGGATCCGTCAGTGTTTCTGGTGCTGGATCGGACTCCTGCTGTGCCTCTGGGGTGATCATTCCTCTATGAAGCTTCTCTAGAGACTGTTTCATCTACAAGAGGGGGAGAAGGAACAGCTTTAACATTTGAAAAGTACCTGATACTGAGAGACATTATGAGAAGCATGTTGATGTGTATACTGTAATTTAATAGTGTATAGGCCTATAATTGAACAAATCGGAGCAATATTTAACTGGCACAGAATCAATGAGGACCTCAATTCCACAGCATCAACCTTAAACACATATTTACACTAAATACAACTAATTATACTAACTTAACCCTTCTGTTTTGGAGATAAAAAATGATTATCAGCCATTCTGTTTGGGTGAAAAAAGACCCGGTAGAGTTCAGTAGATATACAGCACCTCCCTTTTGATTATAAACATGACCATTTCCATGGGCTTGTTTTTCACACTGAACACAAGCTTTTATAGTCGCATTTTATCAGGATAGCGCCACCTATATGTCAGTGGTGGAACTACTCCTTTACAGTACAGTCGTTTTTTTACTTTTTAATGCCAAAGACCCCCAAATATGATGTTCCCCTTAAAAGAGCCCCCCTTTCTATAGGCAGCTACAGTATAATCTATTTTGCACACAGACTATTTTATGCTATTTAAGAAGCATATTAGATGTGATAAGACAAGTTTAGGAAATTAAATAATTGGCTTAAATAAATTTTCAAAAACAGATTACAATATTATGTGGAAAATAATTATTATTAGCTAAATTGATAAATAAATAGTTATTATTAGTAAAATTGGTTAATAAATACAGTAGTTAATATTAGTAATAATTATTGTTCCAAAGCAGCTTCACAGGAAATAGTGTTTTTAACAAGTGAGCAAGCAAAGAACAGTGGCGATGAAAAAAATCCCTAGAATTATACACTATGTACAATACTTATTTATACATACTTATTTATGAACGTGTTTCAAGGAAGGAGAGATGAATACTTTGAAATTATTTTTCTTTTCACAAACCTATCTGCAGATATGTTTTATTTATTTTATTTTTTTTAACTGTAATCCATTTTTAACCTTTTAATTTGATCTCAAATTTTCTGGGACCCCCAGCACCTTCCCTTGTGGGCCCCCTGGCAGTCCCCGGACTCCAGTTTGAAAATCCCAGATATAGACAGCCCTTAATTTTGAGTGAAAAAGTTGATACTTGGAATACTTACACATTGTATCTGTTTAAAAAAAAAAAAAAAACTGAATCATGGATTTTATTAAAAAAATATTTTTATTTCAGAATATAAATGTCCACATGGCAGATCGCATAGACTTCCATCGAAAAGGTCTCCATACAAATCTAGCAATCAAGATGCCATAGAGACTTATGACTTGGGCCAGAAAGCAACCATCTAACAACACTCTAGCAATGCCCTAGTTACCACTCAAACCACCCTGATTTCGCATAAACATAAAAATTTAAAACTTTTTTTTTTTTTACTTTTATTTCTTTTTGTGTAAAATCTAAAGGCATTTTGATTAAATACAAGACTAAAATTAGATTGTCACTGTTTTTAACTCTTAAATGGGTCAAAAATGACCCGAATATAACAAAATAAATATACATTTATATAACCAAGTTGAAATCTGTGAGCAGCAGCAATATTTAATGAAATATGAATTGCTAAACAAAAAAAAAAAGGCACATAGCTGAGATTACTCTTTATAACCATACGAACAAACTGATTCTCTACAATAAATTGGAATTGGTCATGTCTTTAAGCTTTTTTTTGCATTTGTACAGTTGGCCTAATGCAACATTTTCCTAAAGGTCAGTCAATGTCTCTGCTGAGAGCTGCAAATTATTTATCTTTTAGTTTTAGAAGTTTCGTTCTGAGACAGACCTGATCCAGAAGTGTGACAGAAGACTGTAAAATCTGCTGCCATTTGTTCATCTGGGACTGGTGGAACTGCCTCTGGAGCTGCAGTATCTGCGCCCACTCTCCTGCAGACTGAGGCAGAGGGCTAGGGAGAGCACGATAACTTTAAATCAGCATGAGAACAAGTTTTTTGCAATCACTAAAAAGCAGAGTGAGTGCACAACCATTCAGACCACCATATGACAACAATCAAATCAGACAAGGATTTTAATGTACCTGTCAGTTAAAGAGTAGGAGTGCCAGGTCTCCAGTGTGTGTGCAGCCCGCTCGAGTGCCCAGAGTTTGTAGAACAGCATCATGTTCAGAGCCACTAGAACAACCAGACTGGAAGAGGAAGAGAGGAGAGATAATTATAGTTGTCTGTACTTGAGGGTGTATAAGGAATTGTGTTTGGGATCATGAAAACTTGTTTTTCCTTGAAGCACAAGAGACAGAGGCTCTACCTGACACAGATCCTTTATGTGCAGGAGGAAGCCGGGAAAGCAAGATGAGAGAGAGGAACAGCAAGGAGAGAAATTAGTAGGCAAAAAAAGGGAAGAACAGAAAAAGAGAGACGGACAACCCTTAGTAAATATCTGTCATTTGGAAAGATTGTTAAAGTATGGAGAGCCAAATTTCTCAAAATTAAAGGGACAGTTCACCCAAAAATAAAAATTCTCATCATTTACTCACCCTCGTGCCATCCCAGTTGTGTATGAATTTCTTTCTTCTGCAGAACACAAATTATGGTTTTTAGAAGAATATTTCAGCTATGTAGGTCGTCACAATACAAGTGAATGGGTGCCAAAATTTTTACATTCCAAAAAGCACATAAAGGCATCATAAAAGTAATCCATACAACTCCAGTGTTTTAATCCATATTTTCAAAAGTGATATGATAGGTGTGGGTGAGAAACAGATCAACATTTAAATCTTTTTTTTCTACTTGAAATTTTTCTCCCTGCCCAGTAGAGGGCAGTAGGCATGAAGAATGTGAATCACCAAAAACAGAAGAAGAATGTGAAAGTGATCTGTTTCTCACCCACACCTATTATATTGCTTCTGAAGATATTGATTTTACAACTGGAGTCTTATGGATTACTTTTATTATTTACTTTTTATGTGATTTTTGGAGCTTCACACTTTTGGCAAATATTCACTTGCATTATATGGACCAAAAGAGCTGAGAAATTCTTCTAAAAATCTTTATTTGAGTTCAGCTGAAGAAAGAAAGTCATACACATCTGGGATGGCATGAGGGTGAGTAAATGATGAGAGAATTTTCATTTTTGGGTGAACTATTCCTTTAAATAAATCATTAAATACATAATTAAAAACATTATAAACCATTAAATAATTAAATCCACCCATTTTTAATTTACAATTAGTTTTTGCTGATTTTCAGCTTTTAATTTTCAGGGTTACATTTATCAGCACATCACTCAACGCAAGAGGGCTTCACTTTTCAAAATCAATCTACTAGGGTCCGTTCACAAAGGACATCTGCGCTGTTTTGGAATTGGTTTTCTATGTCAACAAGTGCTAGATGAACATATTTGATGTCCGTAGTGACAAGTTTCACAGATTTTTCTGAATTTTGTGCAATGAGCGCAGCGTTTGTAAGATGTGGTGTCAAGTTAAAAAGAACTTAAAATAAATTTACAATGCTAAATTTAGTGAGGAAAAAAAACAGAAGATAACGGGCGTGATTGTGAATTATGTGAATTGAGAAGTATTGTGTTATGTATTTACTTGATGTCCTTGTAAAATCTCTGCCAGCAAACAAATTTTCCCTCAGGATACAAATAAATCTTTAACTTGAACCTTTTAAAACATGAACAAATTCAAATTAAAGTCAAATTTAGAAAATGAAATAAGCAAAGCTCTAGCATAAAATTAAAATCAACCCAAAGCTGTAAGTTAAATATGGATGCAAAGCTACTTAAAATGAAATGCATAGAAAGTTTTTTTTGATTTATTTAGGTGATTTCAATTTTAATTTAATGAATTAATAGTTATAAACTATTTTACTATAATCCATTTAATATTTAACAATTACATTTTTTACATTTGGCCCTCCAATCTACAGAGATAGATCTCCCAAAAATGAAAATTGTAAACCTTTGTTCAGCCTCAAGCTGTTCGAAACCCATATTTATTCCCCCCCCTCCCCCACCCAAACACTGGCATAGCCACAGGTGGGCCTGGGTGGGACAGGGCCACTTATCAGGCATTCAGGCCCACCCAGTTATTGTCTTTTACCCCTGTTCCACCAACAGCCAAAAGCTTGCTGGCCTCCGATAACAAACCGCTAACGTCACAGGCTGTCGGGTGGGATAATGTCAGTAACAAAGCTTTCAAAACAACAGCTGCTCTAAAAACAAAACCAGATTGCTCTCATTATAAAGAAGCTATTTACACTGTAAACACCTGATGCAGTGGTGAGATGCATATTCATTGAATGGCCATCCTGTACCGTGCAGCGGCTCCAACCATTTTATTTTCCGTGTCTAATAAAATATTTGTAACAAATGTCATATGTGAATTGACTGGTATAAATTAATTATATATTTAAATAATTTCTGACCTGTTCATCAAAACCAGATCGAGTTGTAATTAGATACTGAATTAAATAACTTTGGATGTTAAAATGCTCTCAAAACTCCTAAGACTATAAACTCTATTCACTTTATTTTCTAAGATAAAGAAAAATCTAATCACAAATCTCATATTTACAATTATGAATTTTAATTGTTATAACTTCTATCCGTTGCATCAAAGGCAGCTTGTGACAGCATAAATACACTACATAGAAATTTTGGATAAAATATTTTCTCAAAACTCCTAAGATTTTTTTAACTCCAGCCTCTTTATTTTCCCAGTCCTTCTAAAATGAAATTGTTATTTCCAAATATCATATGCATGGATTTATTGCTATGAATTTTATTTGACATAACTAAGGGAAACAATCACAGGCATAGACAGATAGCTCAAATATTTTCAATACCTCCAAACCACAGCGCGGCCATCTCTCTGCAACTTTAATGAGAGTAGGGTTGCGACGCAGTGACATGTTTAGGAAAACAAAAGTTATTTTATTGACAGTTAACCATACAGCGACAAAAATAGGAGTGGGAATCACAAGTTAACAGGCAATATGATATAATATCAATATTTAGGTCATGAAACGATATTATTGCGATTCTTTATTTTTGGTGTATTGCAATATTTCACTCAATATTTCTCATTCGTCATCATTGGACTTACGAGAACTATTTCCAAAACACCAAATGCATTGTTTAATTAACATAAAAGTGCCAGTTTACAAAACAACACCAGTTTATTTCCTAACATCTATGTACAATGCAAAGCCATAAGCATATAAGACCATAATGGCTCCCTATTTCTGTGGTTAGGTCAATGTAGCTAATATTTCTAAAAATAAATTATAGTATTTATGAATTCAATAGTAGCCTAAACACTTTAAAAACATACCCAAAAGTCTATTAGATTTCACCTAAAAGGTTAATTTTATATGATACTAACATTTCTGTCAAAATACCTCAGTTAATGTTACTACTGTAAAATCATAATACATTTTAGTAAGGGAGGGTTATTATGTGTAAAGCATGATAACTGCACCTTCTAAGGGACTGTTGTTGAATTCCTAGATTGATTTGGCAAAGAGAATATTTTTTCACATCACCACAACATTAATGTGGAAAAATGTAAATAATAATATCGATATTTGGCATGCAAAAAAATTTCCCGATACTTTAACATAACAATATTTTTTTCCATTTCTAGACAAAACCCATTTCCGTCTTTTTTATCCATCCAAAAACATGCCAGCAAATTGTGCTGGCAAAACAATGACCAAAAATAATCCAATCTATGGTCAAATGTCCATTCTGTTTTTACATTTAAAAACATTTCTAGAGTATATCCTCCAAAATCACCATATAATCTGTTCTCAACCACAATGCCTCCTAATGTTCCATATATTTCACATGTAAACATTACTAAATGTATCTATATTATCTGAATGAACTAAATGTACTCAATCACGGATATTTTTGATTTGTCTTTTAATATTCTTAAAGTAGACAACATTAGTTAATGTACTAAAATTGCACAGTTAAACATTAAAATCTCAAATAAATAAATAAGTTTACAGATCTCATACAATCGATAACTTCTCTTGGCCCACTCACCCATAAGTTTCTGGCAATGCTAATGTCTGTAGAGCACAAAAGATAGAACACTTTTGTGTTCCATTGAAGAAACAAGTCATATGGGTTTGGAATGGAATGAGGAAGATTACATGATGACAGAATTAAAATTTTGGGGTGATGAATGATTCTCAGCTTTCACAGGAACCCTAAAATAAACACCATCATAACATGTTGTCCATGATGCCAGTAAACAGTACATTCTGATCTTTAGAATCCCTCATCTTTAGAAATAAGAGCTGAGCTAAATGTCCTCAAGAACAGAAAAGAGGAGCTCTTAAACCGAAGCCAAACGCCACTAGTGATGACAACCCGACAGCTGGAATGAGCTCTGTTTGAACTTTGTTCCATCTAAAGCGAACCTGATGATATCAGCTGTTTGTGTGAATGCTGACATTACAAACTCACACAAATGAAAGTTTATGGACTCACACACTCACTTTGCATGTATAAAGGTGGAAACACTCACATGAAGCTCACGATGAGCAGTATGGTGGAGATGCTGTTGTTACTGCTGGCTCCACGCCACCTCTCTTTTACATACTGAGCACCTGGAGAACAGAACAGGGTCTCATTAGTGCTGTAATTCCACATTCCACCACTAGATGTCAATGCATTTCAAGCACCTAGGTTTAGCTAACAGCACCTTTATAGAATAATAAAGAATATTAGCAAGTAAAATCTGATAAGAAAGAAAAACAGTCCACAAGAAAATGATAAAATTCCCTCTTTTTTTGTTAGAATGAATCTTATTAGCGGACTCACTCGCTTCTCCCCTTTCGCGCTCCTCACCAATTCCTCTGTCTCCTCGTTCCCCGTCTCCTCCTCCGGGACCCTCCCTCTCTCTCTCCCGGTCTCCTGCTCGTCGGGGGCAGTTGCGTTTGCGTCTGCGCAAGGTCGGGGGTGTCTTGGCGGAGTCTGCGGAAGCCACTTCCCCAGTACTCACCACAGAAACCTCTGTCTGTAGCAGCGTCTCCAACTTACACACCTCCATTTCTGACCAGGAACACAGGAAATCATTTTACAACTAACGCTACAATAATCCTATTTTATTATTATTATTAATATTATTATAAGAATAAGCAGTGATGGCTGGCCCAAAAATGAAAATTCTATCATCATTTACTCACCCTCATGTTGTTCCAAACCCATGACTTTCGTTCTAGGCAGAATGTTAGCCGCAGTCACCATTCACTCTCATTGTATGGAAAAAAAAGATGCACTGAAAGTGAATGGTGACTGAGGCTAACATTCTACTTGTCATCTCTTTTTTATCATGAAAGAAAAAAGTAATTAATGTTTGGAACAACATGAGGGTTAGTGAATGATGACAGAATGTAAATTTTTGGATTAACTTTAACAAAAGTAACATAGGACGTCTCCTTACCCATGTGTCTGTAATACTCTTCTATCCCACTCCAAGTGTTCTTCTCTATCAGAGCTTTCACAAGACTCCACGGCTGCTTCCTGTAGCAGATATTTGACGAGACCCTACAGACGCACACACAATGGGTTTCTCAGCAGAGTTTGCGTTTGAAGCACAACAATACCACCATAACAATGGTCAGGAAGTTCTACCTGAGCCGACTCTTGTAATTGTTGACAGAGGTGAGGCAGTATCTGTGTACAGTGTAGAAATAGTCCTGGTAGGGGATGCCTGAGGTTATGACCTCCGAGTCCACCACATAGCACTCGCCCCGTGTGCTGTTCTTGTGGAGAGTCTGCGCATCACAATACATACAATGCAATAACTGTAGAGAATGTTTATTCCTGCTTATTAAAGGAATGTTCTGGGCTCAACCCAAGTTAAGCAAGCTCTATCCTGGATGCTTTCGATTACTACAGAAAGTATAATGACTCGTCCCTCAGTTTGTAAAACAAAGTTTACAATAATGCACTTACAATGGACGTCTAACGGGCAAGGCATTCTGAATGGGTTTAAAAGCAGAAAAATGCAGCTCTTAATTTGGTTAAAGCATTTATCTGATACTGTCATCCAAAAATGTGTGTTATTTGAGATGTAAAGTAATTTGAGATGCAAAAATCATCCTGTAAGCATTGGGACTACTTTACTCTTCTGGTTATGCTTCAATCATGTATTTCCTGTGGGTGGAGTTTGCTCTATGTAAACAGTACTTTAGGGATAGCCATGCCCTTTTTGCTATCATTGTGCACATCATGCAAAAGTTACAGGATTTACCGAGTTTTTCATAGTCATGACAGGAGTTGAAAGATTGGATGTCATTTTGCACAGTTAAAGCTATGATACACTCAAAGTGAAGTTCTTCTTCATTCTTCACTCATAGTTAGAAAAAAAGCTTTTGAGCTTAAAGAATCCCCTTAAAGTGAATGTTCACTCAAAAAATGAAAATTCTCTCATCATTTACTCACCCTCATGCCATCCCAGATGTGCATGACTTTCTTTCTTCAGCAGAACAAAAACAAAGTTATTTAGAAAAATATCTTAGCTCTGTAGGTCCAAGTGCAAGTGTGAAAATGCAAGTGAATGGTGATCAGACCTTCATAGCTGTAAAAATCACAAAGGAAACAGAGAAGCAACCCATTAAGTCCAAATCTTCAGAAGGAATATAATAGGTGTGGGTGAGAAACAGAACAATATTTAAGTCCTTTTTTACTCTAAATCTCCACTTAACTTTTACTTTCAGTTGAGAAAGTGACACTAAACAGGCACCACATGTGACTTTCAGATGTAAAATTGAAAGTGGAGATTTAGAGTAAAAAAATTACTTACATTTTGATCTGTTTCTTACCCACACCTATTATATCACTTCTTAAGATATAGATTTAACCACTGGAGTCGTATGGATTACTTTGGTTTCCTTTATGTGATTTTTGGAGTTACAAAAATCTGATCACCATTCACTTGCATTGTGAGGACATACAGAGCTGAAATATTCTTCTAAAAATCTTCATTTGTGTTCTGCTGAAGAAACAAAGTCATACACATCTGGGATGGCATGAGGGTGAGTAAATGAGAGAATTTTCATTTTTGGGTGAACTATCCAGGTTTTTTATAGCTGTTTTTTAATAGAAGGACATCGATCCTATTGCAAAGATGGGTGTATAAAAGGGTGGCAACTCTGCACTCCAGTGCGTTCATGTTGACTGATCTAGAAATTAACTGGAAAAAGATGTTGGCATGATCAATACATGGTCACATCCACAAAAATCGAGGTTACAGTGAGGCACTAACAATGGAAGTGAATAGAGCCAATTTTTGAAGAGGTTAGAGGCAAGAACGTGAAGCTTAATTTTTGCATCCCAAATGATGCAATACAGTGTGCACTTAATACACCATGCACTCAGCCATGTAGTGTATGAATTTTCCAAGTGTAGCATTGACCCAAATGGAACACTTTACGTTTTTTTACTCCACAGAAACATTCGGAAATTACGTTTCAAATACATGTGATTTGTTGCCGCTAGCTTTAGCGTGTTAGCCAACCTCAGTTCAACATTTGTATCTCAAACAACATACATGTTCACACAGCGTGGGGTGATGATAAAGCATTCAACTCAAATTTGTAATGTGCGGTCTTCATTGAAGTCTCACTAGTTGCCATTTTCTCCATTATTATCAAGTGTCCAACATCCGTTTTGACGGTTGATGAAGTACACACTACTTCCACTATTTGCACAACAAAATGCTATAGAAAAGTGTGAAAGTGTACTATCTGAGAGGCACCTATAAATTCTTTTGTTAAAATTTGTGTATTATTTGAGCTATAAAGTTATTTAAATCATCGTTTTTACGGTCGTTTTACGGTTTTGGGGTTTAAGGCATTATGTTGTCATAGCGATGAAGCTGTAAAATTAGAACTTTACAAAGAAAATGTTAGTAAGTGATTTTATCACACTAAAATCATGTTAACAAATACTATTAACATCATGTGGCTATACTTTTGAAATAGTGAGTATTTTAATGTTTACAGATTAGCTCCATTGACTTCCATTAAAAGTGCCTTTCTGTAACCCAAATTTTTGCTTTTTTAAAGAAAAGGAGGGACGAGAAGAAATAATTTTTTGTGGTAATCAACATTATGCCACAAATTCTGTTGAATGAGATTCACTTGTATAGAACCCAGAAAATTATTTTAACGTTTATTCCGGTGAAATGCCTTGCCCCATAGACTTCCATTCTAAGTGCATCACTGTAAACACAATTTTACAAACTGAAGGATGAGTCAAAATTATTTTCCTAAGTTATTTATTAACCTTATTTAGTCTGCAACATTCCTTTTAAATCTAAAATGACAACTATTGCATCAATGAGCAATGCTCATAGATCTGGAATTTACTACCGCAGATTTAAATGACTTTCTGTGGGTATTTTCCCCTTAATTGTGATGCAAATACCATTGGCTCCAATTACCATGTGTTATCAGACTTGGAAAGAATTAAGGTGATTAAGAAACAACTAAGATACAGTAAGAGCAAGTTGGACCCACCTGTGTTTCCACCACAGGAGCAGTTTTTGGGCCCAGCGGGTTGTTGATGGCGATGGTGTAACTCAGAACTCTGCTGCTTCCACTGCTGCTGTCCTGCTGCCACTCATGTACAGACAGATCTGAACCAATCACACGAGAGAGAGAGAGAGAGAGAGAGAGAGAGAGAGAGAGAGAAGAACAGTTAGGTTATTCATTAGGGGACAGAGCGAGAAGGGTTGATCATTACAGTCAGAGCACTTGCAGGGGCACAGATTAGGGGGCAATTATCCATGCAGACAACATAGACAAAGAGCTCAGCATGAGAGAAAAACACTACTCACACTGTGCTATGGAGGCTACCACCACTTTGTCTATCGTTACAGATGATAAACATAGTCAATATTAGAATCTATGTTGAATAGTTTTATTCTTGACCATTTCTGAATAAACAAAACTTGCAATGATAAAACAAGAAATCATAAAGAGAAAGAGACTATGGTATTCAGAGTCTATGCTACAGAAAATAGTGAAAACAAAGAGCTGAGTGCTCAATAACTGCACAAAGGGCCTCTATAGGACAAACAGCAATGAAAGAAGGAAAGGAGGGAGGGGGAGAAGAGGACACATGAGATCTGAAAGTTGCAGGAAAAGGCAGTAAAACAGCACAGCAAATAAACAGATCAGAACCACAGTCAGCAGCACTGTCAAGGATCAAGCACTACAGATACAGTCCACTAGGGGCAGTATTACAAAAAAGACAAGTAAGAAAAACTCTGAAATACACTCGGAGGGTTAGAGGAAATTGTTTATTTGCTAACATACATTTAATAATCTAAAAAAATGCAGGCATGGATAAGAGTGTAAAAGTCTACTGACCGGTAAAGTGGCGTTGGGAGAAGAGGTGTTGTATGAAGTGAGTGTCTGAGAACAGAAGGTCATGGAGCTTATCCACGCTCATGCGAACAACTGTGTTGATATGCAATCGGCCGCTGAGGTCTGCACAGAAGGACTCAACCTCACCTGCAGAGAATGACAAGTGTTAAAATAATCCTGGCTGCCTTTTTACTTGACACATATTTTATTGGATAATGGTTTCAAATCTTTGAAACTTAGCTAAATGTAAAATATTAAGTGTAGTGTTTTTATTTTTTGACATTTTTGACACTTTTATTGATAGAACTGTACAGAGACAACATGATATGATGGGGAGAAGAAAGGAGGGACAGAATCGAGGTAATGACACAAACCACACACAAACTTGCATTAACATCACAGCTCAACTTTTTAGGAGGGTCTGTGCTGACTGCAAGGCCATGGCACCAGTAAGGTTAAAGGAATGTTTCAGGTTCAATACAAGTTAAGCTCAATCATCAGCATTTTAAGCACAATGTTGATTACAATAAATAAATAAATTTCCCTCCATTTCTGTAAAAAGAAAAGCTAAAATCTGGGTTACACTGAGGCACTCACAATGGCAGTGAATGGGGCTAATTTTTGGATTGTTTAAAAGGCAGAAATGTGAAGCTTATAATTTTATAAAAGCACTTACATTAATTCTTCTGTTGAAACTTGTGAATTATTTGAGCTGTAATGTTGTTTAAATCATCGTTTTTACAGTCATTTTAGGGTTTACGGTGCTAAGGCCTATTCAAACCAAGTCCATTTTTCGGTGCGAATGTTTGTTCCGAACGAGCTACTGTATTGGAAAAATGGACTCCTATGCAGCTATTCACACTAGGTCCTATAAATAATCTGCCAACAATCCGAAGGTTTTTTTTTTCAGACTGCAATGAAAACTTACTGACCAATGAGAAATTAGCTTTTTTGTAATTTTTCCAGTGTTGCTGCAGCTGCTCAATCCAGCATGTTGGTGGTGTTAATCAACTGGAAAACACTGGCATTGGACGTGCAGCTGATTTATGAACTTATACTTAATATACTTATACATATTATAAGCAGTTGCAGTTTAACCCTTGGTACTGCAAAAATAAACCTGGCATGATTTTGAAAGTCTGCTTATAATATATGTGCATGTATTATAAATGTTCATAAACAAAGACTCTGAAGTGTATTCCTGTGCTTTTTTACTCATCTCAAGCACAAAAACACAATATAATTTTAGAATATTAATGTAACGTGCTGATACTTCATATTTTATAATATACCTGGTGTTTTGTCTTAATGTTAATCACTGTGCCCGTTATACTGGCATTAAAAATATCGAGGTTCGGCAATTTGTTTGGACTAAGCTCACAGTAAAATATCCCATAAAAGTCTCTTTATATGCAATATTTTGTGTAGACAAACAAATTGCAAAACAGAAATTCACTGCTATTTTTATCGTAAGGATAATATAACTAAGTATTTCTGTAATGGTGCTCTTTTCTAACAATGCACAAGAAACCCTGAATTCAATACAAATATGGAATAATTTAATTGAAGAAAAGACTGAGAGCTAGGGTTGCAGCGGTATACTGGTTTCACGGTATGAAAATTGATGGTTGTCATACCATGTACATTTGCTTATCTACGGTACTGAGAATAAAAATGCAACCGGATGGAGAATCTCACCTGCGTGTGCGCATCTCCTTTCCTCTTTGACTGCCTGTCAGACTCGTCAACATGCCCCACACACATGCAGTGGAGAAAATGTCAGAGAGAAGCGAGGCGAGGGGGTCTGACATAAGTGAGTCGCAGGTCTATTCGGACTGTGTCGCGGACAGTAGGGAAAGAACAATGCCATGGTTGAAGATATTCCGGCGGCCGCCCAAGTGATGACCTATTTAGGACTGCCGAAGCAGATTTAATGATAATCTCGCAGTGAGCTACAGGCTTCTCATCTGGGGCCAGTTGCACCAGCTATACGTACGTTACAACTTAGCCTAGTTGTTGCGTAAATGGGCACTAAGTCACAATTTATGCACTACTAAATATTTGAGCGTTGCACCATTACATTTAGGTAGGACATAACCCTATGTATAAACTAAATATTTACGGCAGCCTCTGACCAGGAGTAACTGATGGAATAAAAAAGCAGACTCTTTTAATGACATCAATGAGCTCATGTTTTGCGTGACAGGCTTCAATCCTTTCGACATATGTGATGTTGACATTTACAAGAGAGAGAGAAAAAAAAAAAATAAATAAAAAAAACGTACTTTTAAGCAGCTCTTCAGCATGAAACCGATCTAATGGTGCAGTTTTCAGGGTGCGTTGCCCGGTGTCAAGTGTCAACATATACAAAATATATAAGATATTAAAATGAATGTCTATTTTTCCAGCCTGTTGTATTAGTATTTATTTATCAACCGGGCTTCTCTCGATATTACGGAGCGCAGACCTCAAAACTGATGTGACCAATTTAAATTCTAGTGAGACTTTTCTAGTTTAAAGCGTTACAGAGAAAGTCAAGTCGAACCTCTCAAACAGTAGCCAGCCCTGACATGCCAAACAGCACTGAGGAAAAGAGCAACACTGTGCTATGCGCACATTTTTTTTTCATTATTCATCATCACCTTTACAAAATTGTTTCACAATTTTACATGAGTAAAAGTAACTTATATTTTGACAATGTTATACTTTCATATGAAATAATCTAAAGGTAGAATCTATTAGACCTCATTTTATATGAACAGTAGCAGTTGTAGTTAAAGTTTCAAGATGAGTTTCAGCTAGTATTTTTTCATAAATACTATAATTTGTTATTATTATTACTATTATTTAAGACTAGCTACACTGACTTAACCATGGTAACGAGGAGCCTTTCCTCCTGTGTAATATGTATGTTCTGTTTGAATTATGTTTGAAATTAGGAAACAAACGGGATAATAATGGACTCAAAGTAAATATGCTCTTCAATTTTATAAAAGGGGGAGAGAAAACTTCCTGTCACTTTTGTTGTTGACGTCAACAACAAAAATAATGTCACTTGATGCATGTCCTTGTACTTGAAAACCATGAACAAAACTATGCAACCTAAAAGGAAATGCGGCCCATGATACATTAAATACAGGTTATGTTTTTACTATGGTGGGTCCTGAAGCAAAACCAGTTGAGAACCACTGAGTTAAAGGTACAGACAGGAGCAGTCTGTCTGCACTGTCACACACCTACAGTATGTTAATTATTAATAATCATAGGACATTACTTTAAAAGCTCACACAGCTGAAGTTATTTTTCATTTAGTAGTTAATTTAACATGCTATGCTAACATGTAAACTAACATGCTTTAGTTATATAACATGTTATAATTACATGCTATTTTTTTTATCATGTTTATAATTCGGTTTATTATTATAATTCTGTTAGCTTTCTTGTTTATTCTATTTATTTTCAAAAGGGAGACTTTTTTTTAACACATACTTCCGTTAAAAAAAATGGTTTCAAGTTTCAATTCTAATAAAGCATTTGTTCAACCAAAAAAAAAAAAAAAACTTCTGTTTTCACTCCTTTAAGGGTCATTGTAACTGATAATAATAATTGTGTAATACCATAGTTTAATTAAATTAATTTTAATTAATTATTTATATTTATTTATCACACATTATACATTTGCACATATACAGTGAAAGTCTTTTTTTTTCTCACATATCCAAGCTAAGCTGGGGTCAGAGTGCAGGGTCAGCCATGATACGCGCCCCTGGAGCAGATAGGGTCAAGGGCCTTGCTCAAGGGCCCAATGGTGGCATCGTGGCAGTGTTGGGGCTTGAACCCCTGACCATCTAGTCAGTAACCCAGAGCCTTAACCGCCAAGCCACCACTGCCCCTGAATATGTTGCATAATATAATGATACCGTGATATTTTCTGAGACAGTTATCGTACCGTGTAAATCTCATACCGTTGCAACCCTACTGTGAGCCAGTGTTTTCTTTTATAATATTTTTTATATTATGCAACATATTTTTTACTATACCTGTTATTATTAAAGTACATTATTCCATGTGTATTTCTATCACTGTACCTTGTATTATTTTATCCAGGCATTATAAAAAGAGAAGTTGGGTTCATGAGTTTGTTTGGAATATACTCAGACAATTTTTGGAGGGTTTAAATGCAGAAATATGCATCATATAATTTTATAAAAACACCCATTAATTCTTCTGTTAAAACTTGTGTATTATTTGAGCTGTAAAGTTGTTTAAATCATAGTTTTGATGGTTGTTTTAGGGTTAACAGTGTTGTCGTCATGGCAAAAACGTTGCCGAAAATTGGATTTATCTTCACACAGAAAAGGTTAGTAAGGGATTTTATCACACAAAAATCACTTTAACACGCATATTGTTTACATCTTGTGGCTATACTTTTGAAACAGTATTTTACAATTTACGAATTGGCCGCATTCACTTCTAGTAAGTGCCTTGCTGTAACCTTGATTTTTGCTTTTTTTAAAGAAAAGGAGGGAAGAGGCATATTTTTTATTTTTTTCCTAATCAACATTATTCCACAAATGCTGTTGATTGAGCTTAAATTGTATTGAACCCGGAATATTCCTTTATGTGGTTTAGTCAGTTTATCTTTAACACATTGTGAGACATTACTGTAGCTTGTTCTGAAAAACAGTAGTAAGAAAAGCACTCACTCTCTTCCTGAGTGTCTGATGAATTGCTGGAGTCAGTTGGGAGCTCCTCATCATTAGTCATATCCAATGAGGAGAGGTTTCCTAGGCTGTGTGGGACACTGGGAGGGGACTGAAGTGCCTGATTGGCTGATTCTGACCGGATGTCCATGCCTTCCTCCACGATCTATAAAAGCAAATGAGCACTTAGCTATAGGGTAAAAGCAAATAAAAATTTAATCCCTAACTTAAGAGCAGATGAGGCAATCCTTTACATTAAATTGTTACAAAGCGTTATGTAAACAAAATTCAATTAAAACTACAATTCATCATAATTCTGTGATGGATATGAAACGATGATTAAATCAACAACCGGGGTGTAAATATGTGCTCTGACAGCTATTGATTCAGTTACTATTCTTTACTAAATGATGCGATGCATCATGAAATCTGGAATTTGGTCACAATTCAGTTCCATCCAATTCAGTGCATTTTTTATTTATTTTTTGCTCAATTAATAATTGATTTCAATTTCAAAAAATGCTGAAGACACCAATGTAACTGAGGGATAACTAAAAAATAGTGAACTATTAACACCACAAAGTTATAAATTCACAAGCTCAAAAATTCTACTTTGGATGATGAAGCATAATACATTAAATTCTGTAATCTATGCATTTAATTTTAATTGCCAGACTCTGCAGTTATATTCAAGTTACAGCGGGTCGATCTACAATGTTTATCTGTCTGTCCAAGTATAAATGACAAAACGAGTAATAAAATATTTGAAGGGAGGGCTGACTGTTTTTCCGAACATGTGCACAATACAATTGTGGAAACTAGGGATGCAACGATATGAACATACCGATTTTAACCAAAAACTATAGGCCGACACTTATATTCATCACTGTTTTACTTATGATTTATGCTTTGAAAATGTACAAAGCAGTACAAAAGCTTTTTTACTGTTCTAACAGTAAATAATTATGGATTAGATTAGATCTTTTGAACACATGATAGGCCAAAATTTTAGAGCCACGATAAAAGATAAACATATTTAAAAGATACAAAAAAAAAATAACAATCTGATAACATGATGATTGATAAGAAAAAAAGTTATTTTGAACTTAAACATTTTTGCAGTTCAAAACAACAGAACTCACAATTTACACATATGCACTCTATATGATAGAACATTACAAATTCATACTATGCATATTGTGGAGGCGAGGGCGCGGTCAAGCATCCGTCTGGCAAGAGAGTAAGCGGTAAGAGTTCGCACCTGAGATGAATTGCTGGTAATTGCTTGTTTCTGTGTTCGCAGTGAGAGACGTGGGAAATAAAAAGGGGCCAGACCTCAGAGTAGGAAGAGAGAGTGAGACAGACACCCGAAGCTGTTTGTGTGTTACCTGCTGTTGTGGAAGCTACACCGTTGCGCTTAATGCAAACATGTTTTTGTTTTGTGCTGAATAAACAGTGACATTCTTGAGTTGGACATGTCATATCCCGCTTCCTCATTTCATTGAACCCGTTACACTGGTGCCGAAACTCGGGATAAAAAGGAAGGATACACTGCCATGGAGTCATGGAGTCTTCAGGTCTCTTGCCAGCATACACCAGGCCCAACACCAGGCCCTCGTGGTCGTGGACCTACACGTGGAGCAGCAGCAGCATTTTGAGGTGCTCCTCTGGGCCCAGGAGAATGACCGGAGGGTGCTGCGTAGGGGGCGACCGCCACCCTTTCCCTGGTGGCATCAAACTCTCATGTGCTGCTCATGATGGGGGCTCAAGATGATCTGGAGGCCTACCTCGAGCTCTTTGAGCACATGGCCAAAACCCCGAGATGGCCGCCGGAGCAATGGGTGGTACATCTTCTGCCGCTGCTGACCGGGGAAGCCTAGATCGTGGCGCAACAACTTCCAGTCACTGACCTCCTGGACTATGCGATGTTGAAGAAGTCCATCCTGCAACGGGTCAGCTGCAGCCCAGAAGAACACCGCCAACGCTTCCGTTCCTTGACTCAGAACGAGGTCGGCCACCCGTTTGCCTTTGCTCAGCAACTCTGGGAGTGTCTGGAAATGTTATTCCAGGCGGCTCATCATAATCCGATGGCAGGTCACTTGGGACAGGGGAAAACACCAAGTCATCTCATGGCCCGTTTCTATTGGCCGGGTATTCACAGGGATGTTCGCTGTTGGTGTGCAGCATGCTGTGAATATCAGCTAGTGAATCCGCCGGCCACTCCAAAAGCTCCATTGTGCCCTCTCCCGTTGATCGAGGTCCCCTTCGAACTAATTGGCATGGACCGTGTTGGGCCATTAGAACAGACAGCACATGGGCATCACTTTGTGTTAGTCCTGGTGGATTATGCAACACGATATCCGGAAGCAGTGCCTCTGCGCAACATCTCAGCACATAGGGTCAGAATTATCTCCCAAGTGGGGATTCCAAAAGAAATCCTCACTGATCAGGACACTGCTTTTATGTCACGTACACTACGCGAGCTGTACGAATTACTGGGGATTAAATCAATTGGGACAAGCATGTACCATCTACAAATGGACGGCTTGGTCGAACGATTTAATCAGACCTTAAAAAATATGATTCGTAAGTTCGTGCACGAAGACACTCTGAACTGGGATAAGTGGCTTGAACCCCTGTTATTTGCAGTGCAAGAGGTCCCGCAAGCCTCCACGGGGTTTTCCCCATTTGAATTGTTATATGGGTGTAAGCCCCATGGCATGTTAAGACATTATGAAGAAAAATTGGGAGGAGGGACCTTCACTGAGCAAAAATGAAATTCAATACGTTCTTGACATGAGAGCAAAACTCCATACACTGAGGCGACTATCACAGGAGAATTTGCTACAGGCGCAAGAATGTCATTCCCAGCTGTATAATAGGGGAGCTCGGCTATGGGAGTTTGCACAGGGAGATAAAAGTACTTGTATTACTGCCCACATCGAGCTCAAAATTACTCGAAGTGGCAAGAGCCCTTTGAGGTCACACAGCGAGTTGGGGAAGTTGACTATGAGGTGGTGCATACGGATAGGGGCGGGGCACATCAGATTTACCATCTCAACCTCCTAAAACAATGGAGAGAGGCGGTCCCCGTTTCCTTGGTGACGGTGGTCCGGAGAGGGAGAAGATCGGACTGGAGGTGAATTTAAAAGCCAATCAACTCACCCCAGTCTCTTGTGGAGACCAACTCTCACCGTCCCAACGGAGGTGGCCAAGTTGCAAAAGGATTTTTCTGACGTGTTCTCGCCTCTCCCCAGCTGCACTAACCTCATAGAACACCACATTGAAACAACCCCAGGGGTAGTGGTATGTAGACGTCCCTACCGCCTACCCGAACACAAGAAACAGGTAATACGGGAAGAATTAAAGGCCATGCTCAATATGGGGGTAATAGAAGAATCCCACAGTGACTGGGCCAGCCCGGTGGTTCTGGTGCCTAAGAGCGATGGCTCTGCCCGATTCTGTGTGGATTATAGGAAAGTCAACGCGGTGTCGAAATTTGTTGTGTGTCCAATGCTTTGTTTTGACGAACTGCTCAATCGGTTGGGCATGGCTCGCTTTTATTCGACACTGAATTTGACAAAGGGATATTGGCAGATCTCCTTAACGCCAATGTCCCATGAAAAATTGCCTTCTCCACACTGTTTGGTTTACATCAATTTGTGACCCTTCCGTTCAGTTTATTTGGGGCACCAACTTCCTTTCAGCGTCTTATGAACAGGGTCCACAGACCGCACGCTGCGTATGCTGTTGCCTTACAGTAATGATTGGCAGCGGCACATGCAGCATCTGGGGGCTGTCCTGAGGTCTCTGCGATGGGCGGGAAAAAGTGCGCAACTGGGCAGGTGGAGGTACGGTATCTGGGGTTTCACTTGGGTCATGGTCAGGTGCAGCCCCAAATTGATAAAATTGCAGTGATTGCGACCTACACGAGACCCAAGACCAAAAAGGAGGTGAGACAATTCCTGGGTCTGAATGCCTATTATAGAAGGTTTGTGCCTAATTATTCGGATGTCACCAGCCCACTGACTGATCTCACTAGAAAGGGAGCTCCAGACCCAGTCCAGTGGACGGAGCCATGAAAAACAAGCATTCACGCAAGTAAAAGCCGCACTTTGAGGCCACTTCTGCATTCCCCTGACTTCTCTCTCCCTTTTGTTTTGCAGACGGACGCATCGGACAGGGGGCTGGGTGCTGTACTGTCCCAGATGGTGGAGTTGGAGGAGCACTCGGTGCTGTACATTAGTCGGAAGACGGATCCCCGGCCTGAGTTGGGTGGTGGGGGGTATGTGGAGGTGAAGGCGTGGTCGAGCATCCGTCTGGGAAGAGAGTAAGAGGTAAGGGTTCGCACCTGAGATGAATTGCTTGTTTCTGTGTTCGCAGGGAAATAAAAAGGGGCCAGACCTCAGAGTGGGAAGAGAGAGTGAGACAGACACCCGAAGCTGTTTGTGTGTTACCTGCTGTCATGGAAGCTACACCGTTGCACTTAATGCGAAGGTTTTTTTGTTTTGTGCTGAACAAAAAGTGACATTCCTGAGGTGAAAACGTCGTCTCCCGCTTCCTCATTTCATTGAACCCATTACACATATGTTGGGCAATTCCACTGAAATGTCAACCACATCATGGAAAAATGAAAACATATAACCAAAGAAACAAAACCCCCTTTTAAATTATGTATAATATTTAATACATAAGAGGGCGCTAAAGGGTGCCTCTTGCTCACACAGCACTGACTGAAGCACTGAACGCAGACAATATTCAATCAATCATGCAGCATTAATGGATATCAAACCCACGTATCAGAAGTCAAAGTCTGCTGGTTTCAAAGCGTTTTGGATGGTTTCCCTCATCATGTACCCTCAGGGTTGGGGAGTAACAGAATACATGTAATGGGATTACACATTTAAAATACAAAATATAAGTAACTGTATTCCACTACAGTTACAATTTATATCACTGGTAATTAGAACAGTTACATTCTAAAAGTATTTTGATTACTGAAGAGATTACTTTGCATTTTATTGTCATTTGTTTCATTTAATATTTAGCCCTTTCAGATAGAAAACATTTATACATATAAATGATGCGATCCAAAGTGCATTTGAACAGCAGTGAAACGCTTTCTTATGATGTGTTACATTCATATGAGCAGACAGAGAAGTATGTCTGAAGTAAGTTTAGAGCAGAAGAAATAGAAATAAACCTTGTGTAAATTGTCAGCTTTACGCTAAGCTAAAATGCTATTTCTAGCCATTTTACATGCACGTTACCAGGCACGATAATAATTTTTTATTAAGAAAATTCATGTTGGATCATAATTTCTTTTTTTCTAGTAAGACCTTTGACAATAAGGCAAAAATCATATTCTTGATAATAATTTTTGTATTGTTTTCCTGTAAAAATATCTAAAAATCCTAAAAAAAAAAAAAACAAGTTAAATCAAATTGATCTTGTTTTAGAAACAACACTGTATAAGATATTTAGGTTTTTTAAGAGAATGTATTTTTAACGTGTATTTTGTCTTACTGTACTGGCAGAGTTTTTATAGTCAAAACAAGTGAAAAAATCTACCAGTGCTGAAGAAGTAATCCAAAGTATTTAGAATACATTACTGACCTTGAGTAATCTAACGGAATATGATACAAATTACATTTTACAGCATGTATTCTGTAATCTGTAGTGGAATATATTTCAAAAGTAACCCTCCCAACCCTGTATACCCTATAGCTAAGTGCTGATTTCCCTACTGTCATGTCCGTTTATGCCAGTTTTTCCCACATTAATGTGAGAAACAATCAAAATTAAATATATATGTTCTTAGGAGCGCCAACCCTTCCACATATTGTGGCTATGATTATTTTTGAATTGTGTATTAAAGTTAGTCTGTTAGTCTGACTTGAAAAATTTACACAACATTCTAAAAAGAAAAAATATTGTTTTAGTCTGACTGAAATCAAACTTTTAAAGTGCATATAACCACACAACTTATGCCCCTTTTCGCAATTTATCGACCCATTCCCTGTACAAATGTTCCAGTCTGTTGTGGCAGGTGACACTTACGGTTAAGGATGGGGTAGCTCCAGTGTGTATGGAGTGCGTGATGGGGGGCAATGAGCTTTGGTAGATGGGTGGACTGGGCTCGGGTTCTACACTGGCCCGAGCAGACGGCACTTCCACAGGCTGACAGAAAGAGGATGAGGAAGATGGTGGCGAAGATCCTGAAGCACAGGGAAGAAAGGAGGCAGATGAAGGGGGAGAGCAGCCCACAGGAGCCCCCGGCATTGAACCCAGATCCAGCAGGTCAGTGACGGAGACCGACTCCTCAGCCGGACTATAGGAGAGAGAATCAAACATTAAATGTCTGTTAAATCATATGGGTCAGCACATAATGGGTCGGTCAGTCATTATTCACTTCATTGCATACTTTTTACTTGAGGGAAGTGCAAAAATTTAGAAAATGACAATTTAATCTAAAAAATAAACTAAAACTGTTAATGTACAGGTACACTGTTTAGGTATTCTGTTTCCTTGTGTTCAAAGGTAAATTGAATAAGTAAATTTCATAAATTCCTCTCAGCGTGGACATACAGTAGGCCGTTCATAAGTTCAGTAGTAGGGGAGACGTAGTCATCATCTTCACTAGTGAGCCCCAGCTCTGTGCCATAACACTGGTGAACAATGTGCCACAGCTCCTTCGGAGATAGAGTCTGTAGAAGAGGAACACAATAACTTAGTGCTTTATAAGCCTTGGTAAAGGGCACTTCCAGACTAAAAATTGCTTTAACATCATTTTTGGGAGGTAACAGAGTTGATGACACAACTTTTTAGACCTACAGGCATTCAATGACATAATTTGCCTGCTAATGCTACTAGCTTTTGAGCATTTGTGAATTCTCTTGCTAATGATAGACATTGACTGTACAGTCAGACACTTAATGGTTCTGTTCCACAACCTAGTGAGCTGCCTCACTGTCTAATTAATACATTGGCAGCTACATTCTAAGCGGCCGTTCAAACCAAACACGTTTTTGTGTCCTCCTGCACTGTATTCCTAAGTAAATATGCGCTAGATCAGGGTTCCCCAATTAGTTTTCACCAAGGGCCAAATTCTGTCAACAATACAAAGTCAAGGGCCACAGCCCTCGATGTAATGACAAAGTGTTTGTGCTGCTGCTATTATTATTATTGCTACTGTTGTTGTTATTATTAAAAAAGTCACGCATAAATATTCTGATTTTTTTCTTAGTTCTTTTTCTCAGTATTAGTAGCCTGTTTTATTTACTCAAACAATTATGAACATTTTGTTTGTATACAAATAGATAAAACTACACAACTTTGCCTGCTGGGAAAAAAAAAAAAAAAAGAAAAGAACTTTAATGAACAATCTAGATCTCCATGTGCGAATCAACTGTTCCTGCTCATCTCCAAACAGGATCTACTCCCCTTAGAATCCATCAACACCATGGAAAGAACATAATGAAACATTTATGCCAAATTAGGTAAATAAATGCTTAAACAGCGTTCAATATATTAATCTCTAACAGCTGAAGGTGCGGGAATGAGACTGGTATAAATGTTTGTAGAACAGCAACATTGCCACCTACTGTATTTTTTTTTTTTACGGACTCTGTGTGTATAGACCTTTCGTCTGAATTTTGTTTTCGCAAAATCGTCACGGATTTGGTGTGAACAAGCCATTAGTGGGCCAAACATTTGTCTCTCATGGGCCCAATGTGGCCCACCTATTGAGGAACCCGGCGCTAGATGGACATCTTAGATTGTTGCACAAGGAGCGCTGCATTTTTTTGTTGCATTTTCCTCAGGCAGATGATTTAATGCATTAATTCAGTGTGATTAATTATTAAAAAAATAATGTGTTAAAAAATTTACGCAATGCACCCTGACCATATGTCAATTCCATAATAAGAAATTTTCCTACCAACTGACCAGTTCAAGCTTGAAGTACCACCTTCATGTTTTTCGAATCACAGTCAGCAAAGGGCAGTAAGCACAGCCCCAGCTGTACAGGCAACACACATCTATATAAACAACAAACCGACAGCTGTTCAAAGACAGCTGGATGAAATACAATGTGTCTTGTGACACGTATTCCAAGTTTCAAACTAAATTTAACTTGACACAGTGCGCTGAAATCGCAGAGTTTATGAATAGAGATGCTGAAAACCAGTGAAATGCGACACAACCACTGTGTACATAGACCAGAGACAAAAGTGCAAACAGAATGTAGGAACATATCCTGTGAAAATAGCCCAAGTATATACCTCGAAAAGATCGACAAACTCAATTGCAAAATGAATTGCTGTGAACTAGGCCAGTGATGGGCTTTTGTTCAACGACAAACAATATATTGACTTCTTAAGCCACTTTTTATATTGTCTAATGCAATAACGCATTGTGTGTGAATGGCCCCTGAGGAGCATATTAACCAAAATGGAACATTATGACTGATTTGAAACACTTTACATGGACAGCAACTTGTTAACAGTCACTCACGTGCAGTTGATTCCAATGGTGTTTGACGTTAGAATGTTGCTACTCACCCATATGCCATTCTAGATGTGTGTGACTTTCTTTCTTCAGCAGAACACAAATGAAGATTTGTTTGCATTGTATGGACCTACAGAGCTGAGATATTCTTCTAAAAATCTTAATCTGTGTGCTGCAGAAGAAAGAAAGTCATGCATCTGGGATGGCATGAGTGTGAGAAAATGATGAGAGAATTTTAATTTTTGGGTGAACTCTTCCATTAAATGAAGCTGTTATATTGATAACTTGGAGTATTGCATAAAATAGAAGTATATTTATAATCACTCTCTCTGTCTGTTTGCTGAGCTTGTAGAAATGCATTCTGGGACTGCCTTATTGTTGAAGGATCAATGCGATGTTGCCTTAGAAAAGTGATGTATCTTATAAGAGCAACGTGATTTTGCTGGCTACTTTAATGCTGCCTAGGTAGTCAGCTTACTAGAATTTTAAACAGAGCTTACAATATCAACAGCAGTAGCTTTATGATAGTACATTTTTATTTATAACTGTGTTTAGTTATAACAGACAAACTTGCTGAAAGCAGAGTAGTAGTCATACATTGCAATTCATCTGTAGTTGCCACCTGCATTGCATGCCAAGTGCTAATTATTATGCCCTGTGTCCAAGCGATGTTGGTCGCCTGCCATTCGAAAGTCTACACACCACTGACAAATACACAGCGCTGATACTGACAGGAGACTTTAGATGGTTATTTCTTTTACAGAGATAAAATGCATGTCAATATAACCCAGAGACTAAACTAGGAGTGGGATTCTCACCTTATCCATCAATGCATTTTGCCATAGTCTGAAAATCATCATGTAGCTGCGATCCCTCGCCCCAAATGATGTGAAGAAGTGCTGACAAATAAAAGATTAGGAAAATTTGAATTCAAGGATGAGTATTCATTTGCAAGATAATTTAAAATGCAACAAAAGTCTGGAAATGCATTAAAGGAATAGTTCACCCAAAAATGAAAATTCTCTCATCATTTACTCACTTTCATGACTTTTTTCTTCTACTAAACACAAATGAAGATTTTCAGAAGAATATCTCAGCTCTGTAGGTCCATTCAATGCAAGTCAATGGTGGCCAGAACTTTGAAGCTCCAAAAAGCACATAAAGGCAGCATAAAAGTAATCGACTCGAGTGGTTTAATCTATATCTTCAGAAGCAATATTTGCATACTTCGTGCAGCTCACCACCTACTGGTTGGAGCTGGTCAATGGTGGAGATTTATAGTAAAATAGGGCTTAAATATTGATCAGTTTCTCACCCACACCTATAATATGACTTCTGAAGGTATCGATTTTAACCACTGGAGTCATATGGATTACTTTTATGCTGCCTTTAACTGCTTTTTAGTGCTTTAATGTTCTAGCCACCATTCACTTGCATTGTATACAAAATCTTCGCTTGTGTTCTGCAGGAGGAGGAAAGTCAAACACATCTGGGATGGCATGAGGGTGAGTAAATGATGAGATAATTTTCATTTTTGGGTGAACAATCCCTTTAATTTTAACATGGATATCCGATGTCTGCTTTGTGGTACCTTATCATGTTCAGTGCTTATCTGGATGGCGTTAGGGATGAGCTTGGCCGTCTTCTCCTTGGTCAGACTTGTCACATCTTTCAGCAGTATGGTTATCTGGTGATACAAAGAAGGAGAGAGAATCTTGAGGATCTTACACTGACCTAAATGAAAGGAAGCATTGTCAGTCTAAGTTAAAGAAATGTTTGGGTTCAATATATGTTACACTACAGACAACATTTGTGGCATACGGCTGACTACCACAGAAATTAATTTGGTTCGTGTCACAGGTTTTTTTTTTTCTTTTTACAAAAATTGTGATTAAACTAATGCACTTAAAATGGAAGTAAATGAGGCAAGGCAGCTAGTTATGTCTAACTAGGACTTCATCCACTTAGGATGAATTAGACAACTTCTGATAAACAGACCAAATAATAAATGTTTTTTGCTAAATAATTCATGTAAGTGCTTTGACAAAACTACAAGTTTCACATTTCTGCTTTTATACCTTTGAAGTGCCTTGCCCTGTGCAAGTGCCTTACTGTAACTGTGACCTAAGTATATATAAAAAAAAAATACAAACTGAGAGAAGAATTGAAATTATTTTCTGTGGTAATCAACACTGCTATAAATGCTGTCGATAGGGTTTAACTTGTGTTGCAACCGGAACAGTCCATTAAGTTCATCGTTAAGTGTTTTGAGAGGCTGGTCCTCTCCCACCTGAAAACATGCCTGCCCCCAACACTGGACCCATATCAGTTCGCCTACAAACCCAAAATATATTATATTTACATATTGCTATTTGCACTTCTGGTTAGATGCTAACTTCTTTTCATTGGCTCTGTACCTGTACTCTGCACAATGACAATAAAGTTGAATTTAATCTAAAACGGCTCAAAGAAAAATTGTACTCTGTAAAATGAGGGTTACCGTGGTCTCCCATCGGAAGATATTACTGTAGAAGCAGAGCCAGTTCTCAGAAAGGTAGAGACGGCCCTGGAGCAGTATGTCTTTCTGCAGTGCACATGAGTAGTCTAGATAAAAAAAGAAAAAACAACCAGAGGTCATGTGATCATTAAACATATACATGAGCCACTGAGAACAAAGCTGTGATCTAATCATTGTTCCTTTATGAAAACATTACTCATTTCACTCATGGAGGAGTGACACTCACCCACTATGAGACGCTCTGTATCAGGCAGCTTTTTAAAGAGTTTGCGGAAGTCTTCGTTCCTCTGTTTGTATGTGGGGCTGAGTACCTGTGCATCAGCGAGAGAGACGTGAGCAAGGGAAACCAGCACCGTCAGCTTAAGCACAAAACACTGAGGCATGAACTTCTGAAGACCCCAGGATACTTACATTATACCAGCTTTGCATTTTCTGGAACAGAGAGGAAAAGAGAGAGGATCTTGTTTATGAAAAGTATTGTGAATGTGATTTCATGTTGACAGACTAAACAGCAAACTGTGCATTTGCTATTTAGGACCTGTTCAGTTCATTCCTTTGAAAAACACTGTTATCTTTCAGAATGAAATCAAAGGAAATGAATGCAACCCTTCTAGCATTCTTCCTTCCTTCCTTATGTACTCAGAACAGGATATAACAGTCATTCAGTGTTCAGTATGTGGGTGGAAGACCGAGTTCTCATCACATCAGATATTTAGAGTAATGATGATGATACAAGCGAAGCTCATCAATAAGGATTTTTTTTTTTTCTGCTGACCTGGTCAATTTTTACTTGCCCTGCTAATGCTTTCACTGACTCCAATACAAAAAATATTTTTAATCAATGCATTTTTAATGTAAGAAAAATAATTAAATATTTTATTAAATGTCAAGATTTCCTTTGTAAAAAAAAAAAAAAAAAAAGACAAGGTTTTTAACTACACTATAAAAAATTATTGTAATTTTAACAAAATATATATATATATATATATATATATATATATATATGTAAAAAACGGGAATATTCCTGATTCAATACAAGTTAAGCTCAATCAACAGCATTTGTGACATTGATTACACAAAATGATTTAGACTCTTCCCTCCTTTTCTTTAAAAAAAGCAAAAATGAGGGTTACAGTGAGGACTTACAACTTAGTGGAAAGTAATTTTTGTGGTAATCAACATTCTGGCACAAATGCTGAATTGAGTTTAACTTGTATTGAACCTGGAATATTCCTTTACTTGGTTTATTTGTAGTTAACTTTTCATGTACTGTGAAAACTTAAAAGTATGTTTTATTTAACAAGACAGTACATGTATTTTTACAGTAAAATCTTTTTTAAAATATGTTTTTTTGCAATCAATGAACAACTAACCTCGCACACCTGAGAAGTAATTGATAGGTGCGTCGGACACAAGCTGTAGCAAAGTCAATGAAATGGAAAAAATCCTGCACAATGGGAACTATTGATGTGGTAATTGTGCACAGTGTAATAATGCTTTTAAATCATCCTTTTTTTCATCTGCGAACTAGTAAAAGGTACTCAATAAAACTCTGTTATCACCTGTTCCTCTACCCATGTTGTGTATTTGATTCGTTGCCCTTGTAGTCTTGGATATGTGGGAAAAACATCATGTCAGTTAAAACAACGAATTAGTGAACATAAGAGTTCGATCAGGAGAAAAGACCTAAATTATCCTGTCGCAGCTCATTTTGTTGAATTTAATCATGATGTCTCCTCTTTGCATTTTTGTGGCATCGAGAGTGTTAAGATGCCACCATGAAGAGGCAACACTGAACTGGTTTTACAGAGATGTGATATTTATTGGATCAACACACTCCAAACCTCATTACCGATGGGACTTAATGATGAAGCCTTGTTTAATGTGACGCTGTAGATATTCTTTATGTATAGATAACGTTTTTTTCCATGTATGTGTGTGTATGTGTATGTATATGGAATATAAATTAAAGAAAAGGATCTGTATGTAATGGTGTGGGTTACCTTACAGGTGTAATTTATTATATGTATTTGGGCTGCTGTATATGTGATGTTTTTCTCTTTTCTGTATTTATAGGTGTTTTCTAGATGTTCTCTATTTTATTGATTGTCATTGGTTGTGATGTCATGGTCATCAGATGTGTTGATTGGTCATGACATATTTTAATTTTGGTGCTGTTGCACTCTGTTTGTAAATGCCTGATGAAGGTCGAGTGACCGAAACGATGCTTAATACATTTTGATACTGTCTGCAAGCCAGGATAGTGTGCGGGATTTTTTCCATTTCATTGACTTTGCTAAAATATGTTTTTTTTAGAATTAATTAATACGATTTACTTTATAATTAACAGTGAAAATTCAGGATTGACATGAACTTGCAAATTATAATCTTGTTTTTAATCAAAATAATTAACAACAACGTTCAGTAAATCAAAGAGCACCAAACGTTTAAGTTTTCAAAGCATTAAAACTCCAATAAAAGATCAACGTAAGAATCTAAGATGTAGTGACAACAAAGCACCGATGTCAGTGCCATCATTTTGTGTGAATCACTAGCCCTGGGTCAGCAGTCCATCCTTAATGTTGAGCCCTGACAAGACTGTCCAATAATTACATAGGTCCAGGTCAGGATGTGGCTTACCTTGGCATTGCGGGTGAAATGTCGAGCTGTGAGTGGGTAGGAGGAGGTAGAGGAGGAGGGGGTAGGAGGAAGGGGGCTGTCAGAACCCCCACTGCTTCGGTCTCTGCCCACCTCCCCTTCGCTGGCTCTGCTTCCCAGCACACGTCGGCGTAGGGAGGGCGAGTTACCGGGAGTGCTGCGCGGAGAGTTACTGGCTGTACTGCAGGCAGAGGAAAGAAGATACAGACACTCAGGTCAGACAGTCATCTGGCATTTCAGCACACAGGTTTAACCGCCCTTAAAAGGCAAGTGGGTCATGCACAAGGAAGTGACACAAAGGACAAGGTTTATCCGCTATTTACAAAACAGCATGTATTGATTACAACAAACTGTGGACAGTGGTTTACAACATATGGATGTTAGTGGCCACAAATGTTCTAAAGCATTCCAAAAATGAATGGTTTCTAATCTGTGTTAAAATTAAATTGAGAAATGTTCTGAGCTAAGGTCAAAGCCCAGAGATAAAGACCCTATTTATATTAACAACAATTGTTTCCATAGTAGCATTCCGTTCCTGTTCCAGTAAAATAAAGGTGACAACATAGATAGGGGCTTCTGTCCACAAACACAAAGACTTATGTGTTCACCAACATTTAATCAGTCTGAAGAGACATTTAAATGCCAGACATGAGACCTGTTAAGCCAAAGGAGTGCCGATAGTAGCTTTAAAGGCCTGGGTATACTTTGTTTTTGTGCATTCCGGATCACGTAGTCGACCGTGTTGCCTTTCAAAGTATACTCATTTGACCACAAGTGAATACGAACATGTTCGACGTATGCACACCACGACTGTTTTGTGATACTCTTTTAGTACAGTCAATGATGCGCACAGACGAGGACTGTCCGCGTGTCATGAAAATCTGAGCCATGCACAGACTGTGCTGATGATGAAATTTACGTCACACATACTGTGCGCAGAGCTATCAGCAACGTGGACAACCAAAGTATACTTTGTCCTGAAATGGGTCATGATCTTTTGACATACAGTGCATTCATAAGTATTCAGACCCCTTCATTTTATTCACATTTTGTTATGTTGCAGCCTTATGCTAAAATGCTTTAAATTATTTTTTTTACATCACTCTACACTTCATACCCCATAGTGACAAAGCAAAAAAAAATGATTAAATAGAAAAAACTGAAATATCACAAGTATTCAGACCCTTTGCTATGACATTTTAAATTTAGCTCAGGTGCATCCCATTTCTCTGGATCATCTTTGAGATGTGTCTATACTTTGACTGGAGTCCACCTGTGGCAAACTCAATTGACTGGACATGATTTGGAAAAGCACACACCTGTCTATATACGGTCTCGCAGCTGAAAATGCATATCGGAGCAAAAACCAAGCCATGAGGTCAAAGGAACTGCCTGCAGAGCTCAGAGACAGGATTGTGTCAAGGTACAGATCTGGGGAAGGCTACAAAATGCTTATGGCTGCATTGATGGTTCCCAAGAACACAGTGGCCTCCATGATTCTTAAATGGAAGAAGTTTGGAACAATCAGGATTATTCCTAGACTGGCCGTCCAGACAAAGTGAGCAATCGGGGGAGAAGGGCCTTGGTAAGAGAGGTGACCAAGGACCCGATGGTCACTCTGGTTGAGTTTCAGAGGTCATGTGTGGAGATGGGAGAAACTTGCAGAACGACAACCATCACAGCAACACTCAACCGATCTGGGCTTTATGGCAGAGTGGCCAGACGGAAGCCTCTCCTCAGTGTAAGACACATGAAAGCCCACTTGAAATTAGCAAAAAAGCACCTAAAGGACTCTCAGACTGTGAGAAACAAGATTCTCTGGTCTGTTGAAACGAAGATGGAACTGTTTGGCCTCAATTTGGCCAGTGTATAATGGGCTAAGACTACACTCTCTCACCTTTATGTTCACTTTGATCCATCAGCTGCATATCGCTGATTTTCTTCATGATAAGATACACACAGTGAACATGACATATATTATGATTCACTACGTCACAACCCATCACGTTATAATCTAGCTGCAGCAAATGTGCACGAGTGATGAGCGTCCCTGCACCAGAGTGTTCATCAGCCAGGAGAAGATTCAATCTCTTCCCCGGTCACTTCACGCAACTCACAGTCGCGGTGCTGACCACACATAGAAAGGCCAGTTTCAGTTTATTTTCATAAATATAAAAAAATGATTTGGACACATACTGGTTGTCAGACATTAGTGGAACATGTCCATAGTTAATATGATGAACTACATTTTTGGTTACTCTGCTCAGACACCTGTGTGAACTTGAGAGGAAATGACTTCAAACTTCCACTAAAAATGGCCTTCAGACCAGTCAGTTAAATAAAAAAATAAAAATTTAAAAAAAGGCTAAGAAAAGTGAAATTAGATCTGAGAAAAGGTCTAGCATCATGCAAAAACTGATCCACAGCACCAAAATTGTAAAGCTTAAAAAAAAAAAAAAAAAAAACTATTACAAATATTTTTCACATAAGGCAGCATAAAAGTCCATAAGACTCCAGTGGTTATATCAATGTCTTTAGAAGCGATATGATAGGTGTGGCTGAGAAACAGATAACTTTCACATTCTTCTTCTTGTGTTTTAGGTGATTCACATTCTTCATGCATACTGCCCCCTACTGGGCAGGGAGAAGAATTTCTAGCAAAAAATAACGTTTCTCACCCACACCTATCATATCACTTCTGAAGATATGGATTTAACTACTGGAGTCTTATGGATTACTTTTATGTTGCCTTGAATGTATGTACTTTTTGAAGCATCAAAAATTTGGCACCTATTAATTTGCATTGTATGGACCTACAGACTTAAATTATTCTTCTAAAAATCATAATTTGTGTTTTGCTGAAGAAAGAAAGTCAAACACATCTGGGATGGCATGAGGGTGAGTAAATGATGAGAGAATTTTCATTTTTGGATGAACTATCCCTTTAACAACACATATATTGCTTACGTCTCGTGGCTATACTTTTGAAACAGTGAGTATTTTAATGTTTACAGACTAGCCCCATTCATTTTCATTGTAAGGAACTCATATTTTTGCTTTTTTTAAGAAAAGGAGGGATAAGTCTAAATTATGTCACAAACGCTTAACTTGTATTGAACCCAGAATATTCCTTTAATACACACCATGGTGCTGTATGAGCATTTTCATATATCATGTAATTTACTTCAAGTACCCAATGGTACTTCAAAGAATTCCATGGATTTACCATAATTTATGTAATAAAAAACATGGAACAAAACATGCCAAGTATTGACTTTTATTCTCTTCTACTCATCTTGTTTAGTCCTTATCAAATCACATTCAGGATCTTACTGATTACTGTACTTTATCTTTAACAACTTTGGCCTCTGCTCGGATCCTTGGCACACGTTGTCTTGGTAACAAAGGGAAGGGGGACACACATTTCAGAGTCTCCAAGGAAACTTGACAGGATCACGAGAACACGACTCTCACTGAACTAGTCGGTCTAGTGGACTTCAAATATGAAATGTGATAAAGCAACTAGAAACTTTTCAACAAAAGTGAAGCTCCCATTTAGGTCCTAGACGAGCATGGAGAACCAACAGGCTGAGTGAGCCTTTAATCGCCTTTATATATCAGCAGAAAAACAGAGACGGAAAGGGCAGCAAAACAGCACGCGAGCTCAATAACATCCCACCAACAATAATAAAGACCGAAATTCAAAACTATTACTCACAGTGACATGCGAAACTCTACAACCGGAGCATTTTTTCCCCCTCAGAGAGCTTTTTACCAGTAAGACCTAGACTGTTTTCCAGCAAAGTGTTAACAGAATGAATGGGTGGTCTTGTGCCGAGGCTAAAAATACTGATGTCAACATCGACACCACGTCATCCGATGCAAATTTGCAATAAAAATGCATATTACATTTAAACAATGTCAACGTAGGATGAAGGCAGGATTTGCATGTACAGTGCACATAAAGTAAAACTAAAGCAGCCGTAATTCTAATCCTCAGAGCTGAACGTGCATCGGTGCACAACGGGGCTAATCAAAGACAGAATGTCGATGTGAGGGTTAAAAGATGCAATCGTATTGCATGCGTCTAAACGCCTGCCAACCTTCTACTGCACTGTGAAGCAAGAACGGATGAAAGTGAACAGTTTAAACATGTATATGATCATTTTAGAACACAGTATTTGCATGCATTGAAGAAAACAACTAAAGCGTTTGCTACTTACTCGAACATGTCATTGGGTTTTCCTCGATTCACGTTTATTTTATAATAGCCTCTCGATACGGCTCTGCGCCGACTCGCCAGCCGTTACATTCAGATTAACTAGACCGAACGCATTGGAGACACGTCGTCCTCTGTTTATCCACGGATCGTGTTATTCCAACTGAACGCAATCGTTCAACATCCCCATGCCAAGCGAGGTACCAGACCTCGGCTGTTCCTCCAAAATGCAATGACCACCATGAACGCGCCGGCTATCCTAAAGCAACCTACACAGAGGGGAGGGGGCAAAGAAGATGTACTGTGTGTGTGGAGGGAATCGACACCGTTTGAGACTGTGGCCCTCTCTTTACAACTGCACACCATGGCCAAACCATTGGGGATTATCCTTAAGAGTTTATGTTAATGCACTTGAGTCAATAAAACTGTTGAAATGCTCCGCTGATGGCCTTAAAAAAAGGACACACAAGAGTTTACAAGGGCACAATATAATGTAAATTAAGAGAATAATTCCATTGATCACTACTAGACTCCTGGGAAAATGTATCAGTACCCCTATCGGTCCAGTTGGTTTCTTTGATCATTGTTCTAACCTCAAACTCTGTGGTATAGAGTCTGTAGAGTGCATAATAATCCTCCGAGGCCAGGCAGTCTCCATAATCTGTTTCCCTGGGAGAATCTGCCGTAATCTCAGTATGAAGGGTGAGGGGGAAGCTAAGACAGTTGCAAAACCAATGTATACAAATATGCATGCTCAAAAACTCCAATCCAGCCCTTGCTAAACTTTAATGGCAAAATGTTAAAATTTTACCCTTCGCATCAGCACCAGACAATGCACACAATCTTTGATCAGAATAAATCAATAAATAAGATAATTACTTATATCGTGAGGTCAGACCAAACTGGACAAGTCATCAACGTGCTGTAAATCATCTGTCAGACTAAGGAAATAAGGGCAATCAATGTCACTCTACCTTTCAATCTGAGGCTTTACTGGAATTGCTCAAACACAAACACTTTGCCTGTGCAATAATCCAGTAGGATTGAAGGTTTGAAGCTCAAAGCATTCAATCTATTTCTGCAATCCCATGTATCTGAACAGAGTTTAGACTGTACTGTGATCTATGAGAGAGAAATGCAGCTGCACTGTATCTCACCAACTTTGTGTGGAACATATGGCACAAGTACATCATGGTCAGAAAGGCCAAAGCAGCCCAAAGAGGCTTAGGCAAATGTATTCTTCAGACGTAAGAAGCAACCCAAGTAAACAGACTGAACTTCACACAAGGAAAGCTAAATCAAGCTGTATGCTTTTCCACAGACGTTTGAATAGGCTTAAAGGGAGAGTCCATCCAAATAAAAAATTATGTCCTCATTTACTTACTCATTACACCTGTATGACTTTCTCATAGAAGGAGATGTCAGTCAGAATGTTAGGGACTGACAGCCTCAGTTGCCATTCACTTTCACTGCATTTTTTTTTCCCATACAATGAAAGTGAATGGTGACTGAGGCTGTAATGCTGCCTGATATTTCATTTTGAGGAAGTAAACAAAGACAGAATGTTAATTTTTGGATGAAATAGTCCTCTAAGTTTTTTTTTTTTTTTTTTTTTTTTTGCATTAGTATTTGTATTGCATTTATGCATTGTTTGCCATTTTTAGTTCAAAATGATAGTGGCAAAATCCAGACCTTGGTCTGTTTCTTGTCTGACGTCATGCAAACTTGCATGTCAGGAACTGATTTTGGACAACCTATAGGTGTTATATGTTTCAGTGTTATCTTTTCAGTTTGACTCAGCAGTATAATCTTAGTAACTCAATTTCTGGTTCACCTCTTGTTTGCATAGAGAGCCTGCAACCTTCATGATAGCGGCCCATATCCTCAACCATTAGACTACCATCACTTCATATAATTTTAAGTTTGTCTTCTGACATACTAGTTTATTGGTAGCCCTAAGCCATTTCTTCAACAACGAGTAAGCCTACTCTCCTATGCCACACAATAAGAAAGTGCTTTCAGCTTTTATTTTATTAGCTTTAATTCACACATTGCACTCTGATTTTGGTGAAGCACAACCTACAGATGCAGGCCAATTCTACAGACAGTGAAAACAATGCTAACATACAAGAGAGCAATTAACAGGCCTCTTCAATTTCAGATGAACACAGATCTGTTTATAAATAAAAGCAGTGTAGATTTTCAAGTAAGAAACAACAGTTTATAAATGACTGTGTACGGTTTCATCAAATATAAAAGTGATTCATACTGTTTTGCTCTTTGAGTCTGAATAATAATAAGGGTGATAACTGATAGCAATAAAAAAAATATTGTGTTAGTTCTTAGACTAGCAAGGAATGTGTTCAGAGTCGCTGGCTAATAGTAAGGTTTAAGGTTATATTAAACAAATAAATAAATAAACACTAGCTAAACAATATCCAGAACATTATAAAATAGATCACACAGCTCCAATTTAGAGTTTCCGAAATGCATTGCAGGCTGAGCGGCAAAACAAAAGGAAATAGGTACATGAAACCGGCTGGTAGATGAGAAGGACAAGGGCACAGCTGTTCATGTTGTGTGCATAAAACACCTTTTGCTCACCGAGCTAGTCTTTCCACTGGCTGGCATTGTTCACTGCAGCATCCAAACAGAGGCATCTGATTGGACTGCAGTGACATCACCAGAAAAGGTGGACACTCCCACTGGATAATAGTGATGTCATGTTTGCGAGAGTCAGACAGCTCAGATACAGCTCCGCCTCCATCTCTCAAGTGCCAAGATCACTTGTCCTCAGTGGTCTTTTTTTCTGTCACTCTGTCATGTTTCTTTTTATTCAATGAGAGAGAATCAATAATCCTTCCCTGTCTTGATAAGTGTTTTGGGACTGTCTGTTTAATTTAATCCCTTAAATATTAGCCTTTTAGCAGGACAAAATCTGAATAATTACAACTAGCAAGTAAGAATGGTATTTGTATGTATGGAATAGAGGTCTGCACGGGCCTTAAAATGAAACCCGTACTCGACCCGTACCAGAAACCGTGTGGCCTGACCCTACCCGGCCGAACAATACCGTCAGATTTTAAGCCCGAACCTGACACGAACCTGCTTACAATCTAATTTCTTCTCCTAGCAAGTACTATTGCAATAGGCTATATTTTATGCAAGCATATATGTAACATTTGTAACAGTACTGAAACAGTAAACATACACAGTTTTAACAAGGCACGGCAGCCCCTTAGTACACTAGAGCAGAAGGGGGAAAAAACATTGCCTTACCGTTTATGCGGCGAAACTTCACCTGGTGCAGAACAATCTGGAATAATATGAAACAATGCAACAGTCCCCTCTATGCAGCCTGAACTTGTTCAGAATGTTGAATTTTTTTTGACAACTGTGCTAAAAACAATCTAGACGCAGCGCAAAGTATGAAAAAGTGCGCAGGTGTCTCAACATGCATATTTCACAATTTGAAGTTCTTTTTAACTTGACATGGTGTTTAAAATATGCCGGTCCTGCATGAGACGCTAGAAAAAAGAAAGTGAGACATTCGTCCAGCATGTGTTTAAATAAAGGGAAAACAGAACAGACGCGCGCAAAAATATATTCGGTGTGAACGGCCCCTAACTGTCCGTTCGTGCGTCTGTGAGTGAGAGCACATGCACGAAACAAGTTCGTTATAAACCCGAATCTGACCCAAACCCGAAGTCCTAATTGAAAAACTGACCCGAACCCAGCCCTAAACCCGTTGGGTTCTTGGGTCCCGTCGGGCCCAGGTCAGGTTGCAGAGCTCTAGTATGGAACCCATGCTTTCAGAGTTCACTATAATCCTGGTGTGGATTGAATGATGCCAGGTTGCAAACTGACATTTTTTTTGCATACACTAATTATATTCCATAATATTGATTTATATTTATAGTTACTATTTTTGTAAGATAGATATATGTATAAATATGTAAATATAATAAAATATAATTGTATTAATTTTATGAATCATAGTTTGTATTTTTGTGATTTTGTCACACAAAAAGACTAACTTTATTATTATACTATTATGAATTATAGTTAGTATTTTTGTGATGTATATATATGAAACTTAAACTGTGCAAATAGTGACATGACATGTACTCCAAACCAATGACGAGAAATCAAGCTGTATGCTATATTTATATATATATATATATATACATATATATATATATATATATATATATATATATATATATATATATATAAAAATCACACAAAAGACAATATAACTACAATATAATAATTAACATTATTATGAATTATAGTCAGTATATTTGCCTTGTGTGCTTTTATTATATATATATATATATATACACACACACACACACACACACACACACACACACACACAGAGTATACTATATATATATATGTATTGATAAAAGCACAAAACAAATTAACTAACTATAATTCATAATAATAATAATATATTATTATTATTATTATTATTATTATTATATTGTAGTTAGTATTTTTGTATTTTGTATGATTTTATTTATTTTTCTCATCAACTACATGGGCTACAACAGCAGAAGACCACGTGGGGTTTCACTTCTGTCAGCCAAGAACAGAAAGCTGAGGCTGCAGTGGGCCTACCATCTGCATGTCGCAGAAGAAATCAAGATTCATCAGACCAGAATTTGTTTTTACAGTCTTTAACTGTCCGGTTTTGGTGAACCTGTGCCCACTGCAGGAACCCCATGTGGTCTGCTGCTGTTGTAGCCCATTCGCCTCAAGGTTTGACATGTTGAGCATTCTGAGATGCTATTCTGCTCACTACAATTGTACAGAGAGGTTATCTGAGTTACCGTAGCCTTTCTGTCAACTCAAACCAGTCTGGCTATTCTCCGTTGACCTCAATCATCAACAAGGCTTTTCCATCCACAGAACTGCTGCTCACTGGATGTTTTGATTGGGCACCATTCTGAGTAAACTCTAAAGTCTGTTATGCGTGAAAATCCCAGGAGATCAGCAGTTACAGAAATACTCAAACCAGCCCGTCTGGCATAAAAAAATCATGCCACGGTTGAATTCACTGAGATCAATTTTTTTTCCCCATTCTGATGGTTGATGTGAACATTAACTGAAGCTCCTGACCCATATCTGCATGATTTTATGCACTGCTGCCACACAATTGGCTGCTTAGATAATCGCATGAATAAGTGGGTGTACAGATGTACCTAATAAAACTGAGGGTCAGTTCCAAAACTTTGTGAGCTGCCTCGCTGTCTCCTGCCTAGGCAGCTGTCTACTATGGCAGCATCCTTGCTAAAATGATGCCTCATAAGTGACCGATTTGGAACACACTACATAGGCGGCAGCTCTGCACATCATTCACATACCGCTCCTCATGCGCAGCGCACGGGACACTCGACTCACAACTGATTTCAATACATGTGATGCGAGGGAAACGACGCAATCCTCTAATGAGTGCACAGCACACAATCATTTTGGGTAAAATTGTCAGTTTTGTATCATATTAAACTGTTATTTATCGATAATTTTCAGTATTGAATGGTTTATAAGTATATTTATAATCTACATTTCTCTTGCTTCGTCCATGATCTTGGATTTATTTTTCCGCCGAGCTCATCATGGTGCATTTGCACTATGCAACTTAATTTATGAAAAAAGAAACCTATAACTCAAATAGAGCAAATAGTGACAACACAACTGACACAAATCTAAGTTGTCTTATACCTAAACCAATGATAATGTTAATCAGCATGAGTCTTCATACCAGTAACACTTCCTTCCTATCCAGATCTATTTCTAATTGCAGAATTGCTTCCCCATCAGCTCCTCCTGTTCTCATTAGGTATGTGAGTGTGTGTATGGATCTGATGTCCCTCTGAATATCTAGAGTGCATGAAAAAAAGTAAAAAAAAAAAAAAAAAGATCAAGGGAATGATGCTGGCTGGCCAAACGGAGGCAAGCTGCTGGCACACACACTGACCTGCTGCTGTCACAGTCTGAGTCCTTGTTGAGAAGGCTACGGAAAGACCAGCGAGAGCGCCTGCTTAGAGAGGAGCTCCGTGACCATGAGCGGGATGGGGGTAAGAGAAGCAAAGACGGGCTGCCCTGCTCTTCCTCTTCTACATTGGAGACCATTGGAGATGGATGTAAAGGACTTTGACTTCTATCCCTCGTCGCTTTTCCTTTATCCCAATGATTCTCTGATTTGTCTTCTTGCTGCACCTTGCCTCTCCTCCTCTCCCGGGTTCGGCTGCGTGAGTGGTACCGGTGTCGCCGGGGGCTTGGGGAGCAGGACCACGACTCCGTATCGGAAGATGGAGGGAGAACGTTCAAAGTTGGAATGGGAATGGGCTCAGCCATGGTGATCTCAAAAGATGGTGTCAGACATCATCAGCAAAATTTTGTATATTAGCAGTCCAGGTTCCTTCACAGTGGTACAGCGTAAATACAGTGTAAACCTGTGGGACCATCACTAAATCCTAATATGCAAAAAAGAGTGTTGCCATCTCTTGTGTAGATCATTGTTCAGTAAAGTTTTTCCAGGAAAATAAAAAAATAAAAAGCACATGATATGTCGATTTTGCATGCATCCAACATTGCTTGATGCCAGTCCATCTTCTTCTGGATTCTCTGTTGCTATAAAAGGCTTCCTTCAAAAGAGTTTCTTCTTTCACTGTCACAAGCACAGCTTACATTGCAGTCTTGCAATTGCCTCATCCTAGAGATTTGCACATCATGTTGCTAAAGAGGGGAGAAATTATTTTTGTGTTTAACTAATTCAAGCCATGGACTGGAATCAAATATTTATCGGGACTACTTTATTTTTTGTTAACTAAACATATCTTTGCATATAAGTGTTATAATTTTATGATATTTTAAAATATATTAGGGATGCACAGGGATATCCCTTAACATTTAAAAATATGAATGCCAAGATTAGTGTGATGCTACAGTTTGACTAAGCATCTTTCAATGCACTTCTGAGCACTTCTGTTTTGTTTGAGCACTTAAGCAAAATGTGGAGAAGATTCAAAGTTTTCTTTTTTTTGGATTATGTATTTTGAATTATTTACTAAATACATATGCAGTACACCTATCTAAAGAGTAATCTAACCTATAGCACATACATATTACTTAAAAACCGTCATAACGGTGCATCCCTAACATATTTTCTTGAAACTGTATGTAAATGTTTTAGCTTACATCCAAGGAATCAAAAGAGTTTGCCATTTTTCAATGGTTTTGTTGGACAATGTCCTCCCATATTCTTATGGTATAACTCTTCTAATAGAAAGCACGATTGACCGATAACATCCAGAGGTGTTCAAAACACAGATCTCACAAACTTATTTGCATATACACAACAAAGTTTACAGTTTAACACACAAAAGTTGATATTAATGGATAGGCACAGTATAACTGCTGGTCGATATGAGTGCAATGTGTGAATTAAAGCTAATAAAAAAAAGCTGAAAGCACTTTCTTTTTGTGTGGCATAGGAGAGTAGGCTTACTCGTTGTTGAAGAAACGGCTTAGGGCTACCAATAAACTAGTATGTCAGAAGACAAACTTAAAATTATATGAAGTGGTGGTAGTATAATGGTTGAGGATATGGGCCGCTATCATGAAGGTTGGAGGCTCTATGCAAACAAGAGGTGAATCAGAAATTGAGTAACTAAGATTATACTGCTGAGTCAAATTGAAAAGATAACACTGAAACATATAATTGAGACTTATGCATAAAAGGAGCATGAATAAAATGTTTTGTGACTGTCTGATGCAAAGTCTCCACAACAAAAATGTTGTGTCACAAAAGCCATATGTGATAGTGTGTGAGTATATGGAATCTAGGAATGTCATTAAATATTAATACATCGATTATTGATTAGCATGTTATTTTCTCAATACGTTTTCGAGGCATCGATATATTAACACTAGCCAACATTTAAGTTAGAAATCTAATCTGTGCTCAATTCAATGTCAGTTGGCCTTCCGTTTAATGTAGTCTGGCTTACTTGCTTTGGGATACCATAGAGTGGGTGATATAACATTTACTTAGTTACCCTGTCACTCACACTTCACTAAAGTTGTGTTGAGAAATATGTATGAAGAGACAAAGACTATTGTGCAACGAGTAACCCTATTTAAACCCTGAGAAAATGCTGTTATAGACTGATAATCATCTGGAAAATTTTCTGATTATCAATGTGTGAAAAAGGCATTGATCCCAAGCTTAATTGGCATCCAAACCAAAAACCATGGCTCCTTGTTTCATAATGTTTCGATGGAATCAATAAGCAGTCTGGCACCCCTCGATAATGTTGTCAATCAACTCATGTACCATCATTCTCAACAGGTGCTCACTATTATTTTACCTAGTTACTCAACTTCCTTTTTGGCCTTTTGAATAGTACAATTATGCAAGGGAAATGCACATGTAAATAAGAAACCTATTGAAACTTAAAACCAAGCCAGTATCACCTGACTATCAGCTTTGCATGTTTTCCCTTGTAAAATGTATGCACATACACTGGCGGCCAAAAGTTTGTAATGTACAGATTTTGCTCTTATGGAAAGAAATTGGTACTTCTATTCACCAAAGTGGCATTCAACTGATCACAATGTATAGTCAGGACATTAATAATGTGAAAAATTACTATTACAATTTGAAAACTTTGTTTTCAAAACTACTTAACTACTTAAACTACTTCAAAGAGTTCTCATCAAAAAATCCTCCAAGTGCAGCAATGACAGCTTTGCATTTCCTTGGCATTCTAGCTGTCAGTTTATCCAGATACTCAGGTGACATTTCACCGCACACTTCCTGTAGCACTTGCCATAGATGTGGCTGTCTTGTCGGGCACTTCTCACACACCTTACAGTCTAGCTCAGGGGTGTCAAACTCGGTCCCTGGAGAGCCACAGTCCAGCAGAGTTTAGCTCCAACCCTAATGAAACACACCTGAAGCAGATAATAAAGGTCTTCAGGAGTGCTTGAAGATTACAAGGAGGCATTTTGGAGCAGGGCTGGAACTAAACTCTGCAGGGCTGCGGCCCTCCAGGAACTGAGTTTGACACCCCTGCATCCCACAAAAACTCAATGGGGTTAAGATCCATAACACTCTTTTCCAATTATCTATGTTTTTCCAATGTCTATGTTTCTTTGCCCACTCTAACCTTTTCTTTTTGTTTTTCTGTTTCAAAAGTGGCTTTTTCTTTGCAATTATTTCCATAAGGCCATGAGTCTTCTCTTTACTGTTGAACATGAAACTGGTGTTGAGCGGGTAGAATTCAATGAAGCTGTCAGCTGAGGACATGTGAGGCGTCTATTTCTCAAACTAGAGACTCTGATGTACTTATCCTCTTGTTTAGTTGTACATCTGACCTTCAACATCTCATTTTGTCCTTTTTAGAGCCAGTTGTCCTTTGTCTTTGAAGACTGCAGTGTACACCTTTGTATTAAATATTCTTAATTAAATGTTTTTTGCATTTTCAAGCATTGTATAGCCTTCATTCCTCAAAACAATGAGTGACAAGTTTCTAGAGAAAGCCGTTTTTATTTGTCATTTTTGACCTAATATTGACCTTAAGACATGCCAGTCTATTGCATACTGTGGCAACTCAAAAACAAACACAAAGACAATGTTAAGCTTCATTTAACAAACCAAATAGCTTTCAGCTGTGTTTGATAAAATGGCAAGTGATTTTCTAGTACCAAATTAGCAATTTAGCATGATTACTCAATGATAAGGTGTTGGAGTGATGGCTGCTGGAAATGGGGCCTGTCTAGATTTGATCAAAAATGACTTTTTTCAAATAGTGATGGTGCTGTTTTTTACATCAGTAATGCCCTGACTATACTTTGTGATCAGTTGAATGCCACTTTGGTGAATTAAAGTACCAATTTCCTTCTGAAAGAGCAAAATCTGTACATTATTCCAAACTTTTTGGCCGCCAGTGTATGTAACTTTTATTGGTTATTCAGGGCAAAACAGAAGGTGGTAAGATTTGCCACAATTTTAAATACACTGCTAAGGCTTTTTTTCCCAACAATGGTGCCACAAACTGGTGAGCCATGCTGAGACAATCAATCACAATACAAGAGCAATGCAATGTGTCTTCTCTTTACGGTTCACTTTCTTTCCAAGTAAAGATGCCTTCCTGACCTCAACACCATTAAATTACCATGTGAATCAAACAAATAACAAAAGCGAGAAGCATGGTTTACTTTAAAACTAATAATCAAATTACAAATGGAGCCATCAATCAGCTCAACCTTTCAGACCATTTAACAATTCTGCAGAATCTCCCGATTATTGGCAGATTAATGTCACAGTTTCATCACTAAGCTTCAGAACAGGACTAGCAGTCATTTATCAAAGGCAGGGGCAAGTTCTGCCTCTTTATTTGCTTTACTGTTTGAACAAGATAAATCATGTCTAGGGTTTGTTTGAACAAATCAATCTACAGCTATTAAAAGACAGGCCTCTTACCTTATAAAACACGCCACAGTGCAATATAAACAATGATTTTACTTACTCAGGTCACATAAGAAGATTAAATATGTCAACACAAGGACTTTATGGAGACAAAGAATTTTACTTTCTCAAGGCATGAGCTGAAGAAAGGACACTAGACTTGGCGGCAGTTGTGATAATATGTTATATTAGTTCATTATATACCATTTAGAACCAAGACACTAAACAGAAATAAAACAGCGAAAGACAAGAATCTAATAAAGATGTCTGATTTATTAGTCATAATAATTCCTACCTCCCATTGGACGAATGGCCCCCACTGGTTTTTTCGTGCTCGGCCTCATTCACCAGACGGGAGACGGTGCGGGGGGTGATGTTAAAATCCACTTTCTCGCAGGAACACATCAGCACCCCAAATTTAGCCGGCAAGCTAACAATAAAGTTTCTTTCGCCGCCAGTTTTTCAAATGTAGCCACTATTTTCTAGTAATGTATTACTGTTTAACTATTTCGGGCTGTTAGCTAACTTAACATACGCAGAAAAAAAGCGTAAAAGTAAAATCAAACTTAAGTAAACAAACCAGCACAGTGTTAATCATAGGCGTTAGCCGGTCAGCTGAATTCAGGCAGTTGGGAAGAACACCGTCTAAGAGCTAGTTGGCTAGCATGCTGCTAGTAATACCGGTGGGAAAACGGTCCACTGTTTACTTTTCCCTGAATCCGTTTGTCCGCCATTAAGAGTCCTACTCACAGGCCTTGGTGATGATATCATAGTTTAAATAATGCACCTTCTTAAATTATTTTGTAAATACATTAGAAGTTTACGAACTTTCCCTAAGTTTAATGCTACGCGATAAAAAAAGATAGCATCAGAGCACAGTTTCCAATGAGACGGGCAAAAGTTTACCGGGGTAAGTTCAGACTTAAACACAAGTATACCAGCGCTTAATGACCTCAATAAATTAAAGCTTTGACTTGATTCGATAAAATTAGTAAAATATGAACGTAATGGATGTTAAAATGATTAAAACCCGACGAAAATATATCGCGGAAACTATACTACTTTAATTGCACACCCCTTCCAGGTACAACTTTATGGTACATTCGAGAGACAATCCATCAAGTGATGCACTTTAGCTTGCGCAGACAAACAAGAAAAGAAAAAGAAAGGCGCACAAACAGGCCAGTACACGAATGTTTTTTTTTTTTATTTTTTATTTTTTATTTTTTATTTTTTTTATAGATTTATTCTTTCTTTAACATTATTTGTGATATGAAAGATTTCATATCCCGTTTAAGAATGTATAGAAATCTTAAAATGTGTGGAAATGCAAATGAGAGCAGTGCATAAAGTGTATCTGTAGAATATACAAATGTATTATTATGGGCATTGAGACTGATTTATTTTAACTTCCTTAAGACTGTGCGTTTAATTTCGCAAGACTGTGTGGTCTCGTTGTGACCATGGTGGATATTTCCACTTCCAGAAAAGGCAATGTTCAAAAACGTCTTAAAGGAATATTCCTGGTTCAATACAAGTTTGCTCAGTCGAGATAATTAGTGGCATAATGTTTATTACCACAAAAATAATTTTTACTCATCCCTCTTTAACTTTATAAAAAAAGAAGAAGCAAAAATCAAGGTTACCGTGAGGCCTGGTAGCTCAGCAAGTAAAGATGTTGACTACCACCCCTGAAGTCACAAGTTCGAATCCAGGGCGTGCTGAGTGACTCCAGCCAGGTCTCCTAAGCAACCAAATTGGCCCGGTTGCTAGGGAGGGTAGAGTCACATGGGGTCACCTCCTTGTGGTCGCCATAACGTGGTTCACTCTCGGTGGGACGCATGGTGAGTTATGCGTGGATGCCGCGGAGAATAGTGTGACGCCTCCACACACGCTATGTCTCTGCGGTAACGCACTCAACAAGCCACGTGATAAGATGCATGGGTTGACGGTCTCAGACGTGGAGGCAACTGAGATTCGTCCTCCGCCACCCAGATTAAGGCGAGTCACTACGCCACCACGAGGACTTACAGTGCATTGGGAATTGGGCATTCCAAATTGGGGAGAAAAAGGGGAGGGGAAAAAAATCGAGGTTACAGTGAGGCATTTACAATGGAAGTGAATGGGGCCAATTTTTGGAGGGTTTAAAGACAGAAATATGAAGCTTAATCTTTTATAAATGTACTTATATTAATTCTTCTGTTAAAACTTGCGTGTTATTTGAGCTGTAAAGTTCTTTAAATCACTGTTTAAGGGTTTACTGCATTACGTCATCATGGCAACGAGTTACTCAGCAATTTTATCACACTAAAATCATGTTAACGGAATAGTTCATGATTCAGTCCAGATGTGTATGACTTTCTTTCTTCTGCAGAACATAAATTAAGAATATATATATATATATATATATATATATATATATATATATATATTAACTATCTCAGCTCTGTAGGTCCTTACAGTGCAAGTGAATGGTGATCAGACTTTTATAGCTCCAAAAATCACATAAAGGAAACAAAGAAGTAATCCATAAGATTTCAGTGGTTAAATCCATGTCTTCAGATGTGATATGATTGGTGTGGTTGAGAAAAAGATCAATATTTAAATCCGTTTTTACCATAAATTCTTGTCCCTGTCCAGTGTGATATGCACGAAGAATGCGAATCACCAAAAACAAAAGAAGGACTTAAATATTGATCTGTTTCTCACCCACACCTATCATATTTGCTTCAGACGACATGGATTTAACCACTGAAATCTTATGCATTACTTTTATGCTGTGTTTATGTGCATTTTGGAGCTTCAACATTTTGGCACCCATTCGCTTGCATTGTGTGGACCTACAGAGCTAAAAAAATCTTCTAAAAATCTTCATTTGTGTTCTGCAGAAGAAAGAAAGTCACACGCACCTGGGATGTCATGAGGGTGAGTAAATGATGAGGGAATTTTCATTTTTGGGTGAACTATCCCTTTAACTTGTATTAGACGAAGAATATTCCTTTACCATTTAATTACATTTAATAAAAGTCAAATAATTAATATTTGAGATCAAGCTTGCCGTTCCGAGTATGTAGTTTGTTTAATCTGTATATTTAGTACTACACAACTGTAACTTTACCGGTTAAGATATAAAGAAGATCTCTAAAGAATATACTGCATTTGCTATCTGCGCCCTCTGGAGGACATTAAGGGTAACGCGTTTAACCTAAACTTAAAATAGAGGAGGAATACCATAATTATATGAGAGTCCAACATTTATCCAATTTGATGAACAGAATAGTAATACTCCTAAAATAGTGAAAAGTATAAATTAGCATTTGATCATACTGCTTACCTTGAAGGGTTGTTTCCAAGCTTTTAAGAATCATTATTCTGGATAAACAATGAGAAAGATGGAAGTGATAGGTGATGTCCTCTTGCCCCCTCACGTTTATAGGGTCACTTTGTTTTCATAGGGCGAAAGAAAACAGACATCAAGACTGAAACTTATTATAGTTATTATAAAGGCGACATGGTGACCGTTGTCACCACATTACCATGATTAGCTAACATATTGTTAAATACTAATACAATCTCCTGCACTGTGTACTCAAACCTACCCTCAGATTTACAGTAAAAAAAATAAATAAATAAAAAAATATATATATATATATATATATATATATATATATATATATATATATATAATAAAACGGCTGTAGCTTTAAAATTATTAGCCGTTTCATTCACAGCTTTTACTGTTTGCATGTTTGTCTATAGAGAAATGCGGAAATCATTAGTGTACAATTTATACTGTATGTTAAATTCTCCTGCTGTAGGTTTTGTTTTTGTATTGGGTTTAGCATCGTGTCAGTCAGGAAAAATATGAAATACCTTTACTCACCTATTAATCCGAAGTTGACGGTGTTTCCACACTTGCTGTCTCTCATGACCTTGTTTAACGAGTTGTGTTGCTTTACGCCTGTTGGCGTTGAATGGACATCTAGAAACTCGAGCGGTGCTAAATATAAAGTTCACCAGCTTGTGGGACGCTTTGAGGACGGGCCAATTGTGTTAGGGGAGGGTATAGACTGACGTTCAGGGAACCAAAACAACCTGCATTCTGATAAGTTTGTCAGTCACACAGTAAACCTCTGACGCAATCTGACATGACACACGAGTCAGGGTAAATACACGCGTTTAACATAATAGAGAACGTGTATTATCTGAAGGACAATGGTTTAGATGGTTTTGGATATCTGGAAGTCTGGATAAAAAAATGACAAACCTCAATAAGAATTATTCAAAGCATCTTTTTCTGCCGTCTTAGACAAATCAATCATATCAGTTTAAATGTGCTCTTTAAATCACCTTTTAAGTGCCTTTTTTGTTCCACTCATTAACAGTCAAATAGCGATTAATAATAATAATAATAATAATAAAACGAATAATGATTCAGTTTTCTTATGCATTTAAGCAACATTATGACAAAAGATGATCTGACTCAAGTGCATGTGACAATAAACAAGAGCTCGATTAGAAGTAATTCAAAAGTAATACAATTAGATTACACAAAACATGCTATCTAAAAGATTACACTAATTTTAGGAATGTATGTTGTAAATATTTACTGGATTACAATTGAAAAGTTATCTACCCAAATCTGATGATGACAGAATAGTTATTTCTAACAATTGCTACATTACAAGAACATTTGATGTAAAAATTGCGTCACTTAAACAGCTTCTTGAACATAAGTCCAATGGTATTTAGGCAACGGCATGCATTTATTTACATTTATGCATGAAATATAAATAATTCCATGTGGACCCCTAAAACCCATTCAAATTATTTTCAAGAAGCTGTTTAAGTGACGCAATTTTTTCATCAAATGTTCTTGTAATTTAGCACAATATATATATATATATATATATATATATATATATATATATATATATTATATTATATTTTTTGTTTAAATGAAATGGCTTCTCAAACATAATTCGAATGGTATTTAGGCATCCACATGCAATTATAATTTTATGTCAGAGTAAAAAGTTTAATAAAATGTTCTAGTAACTAGTTGAGATGTAGCTAACTATTATGTTCCCCTTACGGAATATTTTGTTAACCTTGCTCTACACTGAAATGGCCTTGTGCTCAAGACTATGTAAACTGACACTGACACTGAGCATCAGTGCCGTGAAAAGAAAACAGGGGAGGTGGATGATAAACTATAGTAAAATAAAGCTATTAAACACAGTCTAGCTGCAAAAATGTACAAAGGTGTACATTTTGTAGATGAAATCACCACAAGTTGCCTAGAGTTGTAAACTTCCACACAATTGCAATATAAAGAAGTCATCCCAAAAGTTTTTGAATGTTTTCTAGCACGTTTTCTAGCGCGCAATGATACTTTATTTTCTGTGACTTAAGTAGGTCCTTAAAATGCTAGTGGATGGCTCCAAAAAGAACAGACAGTCAGCGTAAACGTCATCAATACAACTCCAGCGGTTAAGTGAATGTCTTCTAAATTGACAGTCGCTTTTGGTGTGAAAAAGATCAATTTTTAAATACTTTTTAACTATGATATTTTTTTTTATTTTTCTTCAAATGTGTTCTGCTGAAGAAAGTAAGTCATACACACCTGGGATGGCATGAAGGTGAGAAAAATTATGAGAGAGTTTACTAACCCTTTAAATATTTATTTGTTTATCATATCTCTTCAGAAGACATGGATTTAACCACTGGAGTTGTATCGATTAATTTTATGCCACCTTTATGTGCTTTCTGGATCTCCAGAGTTCTGGCCACCATTCATTTGTATGGACCTACAGAGCTGAGATATTCTTCAAAAATCTTTGTTTTTGTTCTGCAAAAGAAAGAAAGTCATACACATATGGGATGGCATGAGGGTGAGTAAATAATGAGAGAATTCTCATTTCCTTTAACAGAAATGTTAATAATTGGACAATGGACAAAATATTAATCAGTATTAATAAAACATTTCTAGGGAAGCAGCAGTGCAGCTTTTGACAAATGGACCAGGCTTTTGCATCTTTGACTTGCACTCTATTGTTATTTACTCTAGCTCATTTGGCAGTAAAATCCACAGAGGCTTGAAGCAACACTCTGGTCAGCTCTTTGCATAAATTGTGTCCCGGTGACAACACTGCATATTGCAAAGCTCTAACATAGCTTTTACTGACTATTGACATATATACTTAACCACGTAATACGAGCAGAGCTCACTTCCTTATGATTTCAGAGGAAAGTTGTTTTATTAAAGAAGTATGCTGGAACATTGTGATTGCAATGTGCCATGTTTACCTGTGGCTGTTTAACAAAGGAGTATGCAAAATGTTTTCCAAGCACAATGGCAGAATGCAGATTTTTTTATAGGGGGAAAAGCATTAGACAAATAGTATAGGCTACTATTATACAGGGCCGTAGATTCCAGGGGGATGGGGGGAGGTAACCCCCAGTAATCAAATGTACAATGTTTTGCTCCGCTAAACATCAAAGTCTATGCTGCAATACACAATCTGTATTTAGTGTGATGGGATATTATTTTAAGATTTGAACATTTTCTTTTAAAGGCTGGAGAATTCAAATGCAAGCATGTGTCATTTGTGCACTGACTAGGAGTATCCATCCCAGACAACTGATACAACACCATGACGTGGCAATGAGGATGTTCATGTACAACAAACTCGAGCAAAATGCCAGTTGTAATGTTCAGTTCCAGTGTTTGTGTGTGTAAATACATGTACTCAAATGAATTGTCTTTTGTAGTTACATGCATGACAACCTGTAATTTGTATCCCAAAAAAAAAAAAAAAAAAAAAATCATACCATTAGCCAACAGACTTGCTTTAAAGTGTTAAAAAAAAAAAAAAAAAAACCCACACTCTTAAAACGTATTTACCTCAAAATGCCTTGATAGAACTCAATAAATATTGTCAAATAAGATGAATCATCATTTATACTCATATTCATGTTGTTCCAATCCCAAACGACTGACTGACTTCTGTGGGAGGAACTCAAAAGATGTCAGGAACTATAATAGGGACTGACAGTCTCGCTTTCATTTGAGCCTCATTAGCAGCATCTACATTTTACAATATATTCTCATTCCACAGATGAAACTAAAGTTTTGGAGCAGGTGAGTCAAGTGCTCAAAGCTGATGTGCGGTACACAGGGGAAAATCTGAAAAAGATGGCGATAACCAATGAGTCAATTATCACTGTCAGAACATGATGCTGTATTTTATGAAGGGACCCAGTAATAGAAACTCCTAAAACATGCACACAAATGTGCTAAAATGCAAAATTCTAATAAATATTACCTTACAACTGCTTTTATTAAATACATTAACATAATGTGAAACCAAATTATTGGCATATCAGATCTTGAACACTGTGTAATATAGGGTATTAAATTATGGTTTGTGCTCCTAAGATCATCTAAAATGATTCATGTTTTTTAAAGACACTATCTGTACTACTGATCTTTTGTAGTGTCTAGTAGTGTGTCTGTTTGGATCTGCCATGTAACATTAAGAGTAAAGGTTTTGACGACACATTTCAGTTAAGAAACTTGGTTAAAATTAAAATTGCAGACTCATATTGTCAGCCAGGTTAGCTATAAAGCTAATGATCAGGACATACTACAAATGGGCAACTTTCAGCTGTTGACATTTTACAAGACACTACACGTTTATAACTGAGAGAAAATGATACGAACTTTAAGTCACAGTATTGCTATGATATCGTCCGTTTCTTTAAAAGTTTGTGACCTTGGAGCTTATCTGTATGTGCTTGATTCCATGCTCATGAGAGATGTGACTCTGGTCCCTCCCTGATAGTAAAACGAAGTGTGATTGGTTGAAAATAGAACGTGCTACGATTGGTCCGATTACTTTGGCCGTTATCTGATTGGCTTAAGTAGACGATGGGTGGAGTCTACCTATTTGTGGATTAACTGCAGCTCTGGAAAATCCACAATTGTGTGCTGCCATCCACAAATGCACAGCAATTTTTTTTTTTTTTTTTTTTTGGGTATTTTATAGATTTGTATTTTTAAACAGCATATTTTGTGTTCTGAATTTTTTTTTAGAGGTGATATTAGCTGTAAATCTTCAGATTATAAAATTACAGCTGAAGAAGAAATTAAATGTTTTAAAATTCAATATAGAATTCAATATTCTATTACTGAAAGTAGGCCAGAGGTCAAGCATCCGGGTTCCACAGGGAAAAGTTGAGGGTATCAGAGAAGTCTAACGGAGCATTTTGGCCAATCAAAGAGCTACAATGGCAATTCCATCAAGTACCCATGATCAGTATATATCCGAACCATTTCAGTAAGTTATCATAGACACCTGCAGATCCAGTCCAGACATCAGAAAATGTTCAGTCCAAACAAGTTTTCTTCCACTTTAGATCGGGAAAAGAACTTGGATACAGACGTGACTAAAGTGGACATGAGTAAAAACTTTGTGAATTGAAATGCACAATCCAGAAATACTACCAGCCACATAATATAGACGGGTTGACACTCCTAAGAACATGTAGTAATCATTTTTTATTAACTGTTGTTTTCACATAAATGAGGAAAACCCGTCGTTACAGACGTGACAGTTGTGAAAGCACCACTTGATGAGGGGGGAATCAAAACTCTAAAACTTGTACCTTTGATCTCTGAGACATTGTGTGATGCCACATTGGCTATTGTTAAACATGTTCAGATACAATGCAAACATACAAAAACACAGTAAAAGTAGGTTAATAATAGTAATAAAAATTTCTTTTTCTGTTCAGAAAAACTCTTTAGAAAAACAATCAAGTTTCTCACTTGATTGACAAGAATTTTTTTCTTTCTGCCTTATTTTTGAGGTGATTATGAAAGAAGTATTCTAAAAGTATTCTACCAAAATGTTATAAAGTAACTGTATTCTGAATACAGGTGCTTGAAAACGTAATGGGGGCTGAATACAGTTTCTTCATTTTTGTATTCTGAATACATGTAGCCTATTCCGTTACAGCCCAAACCCTGTTGGTCAACCAAGCAAGCTTTTTGATAGACCTGATTTTGTGGCTAATCTATGAAATGGGTTGTGCTTGGAAAAACCAATAAACATAGTGGAGAGGAAGAGACTTTGGTCCAGTGAAGTTAGATTCTGCAGTGTGTGATAAAAAGCCTAGTTTTCAAAAGATGGCATCACTTTTAATATGTTAGTGCAGTGTATGTTTGGACAGCTTTTGTTACAATAATTGGAAGGTATGGTTTGCAAAATATTTCCCATATACTACAGGAGACAAAAGTAAATAAAACCATTAAAAAACATTCAGGCTGTCAGGAGTTTCACTTAGCCCCAAGCTCTTTCATTAAGTAGGACTGTAACTTCATAAGAACTTTGTATAAGGTATCTTTCCCTCCAGTGCCAGCAGAATTGATGGGGCCATCAAATAACGCTCTCATCTTGCTTTGCGGTGTTTTCTCAGCACGGATGGCATTGTATTCTTCCTGTCTGATGATTTCCTTTTCATAAAGTTCATCAAGGATGGCGTCTATGTTATTAACTCGTTGTATCAGCGCTGTCCGATTCCTGTCAATGAAGTGTTTATCTATAAAAGAGATGGGAACATGCATTTGGTCAGATTGTGAGGATGTGGAGGGAGTTCGTTTAAATCAAAGGGTAAAATGGCTAAAATGTTAGGTATTGTAGTATTTTTCAGATTTTAGCTTACAAGGTAGCCTATATATTGTCTCTCATTCATTGTCTAACTATAAAGAGTTCTCTAAAATGGTCTAAGATTCATTTTTGAAATAAATACAAAAAAGTTACACTTATTCACCATTAGATGGAGGGCTTGGCTGTGCTGGCATATCTTGAACGCTGTCAGATGAACCTGCTGATATAAACATTATTCTCTCTATAAATCGAACAACAAATTTCCACGTTACGTAAAGTACAGGGGAAGGTAAAAACATTCATTAACGTTGTTTAGCTTACTCAAGTCAATCCTAACAGTTTAAACAAGCCTTTTTGTGACGACAGAATAAATGTATCACATATAGATTGGGTTATTTAAATTCAACTAATGATAAATTGACTTACTGGTTCCCATTATTCATGATTATTTAACTTTAAGCCTAGTTATTTAATCGCTTAGATAATTATACTGCTTTTCAAAATATGGCCAAAAACTGACCTAGAAACCAGAACGTGGGGAAGTGAAAGTAAATTTGGGTTCAAGTCTACAAACTGTAGAATCATTTAAATAGTAACATAACTTTAGAACACTGTGCTACATTTGTAACACGAGTTTAACGGTGCTGCGGTAGGCTTGTTAACTACTTTTGACTTCAGATAACCCTACGACCACGACCCTATTTTATAGGGGCCTGAAACGAAATCGAAAGTAAATTAATCTAGCTAAAAAGCGAATGCAATATGAAAAATGAAAAAAAAAAAAAAAAAATTTTTTTTTTTTTAAATAACCTGAGATGTTCCTAATTGTTTTCTGGATTATGTAAGAACTCCAAGCAAGTGTCTTTACTAGATGGGAAGAGAACTTCCGCGTTCTACAACATACTTCGTAAACTCTGTCGTTTTGACGTCTTCTTTCCTAATTTGCAATAGTCATCGTTTGTAATAGCTCTGCTCCAAGGATAAAGGTTTTCACTTACTGTGTCCTGTGACCTCTCTGAGTTCCGCTGCTTGTTCTCTACAGCCAATTGCCTCTAAAATTTCGAGTGATACAGAAACCGCGTCTTTCGACGTGAAAGTGGTCACCATTAGATCTGCGAGATCTATCGAGTCTGCAGCCTTTTCGGTCGCACTTCGGCGGACGCGCGGTTCTTTCTGTCGATCGCACAATTTGTTTTTAAATTTCTTTTGGTTAGCCTCCCCCAGATCATCAAAAACGTCAATAAGGCGATCCTTAATAGTTTTCTCCATTCTTGCTCATATTGTTACTGCCTCTTCTAGTGGCTGTTGGCAGAAGATGAACCAACTGTTGTAGGTTGAGCTATGGAGAGTTTATAAGATGGAGGTGTGTCCTTAGACATGTACCTAAACTGTTTTATATGCTTCCTTGACCTTGACTTAATTGTTGCTCACACAGTAATGGCAAATTCAGGCAATCAAAAAGGACAGAAGCATGGAAATGCACCTAAAGCCAAGAAAATGGGTAGTTGACAAGACAAATTAACCAGGAACAGCATTGTCATGTTATACTTAACTATTTTAAACCTTTTTAAAACTACTTTGTTGCAATTAGCTGAGGATCTGCCTATTGAGGACATAAATAAACCTTAGTACGTTTAATATGTCGGATTCTGGTGTAGTAATTTGGCAATAATTATCCAGAAGTTCAGAAACTATGCATATGCAGAGAGATAATCATGAAACTAGTGCTTTAGATAAGAACAGGTAAAAAAGTGGTATCTACTTTATTTCTTCCATCACCTTATCAGCAGTTAAGGGAGCTAAGCTATTTAAGGTTATAAAAACTTGACTTGTTAAAAACATATTGGAAAATATTATGAAAGGTATAATTAAACACACAGACTTAGATGAGAAGAGATTAAAAGATAGCAGTTTAATGGAAAATTAATTACCAAACACATTACAAAATGATTTAACAACATATAAGACAGGCTTGTATGACAAATACAAACATTCCTGAGTACTTGGATAATGCTTTTCAGTATTGTATTTTATCTATGGAATTAAATACTGTATGTGCCAATGGAACTTCAATTTTAGGACTTGAATTTGAACATTTACTTGAAATTTAATTTGCAGATTTGAACTTGAATTACATCAAAATTGAAATTCAAATGTATGTGGCATGAATTCAGATAGTTAAAATCAGATTTCATTTTTTAATACACTGATTCAGGTTTTATATTCAGATTATGGTGAATTTGACAAAGACATCCGGGGTAGTCAGAGCAATCGAACCTGTTTGCAATCGAACTCCTTCTTGACCAATCACAACATAGCTCACAGTTCACATTTGGAAGAGGAAACGTCCGCTGTGAAATAGTGCCAACGTGTGATCATGGCAATTTGAATTTCATTCAGTTTTAATTAAACATGTTAAAATTCAAGTCCTAAAATTCAAGTTCAAAGTTTGATGCAATTCAAGTTCAAAACTGCAAATTCAATTTCAAGTAAACATGTTCAAATTCAAGTCTTAAAATTCAAGTTCAAATCCCAATGGCACATATTTCATTCCATGATTACCCCGCAATGGTCAAAATATTTGGTTGTGGGGTTAGAGGTGGGGGTATATGGTTGTCAAGAAAGGACTTTGTTCACCCAAAAATGATAATTCATTCATCAATTACTCACCCATATGCTGTCTCAAACTCTGAATTTCTTTCTTCTGCTGATTTTTGTGGGTGAATGGTTCCTTGAAATAAACTCAGCAAAAAAAGAAACGTCCCTTTTTCAGGACACTGTATTTTAAAGATAATTTTGTAAAAATCCAAATAACATTACAGATCTTTATTGTAAAGGGTTTAAACAATGTTTTCCATGCTTGTTCAATGAACCATAAACAATTAATGAACATGCACCTGTGGAACGGTCATTAAGACACTAACAGCTTACAGAGGGTAGGCAGTTATGGTCACAGTTATAAAAACTTAGGACACTAAAGAGACCTTTCTACTGACTCTGAAAAACACCAAAAGAAAGATGCCCAGGGTCCCTCCTCATCTGCATGAACGTGCCTTAGGCATGCTGCATGGAGGCATGAAGACTGCAGATGTGGCCAGGGCAATAAATTGTAATGTCTGTACTGTGAGACGCGTAAGACAGCGCTACAGGGAGACAGGAAGGACAGCTGATCATCCTCACAGTGGCAGACCACGTGTAACAAAACCTGCACAGGAGTGGTACATCCGAATATCACACCTGCAGGACAGGTACAGGATGGCAACAACAACTGTCAGAGTTACACCAGGAACGCACAATCCCTCCATCAGTGCTCAGACTGTCCGCAATAGGCTGAGAGAGGTTGGACTGAGGGCTTGTTAGCCTGTTGTAAGGCAGGTCCTTACCAGACATCTCCAGCAACAATGTCTCCTATGGGCACAAACTCACCTTCGCTGGACCAGACAGGACTGGCAAAAAGTGCTCTTCAATGATGAGTAGCGGTTTTGTCTCACCAGTGGTGATGGTTGTACTCGCGTTTATCGTCGAAGGAATATGCGTTACACCGAGGCCTGTACTCTGGAGTGGAAACGATTTGGAGGTGGAGGGTCCATCATGGTCTGGGGTGGTGTGTCACAGCATCATCGGACTGGGCTTGTTGTCATTGCAGGCAATTTCAATGCTGTGCGTTACAGGGAAGGCATCCTCCCTCCTGTGGTACCCTTCCTGCAGGCTCATCCTGACATGACCCTCCAGCATGACAATGCCACCAGCCATACTGCTCATTCTGTGCATGATTTCCTGCAAGACAGGAATGTCAGTGTTCTGCCATGGCCAGCGAAGAGCCCGGATCTCAATCCCATTGAGCACGTCTGGGACCTGTTGGATCGGAGGGTGAGGGCTAGGGCCATTCCCCTCAGAAATGTCCGGGAACTTGGTGGAAGATTGGGGTAACCTCTCACAGCAAATCTGGTGCAGTCGAGGAGATGCACTGCAGTACTTAATGCAGCTGGTGTCCACACCAGATACTGACTGTTACTTTTGTTCAGTTTATGTCTTAGTTGTTGAATCTTTATGTTCATACAAATATTTACACATGTTAAGTTTGCTGAAAATAAAAGCAGTTGATTGTGAGAGGACGTTTCTTTTTTGCTGAGTTTATAAGCGTAGCAGGATAAAGTTTGTAGAGAGAGCTGCATTCTGTTTGTTTTTGGAATGTATTTAAGTCTGGAATGGGATAGCAAAAAGAGCTTGTGTCAAGAGCATGTGAGATTTTACTTTGATATCAAAGTCCAGGGAACAATTAGAACTGCTTTATAAGGAGGGATCCTTTACATGCCATTTGTTTAAAGCCTTCTCTTATTTCTGGGTCACTCTCGAAGCATTGCGTAACCTATAAAACAGAGCAAATGTTGGACTGTGGCAAGAAACAAACCTCTACATCAAATATTTCAGTTTGGTTAAGTAGTGTACTCATGAAATAAAAGACAACAATTAAAACTGTTCTTAATTTACCTTCCTGAACAATTCATCAAAGTGATCCTTAAGTGCACTTTCGCAGAACACATTCAAAGTGTCTGACATAAGGTGTACCAAAAACAGGATCAACGTAAGAGACTGTGTCTGTAGAGAAAATGCTGTGCTAGTTTACGCAATTAGTAAACAAAGTAACCCCAAATCCTTTAAATCTTTGTTCAATATTGAAAAAAAACAAAAAACAAACAAAAAAAAACATTGCCTATATTAACAGCTCCATGAAACTGGTAATGATTAAAAATTAAAAGTAGTGAACAGAGTTTTACATTCATTAAAAATATTTCACCACTCATTGGAGTGTCCCCATCAGTTGGTTGGGTTTCCCTGGAATTTAAGCCATAACTGTAAATTAACTTATTAGAATTTAAGAAACATCTTCAATAAATGAAAAACAAAGTTAAATTGCTTACTATTTATTTATACCAGACATTCTACAATAGCATGGCTGAATAGACAAATATAGGCCTATGAAATCATCTGAAATAATCTGTTTGAACGCTCACCACTGGTCCAGGACATAAGACAGGTAAAGTGTTTCTCCTAGTGCATCCAGCCATTTGTTTTATTTTCTTTGGCTTATTGGTTTCACTTTCATTGATCTCCAAACCTCCACCCTCTTCTGGACTGAGACTTGATTAAGAAAGTCATTATTCAACAGTTCCCCTACCTCTCCACTGGAACATAACAGACTTTAGGTAGACATTTTACTACTTGCCTCATGTTCCTTTTCATTAAGAATTTTATGTTTAAATTCTAAGGTGCATCAAAAAAGCCTGAATTGCGCATTCCAATTATCTGGCTGATCAAACACAACCTGCACAGGTATCTCTTATGCCAGGGCACTGAAGACCCTGACAAGAACAAAACACACACACCATGATCACTGTTGTACATTCAACATATTTTGAAATATAAAAAAACTAGATTTAAGAAAAAAAAAAAAAAAAAAACACACACATGCAGTGTTCTTTACATCTAAAGTTTGATATGGCATCTTACTTTTTTATATATATATGCCAAATACAATTTACCAATGAAAACTACACTAATGCAATTATAAAAGTAAACAAAGTCTTGGACAGCATGCATAAGAAAGATTCAATTGTTTTTGTAAATGGATAAATGCACAAGTCTTGTAAAAATGTAAACTGTTCATAAATGAAGCAGTTTAAAATTTAAAACAAAGGTTAACTGAGATTAATCTGTACGCTACAATGAAAAAATGAGAAAATAAGAGCCTCATTAACATGGAAAAAACAGAGGTAGTTTTGGAAAGCTTGCACAACATTTCCTTGCTATTATTAGTACTAGGGTTGAATATTAATACAGATATCCTGATTCAATTTGATTCCGATTCACAAGCTTTCTATTTGAATTTTATTCAATTCCAATTCATGTGGGTATTTCAGTTATAATATTAATTTTGCTTCCATATGAAATAAATTATCCACCAGCTAATGCTAATGCTTAATTATACAGGGGAACTTCTAACTACATTTTGAAACAAATTTTATGTTATCCATAATGTTTTCATCATTTTGGTCACATTTTAGCTTTTTAAAAATGTATAAATCCAAAAATGTAAGTGTCATGTCTTAAAATTCCATATATATACACTATATATATATATATATATATATATATATATATATATATATATATATATATATATATATATATATATATATATATATACACTATATGGCCAAAAGTTTGTGGACACCCCCTTCTAATTGTTTGGGGATAGCCCTTTTCTGTTCCAGCATGACAATGCCCCTGTGAACAATGTGAGGTCCATAAAGAAATAGTTTACTGTGTCTGGCGTGGAAGAAATTGACTGGCCTGCACAAAGCCCAGACCTGAACCCCACTGATCACTTTTGGGGTGAACTGGAACAGCAACTGTAAGTCAGGCCCCATCGACCAACATCAGTTCCTGACCTCACTGATAGCCTTGTGTCTGAATGAGAGCAAATCCCTGCAGCCATGTTACTACATAGAGTATAGTGGAAAGCCTTCCCAAAAGAGTGGAAGCTGTTATTACAGCAAAGGGGGAAATTGATGCCTAAGGTTTTGAAATCAAATGTTCATCAATCACATATGGTGTCCACAAACTTTTGGCTATATAGTGTATATATATATATATATATATATATATATATATACTGTATATACACTCACCGACCACTTTATTAGGAACACCTGCACACCTACTTATTCATGCTATTATATAATCTGCCAATCATGTGGCAGCAGTGTAATGCAGAAAATCATGCAGATACGGGTCAGGAGATTCAGTTAATATTTACATCAACCATCAGAATGGGGAACAAATTTGATCTTAATGATTTTGATTGTGGCATGATCGTTGGTGCCAGATGGGCTGGTTTGAGTATATCTGTAACTGCTGATCTCCTGGGATTTTCATGCACAACAGTCTCTAGAGTGTATACAGAACGGTGCAAAAAAAAAAAAAAAAACACCATCCAGTGAGCGGCAGTTCTGTGGGCGAAAATGGCTTGTTAATGACAGAGTTCAGAGGAGAATGGCCAGACTGGTCCAAACTGACAGGAAAGTGACAGTAAACCAAATAACCATACATTACAACAGTGCTATGCAGAAAAGCATTTCTGAACATACAACACATCGAACATTGAGGCGGATGGGCTACAGCAGCAGAAGACCCCTCCGGGTACCACTTATGTCAGCTAAGAACAGGAAACTGAGGACGCAGTGGGCACAGGCTCACCAAAACTGGACTGTAGACGATTGGAAAAACATCGCCTGGTCTGATGAATCTCGATTTCTGCTGCAACATGCAGATTGTAGGCCCACTGCAGACAGAAGTGGAACCCGATGTGGTCTTCTGCTGTTGTAGCCCATCCGCCTCTAGGTTTGACGTGTTGTGCATTCTGGGATACTATTCCTCACTACAATTGTACAAAGGGGTTATCTGAGTTACCGTAGCATAACTCAGTTTGAACCAGTTTGGCCATTCTCCATTGACCTCTGTCATCAACAAGGTATTTCCGTCCGCAGAACTGCCGTTCACTGGATATTATTTGTTTTTGGCACCATTCTGGGTAAACTTTAGAGTTTGCTGTGCGTGAAAATCCCAGGAGATCAGTATTTACAGAAATACTCAAACCAGCCTGATTGGCACCAAAATCATGCCACGGTCTAAATAAAATGTTCCCCCATTCTGATGGTTGATATAAACATTAACTGAAGCTCCTGACCCGTATCTGCATGATTTTATGCATTGCACTGCTGACACATAATTGGCTGATTAGATAATCGCATGAATAAGTAGGTGTACAGGTGTACCTAATAAAGTGGTTACTGAGTGTATATATATTGTGGCGGAGTGAGCAAGAGACAGACACAGTGGGTGTGGCATCAAGCCACGGAGAGGCATTTATTGAAAATAATAATAAACATAAAATGTTCATAAATGGGGAAAATAGTGTTCAAGGGGGAAAGTTTCCAAAATAAAGGTGAATCTGGCATCCTCACGGTGAAAGGGGGCATTGTGTAGGATGGGGAGTGTCCAAAGGAAGATCCAGGATGTAGGCGGGGTATGGCGGCTGCATACGCTCCTCTCATTGGTTCGTGGCACGGCGGCTTCCCAGGGCCACGGTGTATGCGAGGGGAAAGCGGCCCAGCATCTGTGCCCATCGATGTGCTTCAATCCCCTGGCGTCGCATCTAATTTGTGCCGGGGGTCCGGGGGTGCGGGTACAGCACACACCTAATTTGGCCGGAACCCTCCCCGCTCTGCTCATGGATCTATGAGGACACCAGTGGGTACACATAAGGAAATAGAAGCTGGCTCCCCGAAAAAAGGTACGCTCTGCATTTTAAAGACAGCAGTGATGAAGCATTATTCACATCAGGTGTGATTCATCCACCACTGTTGGAATGAGGCTTATTAACTATGCACCTCTTCTCACTCTCCATCCCACTCCCGTTGTGAGCCTGGCTGAAGGATGGCCCTCAGAGGTGGAGCAACGATGACGAGAGGGAGGGGCAGGTCGTTCCACCACAATATATACTGTATATATATATATATATATATATATATATATATATATATATATATATATATATATATATATATATATATATATTTATTGTTTACATGCATATATTTTACATGCAAGTATTTACATTGGAATAGAACAAGCACTTAAACCGTACTGTCACTTTAATGATAGTGGAAGTTCAGCAAGCGTCTCACTGAAAGTGTTTCGACTGAGCGCACTTCAAATGATTTCGTTACAGCATACTGTATGTGCTATGTGTAATTAGAATTCAGTGGGTCTTTTTTGGTGGTTTTTAAACAACAACTGATTGTAAATAACAGAAAGGATATTAAAAGAGACATTATTCATTGGATTTCATCTTTGGACACACATTATACAGTACATAACAAGTCAAACCAAACTTTTAGTCTCAACCTGCAGTGAAAGGATCTCTGTGCTAAACTTCTTTGCCACTATACTACTGGTGTGAAATCTGAAATCTTTACCAGCCAGTTAATCACAGACATTTTTGAGGACATTCAACCTGCCACAGGCGCTGCTGATACAGTTCTACTCAGCAGTCGTTGAGTCTGTCCTCTGCACTTCTATAACTGTCAGGTTTGGTTCAGCTACCAAGTCAGACATCAGAAGACTTCAAAGGTTAGTTCGGACTGCTGAGAGGATTATTGGTGCTCCCCTAGCTACCCTGCTAAAACTGTACACATCCAGAGTGACGAAAAGGGCTGGTAAAATCACTCTTGACCCCATTCACCCAGCACACTTCCTTTTCGAACTGTTGCCCTATGGCCGGCGCTACAGAGCACTGAACACCAGAACAGCCAGGCACATCAACTCTCAGGCCATCCACCTCATGAACAGTTAAAACTGCCCCCAAATACTTTCCTTTTGCCAGTACAACCATGTGCAATATTCAATCCATCCATTCCTACTTATATCCATATTTCATTTATATTCATTAACATATCCTACCTCTTCTTCAATACATTTCATCACCTACACATAACTGTAAATCTGTATAGAAAATATTCAATCAACATTATTGCTCAAATGCATATGTCTCTTTTTTATCTGTTATATCTTTTTTTATTATTTTTATGTCACTACATGTATATACACTGGTGGCCAAAAATTTGGAATAATGTACAGATTTCACTGTTTCGGAAGGAAATTGGTACTTTAATTCACTGAAGTGGCATTCATCTGATCACAAAGTATTGTCAGGACATTACTGATGTAAAAAACAGCACCATCACAATTTGAAAAAAATCAAATTTGATCAAATTTAGACAGGCCCCATTTCCTAGCAGCCATCACTCCAACACCTTATCCTTGAGTAATCATGCTAAATTGCTAATCTGGTACTAGAAAATCACTTGCCATTATATCAAACACTGCTGAAAGCTATTTGGTTCATTAAATGAAGCTTAACATTGTTTTGTGTTTGTTTTTGAGTTGCCACAGTATGCAATAGACTGGCATGTCTTAAAGGGGACCTATTATGCAAAATTCACTTTTACATGGTGTTTGAACATAAATGTGAGTCGGCAGTGTGTGTACACAACCACCATACAATGTTAAAAGTCCACCCACTCCTCTTTCTTATATTTCTATTGATCAAAAACAGTGTCTCAAAATGATCGGTTTTCATTTCTGCTCTAAAGTGACGTCACTTTAGAGCAGGCCTCGCCCACGACTGGTGACGGACTCCACCCTATTATCATAGATCCTCCCCCGAGTGTTCTACACACAGTCCGACATTTTTTTCCTAAGGTGGGAAGAATAATGTCTCAGCTTCGTAAGCGTCATAAGTGTTCTGTTGTTGGCTGTAAAAGTGAACATAAAAGTCTTCATATACTCCCAGCGTCAGAGCCACTGAAAATGCAGTGGACAAGTTTTGTTTTTTAAGCAAATGTGCCCCAAAACATACAAAAATTTGTTTATGTTTGTTTAAATCATTTTACACCAGACTGCTTTGTGAATGAGGATCAGTATTGTGAAGGTTGCATGGGAAAGGACGAGTCGGGAAGCTCAGACACTGTCAAAGTAAGGCTTTTATTTTCTGCCCTCTGCACAGCCTGTACACTCTCTCTAGTGTTTTCCTGGGTTCACTCAGATAGCTTCACCAATAACAAAAACTCTCCATAAACTTCTTAAAAGACATGCAGCTTTTTTGACATTCAGGACACGCCAACACTGGACTGACGTGTTGTCCTCTCTCTGCTTCTGACGGTGGCGTGGCTGTTTATATGCCGCTCTCCCCAGCTCACTGGAATTAGAGACAGGTGTTAGACATAATTTAGCTCCGGTATAAGCGCCCTTACCGCTTTCTCTCTCTCCGGACGGGCGCTCGACCACGCCCCTGCAGCCACAAATATAAAGCAGGATTTTTCCAAATATTTGATTCTCAAGCATGGATCAGTACGAACTGTTCGTGGTCCAGCTTTAGTATCGCACTTTATATTTTGTTAATGTTTGCAAATCACCTTTCCGAATGTGCTTGTTAGCTGATTCCACGGCTAATGCAGCTAAAGTTACCATTGTCTCGGAGAACAGAGCTATGTCGTTATTTTTAATTTATAACCCGAAAACGCTTACTGTCAGTTACCATTGTCTCTGACTGTATTCACGGAGACCAGAGCTATGTTGTTATTTTTACGCTTACTGTCTGTATAATAATAGGGGCTGGGGAGAAGCAGCTAATTTGCATTTAAAGAGATACACACGGAAACAGCGTGTTTTTGATTCCATCTAAAAAGAGGCATTTACAACATGGTATAATAAATGATCCGTGGAGTATTTTGAGCTGAAAATTCACAGACACATTCTGGGGACACCTGAGACTTATATTACATCTTGTAAAAAGGGCAATAATAGGTCAAAAATGGCAAAAAAAAAAAAAAAAAAAAAAAGAAACAGCTTTCTCTAGAAACTCATAGGTCAGTCATTTTTTTGATAAATGAAGGCTACATAATGCTTGAAGATGAAGATTTCATACAAAGGTGTACACTACAGTCTTCAAAGACAAAGGACAACTGGCTCTAACAAGGACAGAAAGAGATGTGGAAGGCCCAAATGTACAACTAAACAAGAGGATAAGTACATCAGAATCTCTAGTTTGAGAAATAGATGCCTTACATGTCCTCAGCTGACAGCTTCATTGAATTCTACCCACTCAACACCAGTTTCATGTACAACAGTAAAGAGAAGACTCAGGGGTGCTGGCCTTGAAGAATTGCAAAGAAAAAGCCACTTTGAGGGGTCACGTGACGCCATGCAAGAGGCAGACGTGTGAGTGACGAGCTCTGCGCACTTTGCTAAATTTGTAATTATTTTTATGTTATAATCTGGTGAACTTTGATACACCCAGTTACACATTTGCTCTTTGAGGAAAAACATGCCAAAGAAGTCAAAATCCTCGGGCTCTGGAGACATTAAAAGACACTTACGTGTTCAGGATGAAAGCCCCAACAGGCCTACAGACCGGGGACTCAATTTGGATGGCGCAGCGGGAAATGAGGTCCAGCGTCAGTTGTCCAACATGTCGGCGATGTTGACGAAGGTTCTTGCTGACTTGGAGGATCTCGCTGTAACACGTCAATCGATTACGGCGTTGGAAATAAAATTCTCTGAGATAGTTACAAGAGTGACTGATGTTGAGAGACAAATTGATTTTCTGGAATCTTCAGAGAGGGAATTAACCGCTAATCCGCCTGCGACCAAAGTTGATTTAGAACATCACCTTGAAAAGCTTGAAGATCTTGAGAATAGAAGCCGCAGGAATAACGTTCGAATTGTTGGAATTCCTGAGCATGAGGAGGGCAGAGATATGGTGAAATTCCTAGACGAGCTTTTCCCAAGTCTGCTCGATATAACAGGCCACAAGCTGGAAATCGAGCGAGCTCACAGAGTCCCAGCTCACAGATCTGCTGCAGGATGCCCCAATCGATTCTGGCCAGATTTCTGAGATCATCCGATAAAGATCTTGTGTTGTGCCAGGCGAGGAGCAAAGGGAAGCTTTCTTGGAAGAACCATAATATTTTCTTATTCCTGGACTTTGCGAGTTCAACAAAAGAAACGTGAACGGTTCAAGGAATGTAAGAAACTCTTACATCAGCGAAAGATCACTTTTGCTCTGATCTTTCTGGCCAAACTGAGAATAGAAACAAAGGTCGGTCGCAAAGTATTTACATGTCCCTATCAGGCAAAGTCTTTTATTGAATCAATGGGTGAGTAAACCATTGGGTGTTTCTCATGTGAATGGGTCAACTCGCTGTACTTACTCTGGCTTTTGAGGAAGCTGGGCATCATTTTGGTTTCTTTTTTCTTTTTGCGTTGGCTCCACCGAGTGGCTGGAGTTTGTTTTGTGAATAACACTTTTCCTTAAAGAAAATTTTGCATTGACGAAAGATTACTTTTGCATTGAAGTTCCCAGCCAGTTTGAGAGTGGACACTATGGATGACCGCAAAATATCTACATGCTCACACAAAGATGTCTTTTATAAAGTGACGGATTGTGTAAGTCATGGTATATACTTTTATGCGGCCTCCAAGTGAATTGACTCGACCATCCGGCGAACCGGGATGCCGGTTTTGTTTCTTTTTGTATTGGTTCCGCCTAGCGGCTGGAGCTTGTTCTATTGAATAACACTCCTTTGGAACAGCTGTGGATTAATCTGTTCATTCTTCGTGCTTATTCCTCCTGCTGGCTGTAATTTGTTTATTTTTTTATTTTTTTATGGGACATTGGAATGATTACGTCATCCGTTGAACTCATAACAGCCGGCTCACTGAACATTCGTCTGTCTGTCCGAGGAATCTGAACGGCTTTATATCGGCTGGAATTTGTTTTGTGGAAGATCACACCTTTGAGACAGTTCTGTGAATGAAACACAATGTACTTTGTGTTCATTCTTCCTATTTGCTGGGGTTTATTTTACAAAGTATTTTCTGTTATGTAATTTTGCCTCACAAATTGAGCAATCTGATGGCAAAGTTGTCGTGGGGGCTCATGGGCGTTCATGGACCTTTTGAGTTTGAAGGAATTGTCACCGGTTGGCGCTTTCGTGCGCGGGGTTAATGCGCACGTTTTTCTTTTTTCTGTTTGTTTTGTTCGGGGGGGAAGTTCGGGGTTTGATTGTTTCACTAATGGGGAATGTGGTCTTTATAATTTTGTTTTTGGCACACAATTAATTTTTTCTACTATATCAAAATGTCAAATGTTAATATGAGTGTATTATCTCTCTCCACATGGAATGTTGGGGCACCCCATAAAAAGAAGGAAGGTTATTACTTTTCTTAAACGTAAAAAATATGATATAGTGTTTCTTCAAGAAACACATCTCTCCCTGCAGGAAGCTGAAAAATTTGGGAAGATATGGGGGGACATTTTTCTTTAGTGCTGGCTCAAGTAAGAGCAAGGAGTCATTATATTGATTAATAAACATCTACAAGTCAAATGTCTCAAACAGGTTAAAGATAAATTAGGAAGAGTCATTATTGTTTTAGCTGAAATTCAAGGGCAAAGGTTGATTTTGGCTAATATTTGCGCACCTAACGCTGATGATCAGGGCTTTTTTATATAGGTGCATCTCAATAAATTAGAATGTCGTGGAAAAGTTCATTTATTTCAGTAATTCAACTCAAATTGTGAAAGTCATGTATTAAATAAATTCAGTGCACACAGACTGAAGTAGTTTAAGTCTTTGGTTCTTTTAATTGTGATGATTTTGGCTCACATTTAACAAAAACCCACCAATTCACTATCTCAAAAAATTAGAATAGATCATAAGATCAATAAAAAAAAACATTTTTAGTGAATGGTTGGCCTTCTGGAATGTATGTTAATTTACTGTATATGTTCTCAATACTTGGTAGGGGCTACTTTTGCTTTAATTACTGCCTCAATTCGGCGTGGCATGGAGGTGATCAGTTTGTGGCACTGCTGAGGTGGTATGGAAGCCCAGGTTTCTTTGACAGTGGCCTTCAGCTCATCTGCATTTTTTGGTCTCTTGTTTCTCATTTTCCTCTTGACAATACCCCATAGATTCTCTATGGGGTTCAGGTCTGGTGAGTTTGCTGGCCAGTCAAGCACACCAACACCATGGTCATTTAACCAACTTTTGGTGCTTTTGGCAGTGTGGGCAGGTGCCAAATCCTGCTGGAAAATGAAATCAGCATCTTTAAAAAGCTGGTCAGCAGAAGGAAGCATGAAGTGCTCCAAAATTTCTTGGTAAACGGGTGCAGTGACTTTTGGTTTTCATGGACCAACACCAGCAGATGACATTGCACCCCAAATCATCACAGACTGTGGAAACTTAACACTGGACTTCAAGCAACTTGGGCTATGAGCTTCTCCACCCTTCCTCCAGACTCTAGGACCTTGGTTTCCAAATGAAATACAAAATTGCTCTCATCTGAAAAGAGGACTTTGGACCACTGGGCAACAGTCCAGTTCTTCTTCTCCTTAGCTAAGACGCCTCTGACATTGTCTGTGGTTCAGGAGTGGCTTAACAAGAGGAATACGACAACTGTAGCCAAATTCCTTGACATGTCTGTGTGTGGTGGCTCTTGATGCCTTGACCCCAGCCTCAGTCCATTCCTTGTGAAGTTCACCCAAATTCTTGAATCGATTTTTCTTGACAGTCCTCATAAGGCTGTGGTTCTCTCGGTTGGTTGTGCATCTTTTTCTTCCACACTTTTTCCTTCCACTCAACTTTCTGTTAACATGCTTGGATACAGCACTCTGTGAACAGCCAGCTTCTTTGGCAATGAATGTTTGTGGCTTACCCTCCTTGTGAAGGGTGTCAGTGATTGTCTTCTGGACAACAGTCTTCCCCATGATTGTGTAGCCTAGTGAACCAAACTGAGAGACCATTTTGAAGGCTCAGGAAACCTTTGCAGGTGTTTTGAGTTGATTAGCTGATTGGCATGTCACCATATTCTAATTTTTTGAGATAGTGAATTGGTGGGTTTTTGTTAAATGTGAGCCAAAATCATCACAATTAAAAGAACCAAAGACTTAAACTACTTCAGTCTGTGTGCATTGAATTTATTTAATACACGAGTTTCACAATTTGAGTTGAATTACTGAAATAAATGAACTTTTCCACGACATTCTAATTTATTGAGATGCACCTGTAGATCTTGAAGGATGCTGCAAACTGCTGGCACCCCTCATGATATAATATTGGGAAGAGACTTTAATCTTTTGATGGATTCAGTCCTTGATCACAGTGAAGCAAATGTGTGTAAATCCCCTAGAGCAACACTGACGCTTCACAGGTTGTGTTAAAATCTTGGTCTTACGGATATTTGGAGACATCTGAACCCATCTGGTAGGGACTATACATTTTTTCATCAGTCCATAAGATTTATTCTAGAATAGATATTTTTTTGATATCCAAATTCCTCATTTCATCTGTTGTTGATTGCTCAATTGGAAACATTTTAGTTTCAGATCATGCCCTGGTGAGTTTAGAGGTGTTGCCATATACAGAGAAAAATAAATCATATAGTTGGTGCCTTAATATGTCCCTTTTGCAAAATCCTGATTTCCAACAAATGCTAAAGACTGAAATCAATGTTTATATGGAGACCAACTGGTCCTCAGTATCCTCTGTGGGCGTGGCTTGGGAGGCACTTAAGGCGGTTCTTAGGGGTCGGATCATACAGTATGCCTCAGTCATTAAAAAATCCAAAGCATGAGAACTTGTGGACTTGGAAGAGAATATTAAAAGTGCAGAGGCAGAGCTGAAGCGCCATATGTCAGCTGATGGCCTCAGAGAATTGACCCGATTGAAATATAGATATAATACTATTTTGTCACAGAAAGTGGAATTTTGGTTATTCAGGGCAAGACAGTCATACTTTTAGTTGGGTGACAAGGTAGGATAGCTTTTGGCTAGATATATAAAGCAGAGAGAGTCTCTTTCTATCATTCCCTCAGTGAAATCTGCTGGTGGTGAAATTTTTACCTTGGCCATTGATATTAATAATGCTTTTAAAGAATTCTATCTTGATCTCTGTAATTCCACGTCTTCGTCTACTGATGAAGATATTAGAAACTTTGTGGAACCATTAGATATTCTTAAACTGACGATTGTGCTTGCGAAAAAACTCTCTTGATTCTGAGATAACCTTGGAGGAGCTTGACGAGGTAATTAAGTCCCTACCTACTGGCAAAGCTCCGGGGCCAGATGGTTTTGCTGCAGAATTTTTAGATCCTATGTACAGAACTGGCTCCACTTTTGTTAGAAGTTTATACGGAATCATTAAAGAATGGAAAGCTTCCTCCAACCATGACGCAAGCCCGGATCAGTCTGATTCTTAAAAAGGACAAAGATCCAAGCGAGTGTAAAAGTTACCGTCCAATCTCACTGATCCAATTAGATGTAAAAATATTGTCAAGAATTCTGGCTAACCGATTAAGTAAGGTTATGACATCTCTTATACATATAGATCAGGTGGGGTTTATTCGGGGCTTTAGCTCTTCTGATAACATCAGGCGTTTCATCATTATCATGCGTTCAGTAGCGAATGATCAGTCTCCGGTCGCTGCCATCTCACTTGACGCTGAAAAGGCATTTGATATGGTAGAATGGGATTATCTTTTTAAGATTTTGGAAATGTATGGGTTCGGGAGTACATTTATTGGTTGGATTAAGTTACTTTATAAACACCCCGTAGCAGCGGTACAAACAAATGGATTAATTTCAGATTATTTTACTCTGAATAGGGGCACTCGGCAGGGTTGCCCTCTTTCCCCATTATTGTTCTGTCTTACCCTGGAACCATTAGCAGCCACGATAAGAAAGGAGGATGATTTTCCAGGGGTTATGGCGGGAGGTGTGGCGCATAAGCTTCTGCTTTACGCAGATGATATTTTATTATTCGTCTCCGACCCCACTAGATCTATGCCTTGCCTCCACAGAATTATTAATTCCTTTTCCAAGTTCTCAGGATCAATTGGTCAATTGGTCTTTTCCAAGTTCTCAGGGTCAATTGGTCTAAATCCGAAGCTTTGGTTTGACAGCGTACTGTCCAGTGACGGCCTTCCAGCCGGGCGCCTTCCAGTGGCCCAAACAGGGCATTAAGTTTTTGGGAATTTTATTCCCAGCAAATTTGTCTGATTTAGTCAGAGTTAATTTTGATCCCTTAATAAAAAAGTTTTCGAATGATGTGGACAGGTGGGCTTCATTACACTTATCAATGATTGGGAAGGTCAATGTAATTAAAATGAATTGTATTCCAAAATTCAACTACCTGTTACAATCTCTCCCAATAGATGTCCCCCTCTCTTATTTCAAGCAATTTGATAGCATAGCGAAGTCCTTCATGTGGAATGGTAAGCGTGCCAGGTTAAATTTCAATAAGTTACATAGGCCGATTGACAAAGGTGGGTTAGGCCTACCCAAGACTTTGTTTTATTATTATGCGTTCAGTCTCAGACATTTGAGCCCCTCCCTGGTTGTGTATCGAAAAGGAAGCTCTTGCCCCTATCTCGCCTCTGCATAGCCTTTCAATCAAATTAATCGGAGAAGTTAAGTCACACCCCGTTATTTTGCATTTAAACTCGATATGGACAAAAGTGTCCAGAGTGTTTAATTCGGATATTTATTTAAACATAGCCTCGAGCATATGGCAGAACCCTAAACTATGCATTAATAAGTCCCCTTTCTGTTTGTCAGTTTGGATTGTGAGGGGGGTTAATACACTCGGTGAGCTATATGAGAGTGGAGTATTGAGACCTTTTGAAAATGTGGTTCAAAATATTGGGATTCCCAGATCTCAATTTTATAAGTATTTACAGCTGCGGCACCTACTCTGCACTGTTTTTGGGAGTGGCACGCACCCCCCTAGTGCGGCAGATACTCTGGAAGTGGTGATTACTGCTTTTGGAAAAGGTCATGAGGCATCAGTGTATTACTCCCTGCTAATTCAGTGTTTGGGGGACAGAGCTTTAAATTCCCTCAAAAGATTATGGGAGGAAGATTTAAATTTGTTTTTGGAGGAGGGAGTGTGGGCTAGGATTCTTAAAAACATCAAGTCTGCATCTAGAGATGCAAGGGTGCACCTTATGCAATTTAAGATTCTACATAGATTTTATTGGACTCCTTCTAAATTGTATAGACTTGGTCTTAAGGACACACCCACCTGCTGGCAATGCCATTTAGAAGATGGAGACATCGCCCATGTTTTTTGGGGGTGTCGTAAGATACAGGAGTTCTGGTTGAGGGTTTTTTTGGCTGACGTATTGGGTACTCGGATCTCCTTTAGCCCCAGGCTCTGCAGCTATCTGGCCTTTTTGGAGGGCTCTCGGGGAGGGACAGTGGAGGGAGACGTGTTGTTTTAAATGTGTATGTTGTAGCCTTTTTGTTTTTGAACATATACTTTTTTTTTTCAATGTATTTCTAAATATTTTCTTCTATTTTATTGTTTGTTTGTGTGTCTTTGTCAATTGTATTTGACCACTGGGGTATCTGTTTGTGTTGGGTGGTGGGGTGGTTAATGTTCGGGAGGAAGGGTTGTAAGTAATATAATGTGATTCCAAATATTCTGTTTTTATATATATATATATATATATATTTATATGTTATATGGAATCAATAAAAATTTTAATAACAAAAAAAGAAAAAGCCACTTTTGAACAGAAATACAAAAAGAAAAGGTTAGAGTGGGCAAAGAAACACAAACATTGGACAACAGATAATTGGAAAAGAGTGTTATGGATCTTAACCCCATTGAGCTTTTGTGGGATCAGCTAGACTGTAAGGTGCATGAGAAGTGCCTGATAAGACATAATAATAATAATAATAAGATTTTTTTTCTGCTTTTATAAATGTTCAGGCCGATTAACCAGGACGTTAGAGAAGAGAAAGTGAAAGTATTTTATATAAAGCATGTACATCTCTGAGATTTCTGTTATTTTCTCCATGGTTCAAGTCCAGCAATAATCTTTAGCGTTACAAATGCCCAAAAGTAAAGGGGGCGATTGGGCATGTTCATTTTTGTCAGCTGTTATTTTGAGATGAATTACACCGCACAATTAAGTGTGACGTGAATGAGACACCATAAAGAATGAGATATTGACAATTAACACAAAATTGAATTGCTAATGTTCATGAAAATGAGGATGAGGACGATATATATATATATATATATATATATATCAAAACTTTTGACCGGTAGTGTGTGTATATATATATATATATATATATATATATATATATATATATATATATATATATATATATACACAAACACACACTATTTTAATGACAGCAGTCAATTCAGCATTCCCAACAAACAATGCAATCCCTTACAAAGTATAGGCCTATAGTATTACACACACACAATGCAACACAGTACTACTGAAAAAAATAAAATAAAATAGGTTCTGTGGACGTACTGTAACACAGCAAAAAACACTAACGAATGCTTGAATGATCTCAAATTTAACTTTAGATAATTATAAACACTTTTATTAATGTGATTTTCATGGTCAATTTGTGAAATTACCTAGATTTACTAAAAGCATAAAATTTCTGTGAAGAAGCATACTAGAAACCTAAAGCTTAACTGAATAGTTTCTTTCCATGGCAAAGAATGCTATTTTAGTATAATGGTACTTGGCAACAGCACTAATCAGGGCCGTGCACAGACATTTTGGGGGGCAGGTGCTCAAGTGAAAAAAAGGGCACCCCTCTCATAATTATTTATAAAAAATAAAGTTACATACAGCAGCACATCTTCCTTACATATTTATTTATTTCAATATCCATTTATCACAAGAACAGGCAACCAAAGAAAACAATGCCACATTGTGCATGCTTTAATAGTATCTTTCTATTTTCTTAGCCTGTCTTTGTTGGATTATGCTGCAATTGTTAAATGAGCTAAATCAATGTTGTGCATGATAATTAAGGGTTAATCTCCCAAAAACAGACCACCAGTACAATATGATGTTTATTTGGCTAGGACTGCTTGGTCTATGCATTACAACAATAAGCCTCACCAGACTGTAACTGTAAGTGGCCCAAATTCAAGTACCCTTCCATATAGCTAGCTTTTTCTGCAGACAAATTTTAATGGGCTATTTGTCATTTGGCAATGTTTTAATAATATTTAAGTGAAATACATGATATAGATGAATGCAAGTGTTGTAATGTAGATCTAATTTAGGCAATAGCCCTCCATTAAGCTTAACAACAGGCAAGCTAGTCTGGCGAAAAATAGCGTCTTGACGCCATCATCAATGAAAAATGAGTGAACTCCGGTAGGCTAGTTCCTTTGTCAGGCAACTGAAACAAATAAATATGCATTACGCGGTTAATACGTGGTTAATAGTCAATCATATTTGGATATCAGAAACGTTAGCTGACCTGTCACAAGAAAATGTGCAAATATATGATTCGTCCACTGTTTACTGTGTCACAATCATACTGATTAGCAAATTCTTTAAAATATTGCCTAAATTGTCGATTCTTACTCCTGTGACACAAAATTTACTGGTATTTGTAGGCAAGCCAACTTATTGTCATTTCAATACAATAGTCCAGGGCCTTTACAAGCTCAGATTTTAAAGTTTAACTGTTCATCTAATTTTATTGAAATCTTATTATAGGCACACAATTTATTTAAACTACACAAAGTGGTTTGGCGATTCTAAATCAGACATGAAGCTACTTTAGCTGAATATTAGTACTTTGTCAGAATTATAGTTGAACTAACCTTATATTGGCTAAGTTAGGCTGGCTGTATTGAGATGTTTTAATATTGGGTTTAATTTTACAACAGTGACAAACAATGCCAAAGCGTAGGGCAAACACTATTGTTACCTGGCTGTCACCAATGAAGGCAGGTCAGGGAGACATGAATGCTGCTCCGCAGGGCACTCGATTGGCGTGCCATGGGCCAAATTTTAAAACTAAAATACAAAATTAGAAAAAGAAAATGTCTTGCAAAAAGGGCAGGTGCTTGAGCACCACCTATGGCCTATCTTCTGTGCATGTGTGTGGCACTAATCCTTCCCATTGCTAAGATAAATGTAATCACAGAAATAACCTCCATGGTTCACTTTTATCAGGAGGACTAAAAGTAAATGTGGACTTGCAATTCTCTGCTTGGACTAATAGTAGCATTTAGAACATTGATGGAACACTGAGTATATCTAAACCCAGATAGCAAGGAGACGTCTATTCAACGTGTATTTTTAGTTGTAATAGTCTGAATCAGTCATCAACCAATTTTCAATGTTGAATCAACATTCACTATTGGGTCAGTGCATCAGAACGTTATTAGGTTGAAAAAAGAACATCTATTCAACGTCGAAATGAGGTTGACTCATTAACATGTACCGCCGACCCATCTGGTCGAAATCATAACGTTTGTTTTATGTTGAAACCTGGTTAGAAAAATCGGAGTTCTGCGCATGCGCAACTTCAGGACGCATTGCTAGAAAACGGTCATTTTTGTATTATATAAATGTTTTTTTTTTTTTTTTTTTTTTTTTTTATAATTGAATATCATTGTTTTATCCTTCAGTGTTTTTTGTTTTAGTTTTTTTTTTAAACGATCTACCTTTGTAATTATGTAATTAAATGCCCATTGCGCACTGCCAGTCTTCAATGAGGCATCCGTAACTGAGGTAAATTTAGATAATTCACCTTGCACTCATTTCAGTTGTTGTAGATTGTCAACTTCAACATGATACATTTCACTCATATTTTTTAAACTTTAACTTTAGTTCATTAATTGATTTGACTTCTGCTCGCGAATGTCCTATGACGAGCACGCGAGCCTGCGGTGGTACCGCGCGCGCCATACTGAATAAATTAATAAATACTGAATAAATTATACACAAGGTGAACAGATGTTTAAAATTGTCATTACCTTCTCAAAGACTGTGTTTTAAGTTTAGGGAAAAAACCCTGTGGCATTGTCTGCATTACTGTGCACCACAGAGGTCCAAATGAGTATGGCAAAGGTAGAAGCCTCATGTTATCTTTAATATTATTACAATTGTATGTCTCACAGAAATATAACATTCATTTAAATATACTGTCATCTGCTGTATATATACATTTTGCTGGGAAGCAACTGGTGTCTTTTGTGTTTTAACTAATTGAATAAATATGATTATTTTAGGATGACGATTATTAGGTGGACTGGTAATAATACTGTTTAATAATATCATTTGTACGTATTTCTCTGTTTCAGAGAGATATGTGCAGTGCCTTACCCCCATTTCATTTACTCTTTTTTTAGGGATTGTCTTTGCAGTAAATCCACCCCAAAGAGGCTCAAATATGGAACACAGTGGTATTTTTTTGAGTATTGTATTGTAATGCCAAATATCTCAAGATAATGTTTGATATACTGTAGGGTGGAGTTAAAATAGTATAACCTGTTATTTCTGTATAATTCTTGAATTTACATTTGTGAGACTTGATTTTATTATTGAATGACCCACTGTTGAAATGCTGTTTCACTGTGATTGATGCCTTTTCTTTTACCTTTAGGGAGGGACTCCTCATCTGAGCCACATCACAGCACATCGCTGAATGGCAAAGGCTTTCTCATCATTGATTACAATTTTCCACCTTTGCAGCTTTTTATCTTACCAAAGGGGGGGTTTCAAATGCATAGTCTCAGCCTCAGACACGCCCACAGTCTGTGTACTAACTGTCTGACACTTATAGCGCACAAAATTGGAAATGCTTTCTCAGTTCAGTCAGACCAAATCAGATTGGCTGACTTCTACAGGATTTCCGAGAGCTTAGATTGAGCTGGTCCGGGTGGAAGCACGAGTCGAGTTCACAAGGTTCCGTGTTGATACAATGAACGCCTTTGAGGATTTAATAATCACAGAATTTGCCCAAGTTTGCCAGGTTAGTCACATCAACTCTTTTAAAGATATTCAACGTTTGGTTTGAGGCACAAAGCTGAAAGTGAAGTGGATATCCATGAGCAGAGCTGCATATTTTGCTTTGTTTAGTTATTTATGGCTGTGAAATACTCTGTAATGAGGTTCTGTGCTGTACTTACACTCTTTTCTGCTATTTTCCTGTGTGTTTTCTGTGCAATTGCTCGCAGAGACTAGCGCACCATTATATAAATTATTTATTCATTAATTATTTATGCTGGTCTTTTATTATGGTATGAGCCGTCTCCGATAACACCACCCCTAAACATCACATAATGACAACACTGACTGTGATGGGTTTTCCTGCCTAAGTGGGTGATTCTTTGCCAATGTTAGCTGCGATAGACCCCAGACCTTTGCTGTTTATGTCTACGGTCTGGGTACACGAGACTAGCAAATGCATGGATGAAGCATACATGGTGCAGACCAGGGATGCTGTGGTGTGAGACTTTGACCGTTAGATTACGGTCTAAGAAAAAATTGCGCTTAACCGTTTTTTATGATTATTTGCAAATTTTCTTTTTATGCAACAGCACAGAGGCAGAAAAGGCATATCATGTCACAATTTAATGTGTAAGTGGACATGTTCTTTAGGGATATATGGACTCTAAGCGCAGCCATACAAAAGCAAAACTGCTAAATACACAATAAATAAATATAAGGTTTTTAATAAGAGACGCAACACCGCTTATCTGCATCCCAGGTGCAAAATGCGCTTCAGTGTAACTGGAGTGCTTTGAATTGCTTCAGAACAGCATAACTGTAAGATTATTGTGGATGCACAACATATAGTTTACGGCACACAATAGTTTTGTCTTCTGCAATTTATTAAAGTGATCCATTGTCTGTCAGACACCCCACTATGAAGAATTGGCAACAGACTCCATAAAAATATTGTCCTCCTATCTGTCCACAAAATCTCACAAATAAACCTGTGGACTATGCATAATAACGGGAACATTGCTTAAAGCAGGCTATTTAAAGTCCAAAATTGACATTTATGGTTGCATGCAGTGAATTTGTACTCAAGCAATGCTTTAAATAATTAGGATGATTTAATACGCAACTTCTTGAAGTTGACACACTGATAGTATCTACACGTAAACGTATGCACTGTCAGCATGCTTAAACATTACAAAACGTTGCTTTTTCAGTGGACACGTGTCTGGTAGATTGAATTACTCTATCATGTTTTGGAGTTTGTGTGTAGTAGCCCCAGTTTCATGTGAACTGAAAGTTCAGTCAGCGACACCTGATCAAGCACCATGCGGTCGCCATCCGCACAGAAATTTGGCCAACTTACTCACTGCTCCTCGCTTTAGTCTCTCAAGTGCTGTATTGCCCAGTATACAAAAACCTTTGTAGGGTTTTAAAGGCATCAGAAGAGTTGTTATAGTATTGGGAATACTCCTGTGACCAGATAAGATTTGATACTGAAGTGGGTCATATGGCATTATTTAAATTGCATTGTTTTTTTTTATTGCAGGTCTTCTGTTTTACTGTGAGCCCAAGTTCAAGACAGAGAACTTGCAAATGTTGGCCTTAACCAGTGTCAACCTGGACAGACATCTATTCCAGTCCTACTTACACCACACAAGACTCTTTTCTGCTTTTATATGGATGACTGTCTACTTGCAAGTTATCTTCCAAATTAGATGTATGCAAATATTACTTAAACTGAATATTGCAGTAGCAAAAAACTTGATCCAGTTGCAGAGAATCCCTTATGTTAAAGGGATAGTTCACCCAAAAATGAAAATTCTCTCATCATTTACTCACCCTCATGCCATCTCAGATGTGTGACTTTTTCTTTTGCAGAACACAAATAATTTTTTTTAGAAGAATGTCTCAGCTCTGTAGGTCCAAACAATGTAAGTGAATGGTGGCCGAAGCTCCAAAAAGCAGATTAAGTCATAATACAAGTAATCCATATGAGTCCAGTGGTTTCATCAATGTTTTCTGAAGTGATCCAGTTGGTTTTGGGTGAGAACTGACCAAAATATAACTCTTTTTTCACTGTACATCTTGCCATTGCAGTCTCTAGGCACGATGATGATTTCTACCTTGATTACACTTCCTAGTGCTTGTTGCATGCGCAGAGTGCTAGATGGCGCTATGAAGTGTAATCAAGCTTGAAATCATAATCACCAAAGAGGCTGTTGATGTTATGATTCTCACCTAAAGCCGACTGGATCGCTTCAGAAGACATGGATTAAACCACTCTTGTCTTATGGATTACTTTTAAGATGCTTTTATATGCTTTTTGGAGCTTTAAAGTTCTATTTTTTTTGGGTGAACTACCCCTTCAAGAAAACCTTTAGATATAATTGTAAGCATATTGTTGTCACTAAGGGTTTTCTTAAATTAAGGGGTTTCTTGCAACCGGCCCCTTGTCTTTAAAAATAAATGTTAATTGCAAAGGAAAATAATTTATAGATTATTTCACTCTGTCCTCTATTTTCAAGGGTAACGTTATTTATAAAGTGCCAAATGTGTGAGGGATAGTTAAAAAAAAAATAAAAAAATAAAAAAAAAAAACCTTGCAATAAGTCTTGCGTTCCCTCGCAATAAATTAACCATGGTTTTACTTTAGTAATATTATAGTAAACATGACTTTAGTAATCATGGTAAATCTTGTGGTAGTGTTTTTTCAAAAACCATGGTTAAACAATGGTTTCTGTAGTAAAACAAGGTTTAATTTTCATAACGGTTAAATGTCTTTTTTCAGCAGTAACAATAGTTTAATTATGGTAATTAAACCAGAGGAACCACAGAATTCTAATTTTATTACCATACTTTTCATTGTCCTGTGTTATTACAATGGTTTTACTACAAATACCATTGTTCAACTATGGTTACTGTAATAAAACCATGGTTATTTTTTTCTGCAAAGGAATACAAAATATTTCAAGGGGAAAAAATGTCTCCCTCTCTGTCCTCTTAAGGGGCTCTCTGTGTTCCAAACCTGTATGTTATTCCTTTATGAAACACAAAAGAAGATATTGCAATATTGAATTTCAGTCAAGAACTCACTTTAATAGAAAAGAAAGATGCAATGAAAGAAAATGGTGACTGAGATTGTCATTCCTTAATGTTCTGCCTAAAATCTCCTTTTGTGTTCCACAGAATAAAAATGTCTAAGGTTCAGAAGAACATGAGGCTGTGTAGTTTATATGATGAAAGAACTGAAATGTTATTGATGAGCTAACTCTTAAATCTGTAACATTGACACTACCTTTAAATTAGCCTATTATTTGTAATTGTACATCCATTTTTGAATGCATCAGTGTGTATGCGTTTTCTATAATTGACTGTTAAGTCTTAAGATTTCTATACGGTAGAAAAAGTTAACTCCAAAGAATTATGTATTTGTAAATGTATATTTTTTATAAATAAAACAATGAGAAACTGAATGTGCTGTGTCTTTAATAAAGAGTACATATATAGACTGATTTATTCATTTAAGTATTTGGGATTTTAAAATAAAAGAAAGAAAATATGTTGATTGTATAACGTCGTTTCACCCAACTGAAATCAACATTGTTTCAACATGTTAAGCAAACCACTAGACATTTTTCATAGACTGTGATGACGTGTTTCCGCCTTATTTAGCAGCGTAAATCTTGCAAACTTTTTCATATGATAAATTGTTTTAAATATTGAGTTGAAGTTTATAACATTATGCTTTGTATTATATGACCCTGGAATTACGAAGTAGATTCAACGTGACTTTGATGAGCAAAAAGATGTAAAATCAACGTCGTTTCGATGCAGCGAGAGTTATCGATTGTACGTTTATTCTATGTCAGTTTGCTATCTGGGAAATGTCTAATTCTGTCTAAGTTATTTGCACAGAATGACAATTGTCCTAAAGGGATATTTAAAAATGACTTTATAGTTATGCAAATATAACTATGAAAACTTAAGCTAAGGATGGACACCAAAAGTTGTGTCTAGCTATTAAAAAAAAAAAAAAAAAAAATGCCCCAAATTTGTTAAAAAGTACACCAATTTCATTCCTGCTGCTCACACATTTTCTCCCATCATTTTACCAGCAGAGAAAAACCAGATTATCACATAATTTACTAATCAGAACCGTTATATGGACCACGTGTGCAGTCACCTTTACAGAGTTGTTCTCCTACCTCTGCTGTTTCACCATGAATGAATATTGTGTACTATTGTTTGCAACATTTGTTACATAACCTTTCAATCATTCTAAAGTTACAGTGAGTGTAAAACAACCCAGTATCATGAAAATTCGTACATATTTTATGAGTTGGCTATTTCGTATGATTTCGTACATTGTATAAATTTGTAGGATTTCATCACGTGCAAATGCCCGGATGTCTAATGCAGAAGCACGAGTTTCACAAGGCGTTAAGGACATGCTTATTAATATTATGCCCTTACCCAAACCCCTTATCTAAACCTAACTGATCAGTAGAGTGTGTAAACATGATAGGAAGCTATCATGCCAGTTATATAGTTGTGTGAATGGGCATCTGGAAACTGCTGACTATTTAGGTAACAGAAAAGGTTTTCTCTCCAGAGGAAAGGAAGCCAAGACCATTGTTAAAAATAAAATGCACTCACTTAGAATAGAAAAAAAGACAAAAAAGTAGAAATTTAATGGAAATGTATTTGCAAAGGAATTACAATATACTTGAATTGAATACTTGGATTCGAACAAACATTCCCGAATACCTAGACAATGCTTTCTCTGTCAAAGAAAGAAAGAATAGATAAAAGACAACATACTGTACTCATTGTATACCTGGGCGGGTAATACAAAATGCATAAGGCGGTATACAGTACATGCGACTAATCTAACAATAAATGAAAAACATAGCCTTAAATGTACACTACAATTTAAAAGCATGGAATTACTTGAATTTTTTAATAAATTGACATTTTTATTCATCTAGGTTGCCCTAAATAAATTAAAAACATACAGTAAAAAATGATTCACAAAATTTAAATAGTAAGTGTTCTAAATAGTACATTTCTATTTTTGTGTCAAATAAATGTTTTATTCTTTTTGCAGAAAGTCCTTGCAGATATGACAGCAGATTTGCAGAACTTAGGCATTAGTTGTCAGTTTATTAAAGTATTCAGGTGAACAGTCATCTTCTGCCCCATTTGTCATAGGTATGACTGGCTTGCACGGCAGTTCTCACAGACCTTTCAGTCAAGCTGTTCCCATTTAATAAATTGATCTATACCATTACTGGTATAGATTGAATTATAAAACAGTTATGCTCAATTGAAAGGCTACGTCAATGAACAGAAGTATCACTGCCTTTCAAAAACATAAAAATGTCTTCCATACTTGTGAACATATGCGATCTGATTGACTTTAAAATGACCACATAAGACGAATAGGATAAATGGCACAAATCAGTAATATGACAACTGATTTTTAAATAATAAAAAGTCCAAGACAGCTTGTTAACAATTAATTTGTGAACAACATTATATGTTTTTGCATTTTGAATGTTAAAAGAAATTGCTGCACACTATTCCTGTCTGATAGGACAAAAAATGACTTAAGTCAGTATCAGGTATTCTAATATTTGAGTCAAGTCAGAAGCCCACAGCACAGCACATTTGTAAATACAGTATTTAGGGAATTTGCTTTCAACAGCAAAGTTGGTATTATGGAACCAAACTGAACTCTTGGGATAATATGTTTAGAGAGAGAAAACAACATACTCTCTTCAGCTACTTACTTCAGCTTGATCTGAGGAGAGTGAATAACAAGCAACTTATACAAGTGTTAAGGGTTTTTTCTTGTTTTGAAAGAAATATCAAGAGGCCTACAGAAATATCAAGAAATATTTCGGATGTATTGACAGTAAATGTGATGACAGGAGATGATCTGCTAAATTCACAGGTGAGGAGTTGAGAGCATGTGAGACTTCGATTTCAGAGTCCAGGGAACAGGTAGAAAAGCTTTGCCAGCGTTGCCCTGTCTTTACATACCATCTGTCTGAAGTTCCCTGTCATATGTGGGACATTTTCAAAGCATCTCATAACCTATAAAAAGAGAATATTTTGGATTGTGAACAAAGTGTTGCTAAAACTGATGAAATGTCAGTGTACACACAGAAAAATTAACCTGTGAGAAATACTTTTGACTTTTGACAAAAAGAAATTCAAACAGGTTGCAATACAAGTTGCAGCATTTGATGTACCTTCCTGAACAATTCCTCAATGTGATCCTCATGTGCACATTTGCTGAACACATCCACTAAGCACTGGACATAAAATGTCCCACACACAACATGCCTATAAGATTTGGTGTCTGTAGAGAAAATTAAGAAGTGGGTCTGGATGAATAGTCAAATATAGTATGCGTCACTAATACTGTATATACTGTATATTATAGATCAGTGGTACACATTAACTATTAGATCATTTGAAATGACCAGTATGTGTCTGTGCACTCACCAGGGGTGCAGGACATCAGGGGGATGAAGTCCTTCTCTGTGTGCACCCAATCATCCTCCTCTATTTCCACAGGCTCCTCATGCTCACTATCATTGACCCACAAACGCCCGTGTTTACCTGGACAGAGATTTGTGTGAGACTGTGTAAGGCATTTTCAAGCAGTTCCATTTTGCCCCTTTGAAACAGCCTATAACAGACTTTAGGAGACATTGTTACTAAACAGTACTAACAGGTAAGTACTGAGAAATCAAAGATAATTTAAAGTTAGATGAGTTTTCACTGTTTTAAGTACCTCCTCTGCAGGCTTGAATAAGAATAACCTTTGGTTTATCACGCAGTGCTGCACAATTCTCTGCATTCAGATGGGAGAAGATATTATCGACGGGGAATATATCAGACGGGTTCTTTGTATTATCGTAATGGACACCTAATATGGCACCCATTTTGCCGTGGGACATTATAACCACAAAGGTGCTGTCTGAACATAAATGTTCCTTCCGTCCAGCAAAGCTTTTGACTGCATGATCCATTTCCTGAACATAAATAGACAACACAAAAAAATTAGGTGATAAATACAGTTAGACAACACCAATATTTTGTGCACCATCTCTACAATTAATCTAAAAAAGTCTACTAGCTCTATATTGATAATATGGTTTCATGAGGCTGGACTGATTTCTTTCGCACCTTTCCAGACAGATTTCTGTGTTTCACTACTTGATAATCCAGCTGGTTTAACAGCCACTCCATGTTCACTTCGTCTTTCTCCGCCCCTCTCCTGTTCATTCCCTTACTGTCAAATTCTGTGTTGTTAATCAGCAGGGCAAGCCGTTTTCTCACAGACTTGTCTGCTGGTTTGTAAATCTATGAAAAACCACCATGCAGAATTGAAATCAAAACCAATACCTTAAGAGTCATTTAGTCATTTATATATTCTTCTTCCTTTATATTTAATGTGTATCATATTTAATGTTTATCATTAAAAAAAAAGATTGTATTTTTTTCCTACAACATTTGTTGAAACAGAATACTTGCCTCCTCTCCCTTTTCTCTAAGAATTCTGTCTCTAAATTCTTGGCTGCATCGAGTAACAGCAAATGGTTTCTGCCAATCATCTGACATATACAGCGCACTCTCTGCAGGTATCTTTGAGAGCGTCCCCACAGGCATAAGAACACCCTGTGACTTTGAGTCTACCTCAGAATGTTGGCCCATTGGAGAGCCTAGAAAACAGAACACAGTTGTACATCATTCAACGTATTAAAAGAAGTAGGCTACATATGGCAGCACACTAAATAGTAAGCTATAGCACATGTAAAGATAGATGTCCGTTTAAGAAAGTTTGATCTGGAAAACATTGCATTTTAATTAACATCTACTAAACATCACGATGCATGAACGTCTTAAAGACATCTTTTGAACGTATTTTTGACATCCGCGAGGAAACGCTTTATAGAGGTGTATATTGCAGATGATCACACAACCTAAATAAAATAGGTACTTAAGATGTACGTGTGCTGTCAGTGTGGTAGAACACAAATATCATATTTTCAGACCACGTTTTGATATTCCTAAAACCTAGATTACAAAAGCCACAGTTCAGTAAGGGGCCGTTCACACCGAACGCGTTCTCGTGCTAAAAAGCAGCGACTAGACCTCAGATAGCACACACTTTTCTCAAATGTCTGTTTTAGATATTTTCATCTGGAAAGCATCACATTTTAATTTACGTCTGCTAAACACCTTTAAAAATAAGATTTACAAGCATGCTAAATCATAAAAGTCTCAAAGACATCTACTAAATGTCTTGTTGACATCCGAGAGGAAACGTCTCGTAGACGTATTGCATATGAGCAAAATAATAATAATAATAATAATAATAATAATAATAAGACTTTTAAACGTATTCCGTGTGCCATCAGGGAGCTGAACGCTGGTGTCTCGAAAAGTGTTTTTAAAAGTTGATGTTCTTTATAACTTGACATGGCGTCTAAAAACGCGGCGCTCCTGCGCGAGACGCTGAAAATAAATAAATAAACAGCGAGATGCGGAAAAGGGGCCGTTCACACCAAAAGTATTTTGCGTCCGTCTGCGCTGTTTTACAATTGTTTTGTGTAAACACGCTAAACGGACTCTTTGGCCGTTGCGCCGCGTGTCGCTAATTTGTTAACTAAAAAAAATATATATATATATATATATATATATATATATATATATATATATATATATATATATATATATATTTTTTTTTTTTTTTTAATTAACAAATTAAAAAAAATTAACAAATTAAATTAACAAATTAATTAACAAATTTAAAAAAAATGTTTGCGTTTTAAAATAATAAAAAAAAATATATATATATATATATATATATATATATATATATATATATATATATATATATATATATATATATTTTTTTTTTTTTTTTTTTTTTTTTTGCGTCTAGCGCAGGTGCTCCGCGTTTTTAGACACCTTGTCAAGTTATAAAGAACGCAAACTGTTAAAAACGCGTCTCGACACATGCGTTCGGTTCTTTTCGTTGCGCAAAAACGCGTTCGTTCTGAATGGCCCCAAAGACCCATTATTAAAGATAAAATTCAAGAACCTTGTAGAACTTTTTTGTAGGTAACTGTGACTATTCAAACGTTTCTTTGCTGATACATGCTAGATAAACCATTAAAAACATGAAGGTCCAACCGAAATCGAAAGTAGGTTAGAACAATCACACTTTAAAGCTATTGTAAATGAAATCACACCGATAACTTACTAATCTTCTGTCTTCTTATTTAATTTCTGTAATGCTCTTGAATATTTAAGAACTTTAGACCGTTTCTTCATTGGAAGCAAAGAGAACTTCCGTCTTCTCGGACTTAACGTTCTAAACGTCTCACTTCACAATTGAGTTTCTTTCCTCTTTTATATCAAATTGCACCAAGCATGACAGTTTCACTTACTGGTGACCTCTCTGAGTTCCGCTGCTTGTTCTCTACAGCCAATTGCCTCTAAAATTTCGAGTGATACAGAAACCGCGTCTTTCGACGTGAAAGTGGTCACCATTAGATCTGCGAGATCTATCGAGTCTGCAGCCTTTTCGGTCGCACTTCGGCGGACGCGCGGTTCTTTCTGTCGATCGCACAATTTGTTTTTAAATTTCTTTTGGTTAGCCTCCCCCAGATCATCAAACACGTCAATCAGGCGATCCTTAATAGTTTTCTCCATGTTTGCTCAGTCTTTTCCTGCCTCCGACAAGTTTCCTTTTCGCTAGTATGAGGGTTAGAGGCGAGAGCATGAATATGCATGCCCGAAAGACGGCCCCTGCAATCTCAACGCGTTCCTTGAAGATCTGTTTCCTGTAACCGAGCAAACCCACCCGCCCCCCAAAAAACGAAAACATTACGCATTTCATTTTCATAACAAAATTGCACCAAATTTAACGGATTAATCTTTAACAAAAAATTTAAAATATTTGAAGTTTTATTTAATTTAGTTAAAATTGCAATCTACAATTTGATGGAAATTTGTTCTTAAAAATAGGCAAAAATATTTGTTTTGTGTGTTATTATTATTATTATTATTGCCACTAATGCTTTCAATAACCTTTTTTTTGTGCTAAGTGTTTTTGTGTTATTAACGTAATCATATTAACAGTAAACATGTTATACAAAGTTGGACTCCCAGAATGTCTCTAAACACCTTTTTTTTCATGTTTCATCATTAAAAACCAGAACAAAAATGTCTTGAAGTTTTTGCTTAAAAAATGTGTTTGTGCTATTTTATATATATATATATATATACACTATATTGCCAAAAGTATTCGCTCACCCATCCAAATAATTGAATTCAGGTGTTCCAATCACTTCCATGGTCACAGGTGTATAAAATGAAGCACCTAGGCATGCAGACTGCTTCACAAACATTTGTGAAAGAATGGGCCGCTCTCAGGAGCTCAGTGAATTCCAGCGTGGTACTGTGATAGGATGCCACCTGTGAAACAAGTCCAGTCGTGAAATTTCCTCACTACTAAATATTCCACAATCAACTGTCAGTGGTATTATAACAAAGTGGAAGTGATTGGGAATGACAGCAACTCAGCCACGAGGTGGTAGGCCACGTAAAATGACAGAGTGGGGTCAGCGGATGCTGAGGCGCATAGTGCGCAGAGGTCGCCAACTTTCTGCAGAGTCAATCGCTACAGACCTCCAAAGTTCATGTGGCCTTCAGATTAGCTCAATAACAGTGTGTAGAGAGCTTCATGGAATGGGTTTCCATGGCCGAGCAGCTGCATCCAAGCCATACATCACCAAGTGCAATGCAAAGCGTCGGATGCAGTGGTGAAAAGCACGCCGCCACTGGACTCTAGAGCAGTGGAGACGTGTTCTCTGGAGTGACGAATCACGCTTCTCCATCTGGCAATCTGATGGACGAGTCTGGGTTTGGCGGTTGCCAGGAGAACGGTACTTGTCTGACTGCATTGTGCCAACTGTGAAGTTTGGTGGAGGGGGATTATGGTGTGGGGTTGTTTTTCAGGAGCTGGGCTTGGCCCCTTAGTTCCAGTGAAAGGAACTCTGAATGCTTCAGCATACCAAGAGATTTTGGACAATTCCATGCTCCCAACTTTGTGGGAACAGTTTGGGGATGGCCCCTTCCTGTTCCAACATGACTGCGCACCAGTGCACAAAGCAAGGTCCATAAAGAAATGGATGAGCGAGTTTGGTGTGGAAGAACTTGACTGGCCTGCACAGAGTCCTGACCTCAACCCGATAGAGCACCTTTGGGACGAATTAGAGCGAAGACTGTGAGCCAGGCCTTCTCGTCCAACATCAGTGTCTGACCTCACAAATGCGCTTCTAGAAGAATGGTCAAAAATTCCCATAAACGCACTCCTAAACCTTGTGGAAAGCCTTCCCAGAAGAGTTGAAGCTGTTATAGCTGCAAAGGGTGGGCCGACATCATATTAAACCCTATGGATTAAGAATGGGATGTCACTTAAATTCATATGTGTCTAAAGGCAGATGAGCGAATACTTTTGGCAATATAGTGCATATATATATATATAATTATTATTATTATTTTATCAAGCTCTTAACTAAGGATAAATACAATAAAATGTATCATTAATCTAGATAATAAACTGGAGGTTACAGCTGAAGTTACATTTAGTTCTGCATTCTTCTGTAAGCTCATAATAATAGTTATTATAACCAGTCCATCCTATGATCTTCATTATGGACAGATCTAAATCTAGTCTGGCATCTAATAAGCTTATCTCCTTCTGATTAAGGTTGCTGAACATGTTTCCCCAAAGCTCAGCTTTAAGCTAATGCTCTTAGTTTTTTCGTTTTTATAAGCGTTTAGCTGTGATAAAATTTTCACATACTGTGCTGTGGCCACATCTGTCTCTCAGACCAACAAACCTAACAGAATTAAACCTATTCAAAATTCACATGAATGCATAACATTTTGTGAAGAGACATGTTTATTACAACATATTTTTTTTTATTTACAATAATTAACAATCTGATGTCACACCATCAGTTTACTTATGAAAAACACATAAATTTACAAGATTAGTGTTCCAACGATAAAAGAGGTAGCGAACAATGTTCTGTAGGCCTCTAACTGCACTGGATGTGTGAGGACACCCTGGGGCCTAGGCATGATATTTCATGCAAGCATTCATGCAGGAATTCAAGGAGTGAGAACATAAAAACCAGGGGTATACATATTTAAAAATACATTTTAGATCTGTCTATGGCAGATGACACTGCATGTTTACATATAAAAACAACTGAAAAACAGCACGGATGCAAAAACACATTCAGTGTGAACGGCCCCTTAGAATGCAGCAGTCAATGAATTCTTTGTCATTTGACAAGACATGATTCCTGCTGTCTGACAGTTCATTTTGATCAGTGCATGTGTGTGAAAATGTTCTCTTCTAATGTGTCCAGGACTCTGTGGTTTCCTCTGATCTTGTCGTGCTGGCTACAGAGTGTGGAGATCCTACATTTGATGGCGAGATGTTTAGACTCGCTAAGACCTCGTGTGCCGTTTTCCCGAGCATGCTTTGCACGTCACAGACAAAACGGTAGACATAACGTTTCCCTGCTGTTTTGTGAATGATGTTTTTGTGGTAGTAGTAACGCAGACCACGACTTAGCTTCTCGTAATTCATTTTGGGCTTGTTCTTACACTGGCCCCACCGCTTGGCCACCTGGAGGTCACAGATAACGACAATGAGTTAATGAGATAATGAATATCTTAAACCAACCAATAAAACATCTTTATCTTTAGAACAGATGTAAAAATGTGGTTAATAAACTGATGAAAAGATAACGGAGGCCCTCTTCCTTAAACTGTCAACATGTTTTAGTTTAGAAACTGTTTTTGGGTTCAGTTGAGGAATGACTCTCACCTCTGCGGGGTCTGACATTTTAAATTCCCAGCCATCTCCAGTCCAGCTGATGAAGGTGTGGCAAGCAGAGTCCAGCAGAAGTTCCAGCAGAAACTGCCATAGCTGGATGGGCCCAGATCCTGATCAAAACAGGACCAAACAGGAATGAGCCATAAATACAAGACAAATGTAGTCTCACTTTATATTTTGAAACACGATTCCTTCTACAAAAGGTCCTGTAACTGAATGCCTCACCTGGGTAAGCGGACATTGGTGCCATTTCACCCTCCCTGTCTGACCTGTGAGATGGTGCACTACGCCTTTTGGCCACACGGGGGCAGAATGACTCAGAGGACTGAGTAATTGGAGGTGAGGAAGAGGATGGGGGCTGGCCAAGCATGGAAGTGCAGTAACTGGGTGAGGGGTAGTCGGCCCAATATGAAGGCCTGGTTTGTTGCTCTGTTTCATACAATGAATATGTTCCCTCAGTAGCACCTATGCAAGGAAAACAAGGATAAATATCTTAACTAGGATAAGGACAAATATCTTTTTAATTAAAGAATGATTTCAAAATCTCATCAATAATAGAAATTATATATATACAGTAAAATTATGATGTATAAATTTTAATGTAGGCTTATAGAAATTAATAGAAAATCAATGCAGAATAAACTAATAGAGAATAATGAGAACTGAGGCCTACCCAAATTCTCCAGATTAACAGTACCAGATGCTCCTCTATGACTTGGACCTTTCCCAGGTTGGTAATGGCTGATGGTGTCCATTCCTGGGCTGAATGTACTACTTTGTGCTGGAGGACAAAGAGGCACAAGGTTCTGGTAGGTTTGAGCAGATTCCTGATCTGCTACCATTGCATCTGGAACTGTGGAAAAACGACACATTATTAGGCCAGGTCACTTAAAAGAAGATTTCAAAAAATGTTAAGGAAGAAAATGAATTTTGCATTGGTGTTTTGATACTTACTAGTATACGATGCCCAGTAACTAAACTCAGGTAAGGTGTCTAGATTAAACAGTCCGGATTCACTGACTGAAAGAATATGAATCATTCAGGTAAAAACAGTAAACATACATTTTTTGTAATCAATAGATTAAATATTTGCTATAAGACTCTGACAAATGTAACTGACAGGAATTTCTGTGTTAGATGCTTACCTTTAGAACTGTGGAAATTCTCCTTCTGGGGCTCTGAAAACGTTTCTGGATACTGCTGTTGGGCAGGTCCTTTGCGGTCTAATAAAAAGGACAGGTCTTCACCACTGTAGTCTGGAGGTACATTACCAAAGATATCAAATTAATGAAAGACCCCCCTAGAATTAACAATGGATTAAATCTGTGCAACTCCCCCATAAAGTTTTCTACACCAGCTTTTCCCCCTAGTCTGAACTGTGCTAGAAATGAAGGAAACACTAGCTGTGGGACTGTGACAGGGTGATGAAGAAGGCTGTAGGAAAGGGGGTGCTAAATCTGTTAGAGGAGGAAGTCTGGAGGAAAGGATTAGGAAGAGAGGGAGGGAACAGAAAAAAAAAGAAACGGGTTTATCTTTAACCTGACCACCCGTCCCTGGTTTGGACATTCCTAAATCTCAGAGCATGCATACCCTGACACCCCCTTTTCCTGATGAGCTTTGAATTAGAGCACACAAACATGATGTCAAGGTCTAATTTTTAGGGGTTTTGACAGGGGTGTTGCAATTCTGGCTTTGCAGTTGAAGGACAAAGGAAATGTTTTGCACAGAGATTCAGGAAACAAGGCTGGACCAATACTAATGCCCAGAAAATTGGATGAATTTTCCTCTTGTGGCCAAACTTCATGTGACAATTGCAAGCATGGGCATCAATGTACTAATTTCTATCATCAGAAAGAGACAATAAGTTGAAATAACATATTACCATATGAACTGAAGTCGAAACCACCAGGAACCTCTTGAGTTCTGAAGTCTTCTGTGTAAAATCCAGCTTGATACATCTCCATATCTGAAAACAGAAATAGCATGATAAAGTGTTTAAGTTAAAAGCAAAGACTAAAATAATTTTAATGACACTTAATGAATACAGATATAGATAATAAAGGATGTGTACCCTTTCCATTGGCTTAGTTTTATTGTTTATTCAATAGGCCTAATAATTGCAGCTAGGAATGCCCTTTACACAAATTCTGTACATTGATTTATTAAATCAAACTATTTTATGTTTTATTTCATGTAAAAACAGTCCACTATCCAAGCCAGTCAATCAAAGTGTCTAATTGATAAGAAAACCAGACCCTACCTTAAATGTCTCAGGAAATCCTTATTGCAGATATTAAGGATGCGCTACAGCCTCAAGCAGTGCCTTCACACTCTTGACTGTCGGTGCTTTTACTCCGGACAGTTATAAAGAGGCGTTGCGCGTTGGGGCGTGCCCGCGTGTCTGTGAAGTAGTGCGTCGTGACTGCGGTTCCCTCATTTTACTCGTCGTGACGTCAGACAGGAGTCACGACCACAGATTTGTTACACTGCCATTCATAGAAAAGGTGTCTAGGGAATGTAGCGTAAAAAAAAATAAAAAAATAAAAATAAAAAAAGAATATATATATATATATATATATATATATATATATATATATATATATATATATATATATATATATATAAAACAGTTAATCGGGGTACATTTAAAGGTCTCTTTTTGATCAATTTTAATAAAAAGCTAAATCCCATGACTGTTTACTACTGCTGCTCCTAATAACAGCCGGTAGGCCTAAGTATGATAATACATATGATGTTTATTTGACAAGTCGTATTTGTTTAATCGTATAGGGACGTATATGAATGGTAGGCTACATGTTTCTGAGTTCAAAGTAGACCTAATTTTGAACATTTTCTGGGGCTTAAAGTTAAAAATTGTGTCCTACAGTTAAGAATGGAAAAAAATTAAGAACAGCCTATGCCCTTTAATTATACAATTAAACCCATGCAATAGATTTTATTCAAAATATTCTGCCCTTATATACTTGTATATTTTGCATTAAGAATATCAACAGTGATTAGACCCATAATTAATTGTGAGGCCTGTTTCACTTTCTCATTTTATAAAGGAAAATAATTTTCTTAAGAAACGAGAGGATAAATGTTCAAAACTGGAAGTTAGAAACAAGATCAGTCAGAACCAGTAACTTAGACTTTAACAAGCTGAGTTCGTATCTTTAAAAGCCATTCAAGAGAACAATGGCCTGTAAAATTCCGAGCCGAGAAGACCTGAAATCACGGCGTGAGTGCTTGGGACAGATAAGACCAACCCAAGGGCCTTGTATAAACAAACACATCAGGTCATTTTCCTCCCGCTCGCAGAAAAAAATGCATATGGAAATGTAAGTAAATCGTGCAAGGCGTGAGTCGTGATTGAAGCAGTCACGCGAACTGAAGAGGATACAATCAGTGTCCAGTTCCCATGACACCTCACCTGCGCACGCCGCTCCAATGTAAATATAAGTCAACGTATGTGTTTAACGTTAAAAATTAGAAGAACTTTTATTTCTCTGCATGGGATGAAAATACATTTTCATTGTTAATATTAACAATTTTATGTATTAAACTTGTATTAAATAAGATTCACAGTAATGTGATTTGACTAATATTTTTTAGTCTATATCATATATATATATATATATGATATAGGCTAAAAAATATTAGTATATATATATATATATATATATATATATGATATAGGCTAAAAAATATTAGTATATATATATATATATATATATATATATATATATATATATATATATATATATATATATATATATATATGATATAGGCTAAAAAATATTAGTATATATATATATATGATATAGGCTAAAAAATATTAGTATATATATATGATATAGGCTAAAAAATATTAGTGTGTATATGTATATATATATATATATATATATATATATATATATATATATATATGATATAGGCTAAAAAATATTAGTATATATATATATATGATATAGGCTAAAAAATATTAGTGTGTATATATATATATATATATATATATATATATATATATATATATATATATATATATATGATATAGGCTAAAAAATATTAGTATATATATATATGATATAGGCTAAAAAATATTAGTGTATATATATATATATATATATATATATATGATATAGGCTAAAAAATATTAGTATATATTTTTTTTTTCTTTTTTTTTCTCATAAGCTAAAGAACAAGCGAATACAATATTTGTATGCAGAATGCAGCGGATGCTTTTGAGTTCTGAGAGTTTTTATTCAGCTGTTGATTCATGATGCTGATATGGTGTTTTATATCACTAGTTAGTGGTTTAAGAGTTCTAACATAAGGCGCGATTTCCTGTTTAGTTTTTAACTGGCTGTTTGAAAAAAAAAAAATTAAATAAATCTAAAAACATGATAAAATATAGATTTTATCTATTAATACACCAGAGGCGATTAGCATGTAAGCATATATATAATAACAGCTCTGTTAAATTACTTTATCAACTTATTACTGTCAATCAATAAAGTAATCAGTTAATATGCAAGGAGAGGGAAAGACGATATAGGACTTTCATAAAAGTGCATTGCATGAGTGGAAGGTATGGTTGCATGTCGTAGTCAAAGAGTTTGTTAAAAATGCTCCAGTTCAGATCAGAACTTCTGAAGATCTTCAGATTCATGATTTTACCCTAATTGGAGGAAAGCAGAAAAATCTTGTAAATTGTTAGAAAATAAGACAAATAAACAGTATAACCGATAAACAAAGTTCAGATGGGTTTTTATTTATTTATTTATTTATTTTTCATTCTCGGCAGATTCTGATTACAATCCGTGGATTTTTTTTATTTTATTTTGATTTACCATGTTCTGAGAAGTTAGTGCAATAAGATTTCACCAATAAAGAACAGCGCTCGATGCTTTTGTGTGACTTCACTTCCCAATTTTAGAGAGGAGAGCTCAAAAAAAAAAAAAAAAAAAAAAAAAAAGCGTTGCCATCCGGTTATGGTCTAAGCGAAAAATGTTACAGCAATGGTTTGCGCCGATGACTAAATGCGCCTGTGCACACGAGTCGATGCGTTTCAACTGGGTTATCAAAGTACCTGGGTTTATATAGCTCGAGTTTACCAAACTGTTTTCTTCATGAACTCCACAGAAAACGGCAATGGACTGTACTATTAAGGTAGGCGTTTGATCTGGTTTATTGTCTGTTCTGAAAATGAGTAGAGAGAGCGCAACCACCCACACGGTTAGTGCGACTACTGGTGAGAGAGGCAAGGCGGTGATGTAGGTCCCCACTCTTTCCTTCTTGTACAAAATTTCCTCTTCCTTCCCGTTCGTGGTTGAATGTCGGCTCTTTAATAACACAAGAAACCACTACAACTTTTCGACTCAGATAAAAAACGAAATGGGGTCCAGAGCGCGCGCGAGAGAGGGTATGCACAAATTTGTGATTCCGTTTATTTATTTTTATTATTTATTTTTTTGTAACAGTAACACTAGTATCCACACTGGTATTTTTTAACTGAGCCTTCTAAGGCGGTTAAGTACATACAGCTAACCTCTTTAACTATTATCATCAAACGATCAAAGAAAACTGAAGCAATTGAGAGATGGAAAGTAAATTTCAGATATGGCACAATTATGGCGGGGCGCTCTCGAGGCAGGTGGCTTTATGGCGCCAACACCATGGACTGCTGGAGACTTTAGAAATCACGGATCGAATTGCGTCTGGTATTTTTATTCTGTATATTTTCCAACTTGTTAACATGGGCATGGTACATTGCAAAAGCAAATATAATTTCGTTGATGCACTGTTATAAAATGCAGAAGTTGAATTTGTTAGTTTATTATTTGGATGTAACATGCATGGCTTAAAACTGCGGCAAGCTGAGCTGGTTGCATGTTTTATTCGGTAAAATCGCTAAAAAATAATTAAAATCCCAGTATTTGCCGTTTTGATATTTTCAAATAGTGTTAATAGTGGTTGGGCTTTTTCAGTTATTAGGCTCCTGTTTGCTTGTTGTGGCTGATTTACGATGATGATTATTAGAAGAGTTAATGTAATAATAATAATAATAATAATAATAATAATATAAGCGCATATTTATAATAGTTATATTGGCTTTGGCGACAAGCATCTTCTGTAGTTTACTCCAATGGTGGCTGGAATTCGTTTCAAATGGACGTGTTCCTCAAACATTAGCGCAAATAAATCCACAAGTGCTTCTGTGTAAAGAAGACTATAGGCTTTAGGAAAATAATCACAATTACACTTTCTAGCAAAAACTGTGAATGTGAAAGCATTTAAAAATTCAACATCAAAGTACTAATCCTAATTACAGTTTTTATTTATTTATTTATTTCTGTTTGCGAAAACTGTGATTCAACTTTGACTCTATGCGATTATCTCTGCGCTATATATCCCCTTTGTAACCCAGGGGAAATTGTTATACAACATTTCCTGCGTTCTGTCTGTTTTTTTATTCCATGGCCGATTTAGTTCTTTAAGGAATAATTTATAGCAAAGTGCTGGGCGCTTGTCAGGTGTCGTTATCAGAACTCAGCAGGCTTCCTGTCTCAGACCTCAGACTTCCCGCGCACACTTCCTGTTCGGAAAAAAAAAAAAAAAAAAAAAAAAAAAAGCAAAGACTGACAAAACCATACTGATTCGATAGATGTGCGATGCCAATGCATTGTTCAACATTTCAATTAAATTAGCCGGACAATAAACCGAAGTGAAATTGAACGTGCTGCGGCTCCACGCGTTTTGGCGTCCTGTTACTCTCTGTAACACAGACTCTCCCCTCAGAAAACCGCCCCACTCTCCACTTGTACACCAATGTTGCTGATTAAAAACTTGTGAAAACCACAAAGTGTTTTTGCAGCTCAAAGCGCAGCTGCGTGTCTCTTTGCAAAATCAGCATGCCTTAACGTCAACTTCTGCTTTCTTTCACCCTTGCAACAACTGACAGTGTTTTCGCTCGATTAAATACATTTATTCATGCGCAAATATTATTTATCGCGCGTTTAAAAAGTCATACCTCTTCATAGACTATATCTATAATAGTAAATCATTATTACTAACCCTAACTAGACACTACAGATAGCCTAAATTATAAATTAGACTACAACAACTAGATTATAGCTATTATGCAAATTATTAAAAGGACTATCATTATTAGTTGTTATAGTTGTAGCCTGATAAGACGAGATTCGATTACTAATTCGATTACTAAATTTGATTTTAAGTTTACAAATCAGTTGGGAATAATGTAGTGATTGTGTCAGTAATTAAACATGCCCAAACGCAACAAATGAATTGATTTATTCCCTCAGGTGCGGTGAAAAATGTATCAAAGCAGAATGCAGTGACTGCACCATTAACAGACAGTCATATAAAATGCACACATTTGAACCACTTTTAACCGCAAACGAAATTGCCAATGGTATGCTTCAATGACGGTTAATTGATTGAAAAAATCTGTATAAAAGGTTATTTAGCGGGTTCACACATCAAAATGTCCAAATCAAAGATTTTATAAAATATGTTTGAATCAGCGTCAAATCTTATCATTATAGATATGATAAAACATGTAAAAGGAATCTCACATATTATTTGTCAATCTATGCGAGAATGATCAATAATAATAATATATTTCAAGTAAGAAATTGTTAAACAAGACTACATAAAAAACTTCCTTATTTTCGTTGACTAAAATTAAGCCTACAAAACAATCACTTGCACCCTAAACTGGCACTTCATGGTGCTTATTTTTAAGAGTAGGTGCATTAGAGTAATCTGGGAAATTATTGCAATTTTGAGTCTATTAATTACTTTGATCCTCATCCCAACACTTCAGATCAACAAATCAGACTTTAGGACAATCCAGCTAGAATAACGTACTGTTAGCGTTGACTTCATTGGGATGCAGTAAGAAATGTAGGCTATACATAACAGTTTAGGTGTTGCATATGTCCCAGATAACCCTAATCAACCTTATAATGACAACAAGGGGACGTTTCATAACCTGCTTGCATTTTCAAGAACTGCTCTTGTAGGTGCTTCCTGCAACACACATCAGATTCTAACCTGTTCACCTCTGAGAAATGAGAAGGAAGAGACCAATTAGAAAAGAGGCTACATCCCCAAACATCACCGGTTTTCTAGTAAATCTCACATATGATAACAGAATCTAACAGATTGCTTTTGCAAACTTGCAGGCCTAAAGGGGAGTGAGCTCCACCCTTTGAAGGTGATCTGCTGTGTGATTAGTTTCTGTGCAAAACCTCCAAAACATAAAACACTGAAAAACATTGAGGCTATTTTTTAAGAAGTGTAAGACAGTGTAGCTCCATTGAGTATAGCTTTGTCATAAGCTCTCTTGTCAAAGTAGTGATAATTAATTTCACAATATCGAGTTGAGGTTTGTTGCAATTGACTTGCAAACACCCCATGCATGTTTCACAGGCTCCAAGTGGCGCCAAGGACAACAGTAGCATTATTCTTTTGTGTGTGTGTTTGTGCATATTTCTCTTTGTTTTGTTTTTTTATGCAAGGTGTGTGTTCATCTCTCTGACCTTGACATTTGTGTCAGTTTATGTTTGCTAAAATATTGTGTTTGGATTCTCAGTAACAGAGCCTGATATGAAACTCATTGAACAGGAAGTCAGTTGTGGCATTGGTGGCCACGGTAGAGTATGTTTATGTACATCATTTTAGATGAGAGAGCAGTACTATGTTTGTGTGGTTGTGGTTAAAAAGGTGCATAGGTGCAGAATAATTTTAACTGCAGAATAAAATTAAAAGCTCAATTAAAAGCCATGCTGATGTGGCTGTAAAAGTGTTCTGTTTAAGGCTGAATAACATATGTTCAGAATGAGGTGTAAAGATATCAGTTTGTATATTCATTCATATCTGAATTTTTTGACAGACCTCAAGTGGATTTTCAAGTGGCACTGGAGAACTCAAAAAGTTTACAGTGCTATATAACAACTGTTGCACAATAAGTTTGGTGCATCAGTCACTTCTACTACAAAGAACAGCACTAAATTGAACCTCATCTGTGCCATAAGCTGAGGCTGTGGATTGCAGTTTGCTCTTGTACACGTTGACATGAGACTGAAATTTGCAAATGCATTAAGACTGGGTGATGAAAGATTTTTCGAACTCTCAACTTGGCATTGCTCTACTCGTGCAGGAATTTTCATAGCATTTGGTATTAAGTTTTCTCGATGAATATATCGATGAGAATTAGGTAGTGCTATTCATGCATGGCTAGTTCGCTAAAATTTTGGGAAACGGAACAAGGTATTACGCATGTCTTTACTATTAAATAAAATACCAACACAGAGCACAATTTATTTTGCGATTTGACTAACTTGGTCTGCTCTGACTTCTAGCCGGTTGGATAGCGGAAACAACACAGTGAAAATGCTACCCAAACTATAAGCTATTCATAACTTTAAGTAGCTACAATCAAACTACAAGCAACTATGAAGCTTTGAAGCTATTAAAGGAGATTTTTTTTTTTATTACATAACTGTCAAATGACATTATCTAATTTTACACCATCAATTCTACAGAATTTATCTGGCAAAAAAGAATTGGACTTCCCAATGCTACATATAAGTCAACTGGTCACTGGTTAAACTGGTTCACTCACATGAATCCCCCCAAAAAAACAGATTTGCTTAAATGTTTTGGACTTCCCATGAGAGAGAGAGAGAGAGAAAGAGAGAGGACGCTGTAGGATTAGTTTTGCTTGGCTTTGCATGCACAAAACAATGTAACAAACAAATACAACAAAAAGTAATGTATAGTCATGTTAGAACGTAGCAAAAGTTGAACTACTAGTGTGACAGAAGTTCAACTTTTGCTATGTTCTAACATATAATGAATAATGTAATTATGTTAGAATAGTTAGTTACTTGCAAATATTGATGAGGGGGTGTGGCACGTCTCATCAGGGTGCCCCAGAGAATGCTGCACCCTAGTCGGCAGGCTATATAGTCTGACAGGTAAAAACAAGTGGGAGATATGGGGAGAAAAAATGCCGTAACTAATTCAGGCCTGACTCCCCTGAAATATAGTAGCTATTGGTAGACTTTTTGGTCATTGGTGGAAAATGCCTTTTTTTTTTAATCGCAAAAGCAATGGGTATATGGACTTTGTAGGTAAATTATGGCAGCATATCCACTGAAACAGATTCCTGTAAATTATTAGCAATGCTGTAAAAATCAGATGTTACAGTGTCAGGTGAATGCACCCTACAAAGAAGGCCCGCATCAAGGCTGTGTGTTCGGTGACCATCAACCCCACGGCACTCGCATCAAATTTGTTTTTCAGCTTTAAATGACCTACATTTCTACCACTCCTCTGTTTCCTATCTCATGCCCCATGCCAAAAGGTTTCACAGCACATGGGGGCCAGATTTCCTGTGAGCCACCGAAAAAGCTCAGTGCTGACGTATTTCAGCTCTAAAGACAATACTGAACCTCTCGAAACAAGCTCTCTGAATTCATCTATAACACAAACATCTATTCACACATAAACAATTACATACATTTGAATATTTAAGGGCGTTTTCACACCTGGCTCGTTTGGAGCATTTGTTTCGGAACCTGGCGCGTTTGCTCCCTTGGTTCGGATCGTTTAGGCATACATGAACACGGCAATCGCACTCGAATCCGCACCAAAACAATCGGTCTGAGACCGCTTGAACGAGGTGGTCTTGGACCGATTGCAAACACACTCTGGAGCTGTTCGCTTGTTGAGAGAATGCAAACCGACCCAACGGATCAACGAACCAAACAATATCCCTATAAAAACCATGAACATAACATAATCTGTAGATCAGCACTTCTCTGTAATTCATCATCAAAACGTGGATATAGCCTTTTGGCAACTATATTAGATATAATTGCACGTTTAAAATAGAAGCTGTTTTATAATTCCTGAGGTAGGCTAATTTTAGTACGATCATTTCTCTCTTTTTGATAGTGGTACAACACGGGTAGGATGGCGTTAGCAACTTTTTTTTGACAAATAAAAAACATTTTTACGTGGCTTTACTGTGCTGTTTGTGTGTGTGTACGTGCAAGAGAGAGATCTGTGAGAACAGGCATGTTTCATTGGAGAAATAATGCAAAAGCAACTAATGTCAGGTAAAAATAACCATGACGGAAACTTTACAACTCATATCCATCTGAGTGATGGATAATTTGTATTTGGAGCACAACCTCTAACTGGCGATGCACGAAAATACATTTTTTACAGGCATATAACTTTAACCGGTATATCAGTGGATAAGCTTAATCCTGGAACAGTGAACAAACATAGTGACCAATAAGGGAACAGCTTGCTCACATGTGACTTTGACATAGTTTTGGCCCGGTTTGAAATGTTGCCTTGTGAAAGCGAAGAAAATGCCACTGTAACAGTTTCAGAATAAAGCAAACGGTCTACAGGTCTGAAAACACCCTTACACTCCCTTTTTGAAGTTTTAAGCTGACACACCTAGTGTATACCATCTCCAAGGCTAGACAGCAGACTACTAGTCAACTTTAAACACAGGAAGAAAACCCACAGATCATGTCTCAATTCCTAATTTGACTCACATCAATCTGGTGCCAATTCATAACTACCTGTAGGCTGAAGACACCCTAAACCATTTCAATAAACTGCACATTTTTAAGTTTCAGTATTAATGTCATCTGTAGCTGAACATCAGGTTGGCACATATGCCAGGTGTGGAAATCAGAAAATGTTTTGGATTCTGGCTAGTATTTCACATTGTCCAAAAACTTTGATGGTCTCTTAGTTGAAAGTAATTTTCATTTTCCATTTTATACCGATAAGAAGTGCTAATCTTATCAACGAAATTACTGACAAAAATATTTGCTGACAAAGGTCTTTTTTTTAAAACTTTTTAAACTTTTTTTTGTTTTTAAATATGACCAGAAAAAAAAATTATTCTGCAAGAAATTAAAAGTGCTCAAATAGAAGAAACATCTGTTTTTAGAAGAAACATCTCGAAAGAAATGATTAACCCTTGTGCGACCTTCGGAACATTTTTGTCTTTTTCATTTTTGATTTTTCAATCATTTTGGCTGTGTAAATGCCAATGGCATACATTTTGCCAATGGTGTGTATTTTTGGGGGAATTCTGATACACTGAATACACAAAATATTTACACTCAGGACCTTCAGGACAAAAATGTCCCCATTGAAACCCATTAAAACTGCAATATTTGATCCCAGTGCCATTAAAGCATAAAATCATGAATTCTATGATATTATGCTTTCATTCCTGAGCCCTAGCTTTAGAATTACCAGATGATGGCATTTTTATCATGTTTAGCCTATGGAGCAAATACATGCTTTTTTCCTATATTCTGTTTGCTGTATTATAGAGCACTGCAGGCCAATTGAATAAATGATGCAGCTAAAATTGTGTGGGTGTGTTGGTATGGATGTTAGAGTGTGTTTTGTGTGTACTGAGAAATGTGTGTGTGTGTGTGTGTGTGTGTGTGTGTGTAAAAAACAACAGTGGCATTATATAAACAAACTGGCATTTAAAGGGTTAAAATCCTGAAAATGAATGAATATTTGGTAGTTATGATCAGGACTGATGTTGATCAAAAAAATTAACTAATTGAAAGTGGAAAATAATATTAATATATATTATTATTATGGCAGTTTTTTGACGTGGACATTTTTATCCTCAAAGGACCTATGAGAAACTTTTTTTTTTATTGACACACGAGGGTTAATCCGATCCAATAATCCAGTATGTTGGGTATTTTGAGCTGCGTGAACAGAAAGACTCGAACATCTGCAAAATGAACTGCTTTGTAAACGGATTAATTACCTCACTCTAACGCATGCTATTTATACATGAGTTTAATCACTATATCCACAACATATTTGTAATATTAAAACGTACACTTGCACAGACAATGAAGCGAATGAACGGGTGAACTTGAACTAAGTTGTGCATCGAGTGTTAAATACACGGTTTCTGTAAAAACACCCTACATGCAATGCAATATCCTAAACTGGCTAAAACACAGAAAATTCATACGTCTCTAAAACATCAAGAATTTAAAATACATCAACTTTTCTTAATGCTTGAATATCTGATTAAAGTTTGGTCAGTTACTGTACACTTTGACATGTGCACTTTATCAACTAAAATAACTTATTTTCATTGACTAAAATTATGCCATTGTAGTCAGTAAATCCGACAATTAATGAATATGACATGAAAACATATTGACTAAATTTTCGTTAAAAGACTAAAACTATGACTAAAAAAAAAAACCGTAAAAATTTCTTGCCTCAATTCTTATGACAGCAGTCACGGATTAGGAAGGTACAACATAGTGATAGCAGCAGAAACCTGTAATATCCGTGTTCTGACCTGAATTACTGACTAAGCTTTTTTTCAATGCTTATGTTATGATTTTTTATTCACCTAGATTAAGTTAAGTGGTTGGATATGTAGGCCTAAGCATTTGTGATTTACAAAACCAGTGTGTTTGCATATGTCACAGGAAGCTCTATCGGTGGTGAGTGAAGACCAATCCATATTTGAGTCACCCTTCAATGGTCCCCAGGCCATGCAAATGAAGGGAGAGATCACCTCACCTGCAGTGTTCAGACAGGGTTCCGAAGAGAGCGCAGAACCCACTGAGCCAAACTGGACAGGATCGGCAGCGCAGAACCCTGCAAAGAGAGCAGAACACATTAATGGAACCAGGTGGGGGAAACACACTGATGGATGAGCTAATGTATCGTAAAATTCTGACATAATTTACTCACCCTCATGTAATTCTAAACACGTGACTTTCATATTTAGAACAATGACAGCAGACAAGCTCCAAAAAGGACTAAATATTACCATAAAAGTAGCCCATACAACTCATGAGCTACATCCTAAGTCTTCTGAAACCACACAATAGCTTTGTGTGAGGAATTTTAGGTAATTATTCACTGAAAAACCCTCCATCATAGCTCTCATTTCACATTCGCACTTGCCATCATATGATCAGTCACATGACATGTATGAACCAATAAACCTTCGGCATCATTGACGTCTGAACGCGTATGCAACACATATGAAATGGGGAAGATATTCATTTTTTAGTGAACTATGCCTTTAACATCACAAACATTTTATTTATTGTTTTCTCCCCTTTTCTCCCCAATTTGGAATGCCCAATTCCCAATGCGCTCTAAGTCCTCGTGGTGGCGTAGTGACAATCTGGGTGGCAGAGGACGAATCTCAGTTGCCTCCGTGTTGGAGACCGTCAATCCGTGCATCTTATCACGTGGCTTGTTGAGCGCGTTACTGCGGAGACATAGCGTGTGTGGAGGCCCATGTTATTCTCTGCGGTATCCACGCATAACTCACTATGTGCCCCACCGAGAGCAAGAACCACACATTATAGCGACCACGAGGAGGTTACCCCATGTGACTCTACCCTCCCTAGCAACCGGGCCAATTTGGTTGCTTAGAAGTCCTGGCTGGAGTCACTCAACACGTCCTGGATTTGAACTCATGACTCCAGGGGTGGTAGTCAGTGTCAATACTCGCTGAGCTACCCAGGCACCCCTAACATTACGAACATTAAGCCTTCTTTCCCTCCATAATTTCATTTTTTCTTTATCCATGCTACAGCCGAGAATCCCCCGTGGACTGCAGTGTGACAAAAAGGACACGACACATGAGTAACAGTGATGCAGGACAGTTGGCCTACCAGACCTCCTACCCTGAACCACGGAGTAGCCCACAAACTGCCACCCCACCAAGTAGTGCCACAGAGGAGAAGCGGGTGATTGTACCAGCTGGTGTGTTTAATAAAGTGCTTAATTTTTAATCGTCAACATGAAATGGCATTCACAACCCATTGTACTTCTGTAATGTGATTTTTTTTTTTTTTTTTTCACAAAACACCCAACAAGAAAAAAATATGGTGGGGTGTGTGTACTTGATTGGATCATTTAAAGTGGTATCTATGAGAGGTAGTGGGAAGGGAGGGATTGAAAAATATCTTTGGTGACTAGTGTTGGGAACCAAGAACCGATTCTTATTTTAAAACTGGTTCCATAAAAACAGAACCAAATGATTTATTACTTTTAGTTCCAATAACGGTTCTCGAATGTGCCGCATTCTGCAGATTGGACTGGATGCTAAAATACTCTGCTGCTGAATGGTAGCTTTGGAAACACTGTGACTGCAACTTCATTGTTGAATCAGCATAGCGAAACAGAACAGCGCAATCAATGTTGTCCGATTCCCAAACAAATTACACGGAGAAAGTTCTTTCAAATCTACAGCGCAAAACAGCATTAACAGTAATGCCCTATGTGAATGTGTACTGTTGTCCTAGCGACCGCGGTTCGAATCCACGTTTTGTTCCACTCTTTTAACCATCCGATTTTCACTCTTAATTTTACACTTTTAAAACTACTTAAAATAATCTATAAAAATTAATATAAATGTTGATTTTATCACAGTGATTTAGTCTCGGTGAATGTAGGGGAGTGCAGAGAAGGGTTTGATCCAGAGGTGGGGTCTGTCGATCGCGCTTGTTCCCACATGAAACTATGGTTACTGTATTAAAACCAAGGTAAGGTTAAGGTTAGGTTTAGGGGTAGAGGTTAAAGTAGTGTGTCTGTGGGACTCAAAATAAACACAATAAACACACTGCAGGGATGCCCATACTGTATGTTAGTATTTAAATATGGGTGCAAATAGTATCTGACACCATTTGCGCCAGCGTGCAATTAGTATCACCATTATTTGCACCAGGGTTGCGGTGCAAATAATATCTGCCACTATTTGCACTGGGGTGTAAATAGCATATACCATTATTTGCACCAGGGTGCAAATAGCATCTGCCTTTATTTAATCATGTCTGACTCGAAATGAACCAAGAACCATTACTGTGTTAGCTGTATTTAAAGCTTGTGTAACTTAAATAAGATTAATATAAAATGCTGATATGACAATGTAAAGTTAGATACACATTATAAGTTTAGTAATTAGTGGTATTATATATATATATATATATATATATATATATATATATATATATATATATATATATATACAGGTGCATCTCAATAAATTAGAATGTCATGGAAAAGTTCATTTATTTCAGTAATTCAACTCAAATTGTGAAACTCGTGTATTAAATAAATTCAATGCACACAGACTGAAGTAGTTTAAGTCTTTGGTTCTTTTAATTGTGATGATTTTGGCTCACATTTAACAAAAACCCACCAATTCACTATCTCAAAAAATTAGAATATGGTGACATGCCAATCAGCTAATCAACTCAAAACACCTGCAAAGGTTTCCTGAGCCTTCGAAATGGTCTCTCAGTTTGGTTCACTAGGCTACACAATCATGGGGAAGACTGCTGATCTGACAGTTGTCCAGAAGACAATCATTGACACCCTTCACAAGGAGGGTAAGCCACAAACATTCATTGCCAAAGAATCTGGCTGTTCACAGAGTGCTGTATCCAAGCATGTTAACAGAAAGTTGAGTGGAAGGAAAAAGTGTGGAAGAAAAAGATGCACAACCAACCGAGAGAACCGCAGCCTTATGAGGATTGTCAAGCAAAATCGATTCAAGAATTTGGGTGAACTTCACAAGGAATGGACTGAGGCTGGGGTCAAGGCATCAAGAGCCACCACACACAGACGTGTCAAGGAATTTGGCTACAGTTGTCGTATTCCTCTTGTTAAGCCACTCCTGAACCACAGACAACGTCAGAGGCGTCTTACCTGGGCTAAGGAGAAGAAGAACTGGACTGTTGCCCAGTGGTCCAAAGTCCTCTTTTCAGATGAGAGCAAGTTTTGTATTTCATTTGGAAACCAACGTCCTAGAGTCTGGAGGAAAGGTGGAGAAGCTCATAGCCCAAGTTGCTTGAAGTCCAGTGTTAAGTTTCCACAGTCTGTGATGATTTGGGGTGCAATGTCATCTGCTGGCGTTGGTCCATTGTGTTTTTTGAAAACCAAAGTCACTGCACCCGTTTACCAAGAAATTTTGGAGCACTTCATGCTTCCTTCTGCTGACCAGCTTTTTAAAGATGCTGATTTCATTTTCCAGCAGGATTTGGCACCTGCCCACACTGCCAAAAGCACCAAAAGTTGGTTAAATGACCATGGTGTTGGTGTGCTTGACTGGCCAGCAAACTCACCAGACCTGAACCCCATAGAGAATTTATGGGGTATTGTCAAGAGGAAAATGAGAAACAAGAGACCAAAAAATGCAGATGAGCTGAAGGCCACTGTCAAAGAAACCTGGGCTTCCATACCACCTCAGCAGTGCCACAAACTGATCACCTCCATGCCACGCCGAATTGAGGCAGTAATTAAAGCAAAAGGAGCCCCTACCAAGTATTGAGAACATATACAGTAAATGAACATACTTTCCAGAAGGCCAACAATTCACTAAAAATGTTTTTTTTTTATTGGTCTTATGATGTATTCTAATTTTGAGATAGTGAATTGGTGGGTTTTTGTTAAATGTGAGCCAAAATCATCACAATTAAAAGAACCAAAGACTTAAACTACTTCAGTCTGTGTGCATTGAATTTATTTAATACACGAGTTTCACAATTTGAGTTGAATTACTGAAATAAATGAACTTTTCCACGACATTCTAATTTATTGAGATGCACCTGTATATATATATATATAAAATAAATGGAATTCAGTACCATTAATTGTATAAAAAATAATGCTTTACAACGAGTGCAATTAATAATACCCCCGAAACGTAATAAGGAATATTCCTACCATCAGAGCAATTCAAGGTTGTAGTACCACCTTCATGTTTTCAGCAGAGGGCAGTAAGCGTAAATCTAGCTGTACAGGCAACAAACCACATTTAATGACAGCAGAGAAGATGATATGTTCTTGCATACAAACACAACTGGACAAAGCACAGTTCCAAATGCAGGGGACTTGAGATGTATTTTTCTAAATTTCAAACTACATACCTTGACACAGTGTCCTGAATGCTGTTTATGACAGGCCAAGTCAAGTCATTTTTATTTGTCATTTTTTTTTATTTGTGCCTTTCACAACACATCATTTCAAAGCAGCTTTACAGAAAATCATGCATTAACAGAAAATGAAACTGTAATATCTATTATGTCTTAGACTCATCATGTAGTTTGATAAAATACGATTGTGAATTGTGTTTAAAAATAAGTAATTAAATAGTAATTGTATTTAGAAACCCAGTGAGCAAGCCGAAGGCGACTGTGGCAAGGAACACAAAACTCCATAAGATGTTGGTTATTGGAGAAAAATAACCTTGGGAGAAACCAGGCTCACTGTGGGGGCCAGTTCCCCTCTGGCTAACATCATGAATATCATGCCAATATTACTTAATTATGTATAGTGCAAGTCATGGTTTAAAATTATTAAACTAAGTAAGTGTTAAGGGTCAGTGTTTAAACAAAGATGTTGTATGAACTGTAAGATTAATGACTATTGTCTTTGAAGTCCATCCTGGATTAACTGCAGAAGTTCACATAGATGCAATTATCCTTGTTAGTTGGCTGATGAAGGCTTTTGTTGGCAATTAATTGATGGTTTTTGTATTCCATTATAAGAGTGTAGTCCATCATTAGACCAAGGTGATGCAGGCAGAAATCAGTGAGGTGCATCGCAGTTCAACTGACCGGTCATTTCGATGAGGTCTATCCTAAGTCCAAGGTTCAGGCAATGGCATATGATGTACCCCATGTCTTATGGTTGGAGTTGGCATCAGTTCATCCTCGAAGTCCATCGTAATAGACTGAAGTGATGTTTGGCTGGCACCGGCTGCATTTATTCGTCATCACTCAGAGAAACGTAGCAGTGGAGTCCAACACGAAGCAGGAATGGAGCTGGATCCAGCCGGTTCTGCTGACCTCAGGACAGGTGTCCCAAGGTTGAGATAGGGAAACAAATAGAATAATATTAGCATAGATGCCATTCAATTTATTGCAGAGTTTATAGATCATGATCAATGTTTCTGGTTTCGGCAGACCTAACTAAAGCAGCCTAATTGTGAGTTGAAGGATAAATTAGGTGTATGCCTGGCTAAATAGATGAGTCTTTAGTCTAGACTTAAACTGAGTGTGTCTGCATCTCGAACAGTGTTAGGGAGACTTTTCCATAGTTTAGGAACCAAATAGGAAAAGTATCTACCTCCTTTGTGGATTTTGATATTCTAGGAACTATTAACAGGCCAGAGTTTTGCAATCATAATGAACGTGATGGAATATAGCCTGGTAGAAGGTCACTTAAGTACTGTGGAGCTAGACTATTCAAAGCTTTGTACGTAGTTAACAGAATTTTAAAATTAATATGAAGTTTAACAGGTAGCCAATGTAACGATGATAAAATGGGGCTAATATAATCATATTTCTTGGTTCTAGCCAGCACTCTGGCTGCTGCATTTTGAACCAATTGAAGTTTATTTATTGAACTTGCTGGACATCCTCCCAGTAATGCATTACAATAATCTAGTCTTGAAGTCATGAACGCATGAATTAGTTTTTCGGCATCAGCAACAGAGAGCATGTGTCGTAATTTAGCAATATTTCTTAGGTGGAAGAATGCTGTTCTACAAACATTGGAAATTTGATTTTCAAAGGACAGATTGGTATCAAAAATAACACCTAAGTTCTTCACTGTTGAAGACGATGTAACAGTACATTCATTGAGTGTCAAATTATATATTTTTTCAAATTATATTTTAAGCTTATTTTTAGAGGTTTTTGGTCCAATAATTATTACCTCTGTTTTGTTGGAATTGAGTAGAAGGACATTTCTGTCCATCCAAACTTTGATTTCATTGATACACTCTGCTAATTTGGAGAATTGTGAAATTTCATCAGGTTTTGAAGAAATAAAGTTGGGTATCATCGGCATAACAATGGAAACTTATTCCACAATTCCTGATAATATCTCCCAGGGGAAGCATATACAAGGAGAAAAGCAGAGGCCCTAAAACTGATCACTCCAACTTTGTTTGGTTTGACAATTCCACAAAGTGGTAGCGGTCTGCTAAATAGGACCTAAACCATGCTAATGCAAGTCCACAAATGCCAACTTAATTCTCTAGTCTATTTAAGAGAATGTCGTGATCTATGGTATCGAAGGCAGGACTAAGATCTAAAAGCACTAGAATTGAAATGCAGCTGCGATCAGATGATAAGAGCAAGTCATTTGTAACTCTGTTAAGTGCAGTCTCTGCACTGTGATGGGGCCTAAATCCTGACTGAAATTGTTCATATATACTATTTCTCTGTAGAAATGAACATAGTTGGGAGGACACTACCTTTCCAGTATTTTCGACATAAACGGGAGATTTGAAATCGGTCTATAATTAGCCAGATCTCCAGGATCAAGTTGTGGCTTCTTAATAAGCGGTTTGATAACTGCCATTTTAAAGTTTCTTGGGACATGTCCTAAGGATAGCGAGGAGTTACTAATATTAAGAAGAGGTGGCCACAACCAAAGTGAGACTCTCTAAAAGCATCTGTCAGATGCAGGTGTACACTGATGCGTCCTTAGAAAAGCCTACCCAAGACAGACTGACAACTTCCTTACAAGACTTATTTGAGATGATACAATGTATGGAAATAAACAATATATTGCCTTCTAAAGTAAATTTTTGTACCGCCTAATTAATGCTGTATTTGTCTGCCAGAATGATAATGTATTTTAATTATCTGATTTCTTATATTTATTGTATATATATTATATTATTATTTAAATGTGATTATAATTAATATATTAAATTCTTTTTATTTTAGGGGCTTTATCAAATACTTATACATGATTAATTTTAGAATCAGAATGAGCTTTATTGCCAAATATGCTTACACATACAAGGAATTTGTCTTGGTGACAGAAGCTTCCAGTGCACAGACAATACAAAAACAAGACAGAGATAATAAAAAAAAATAGAATAAAAATAAAAAGCGAATAGAAAATATAAGTATATATACAGCAGAAATACACAATAAGATAAAAACCAGTTCAAAAATGTAGTGGGCTGGGTGAGTGGGGTCCAGAATGATTTTTCCAGCCCTTTTCCCCACTCTGGAAGTGTACAGTTCTTGAAGGGAGGGCAGGGGGCAACCAATAATCCTCTCAGCAGTCCGAACTGTCCTTTGTGTTCTTCTGATGTTGATTTCGTAGCTGAACCAAACCAGACAGATATTGAAGTGCAGAGGACAGACTCAATGACTGCTGAGTTGAACTGTATCAGCAGCGCCTGTGGCAGGTTGAACTTCCTCAACTGGCGAAGGAAGTACAACCTCTGCTGGGCCTTTTTCACAGTGGAGTCAATGTGGGTCTCCCACTTAAGGTCCTGTGAAATGGTAGTGCCCAGGAACCTGAATGACTCCACTGCTGCCACAGTGCTGTTCAGAATGGTGAGCAGGGTCATTGTTGGGGTGTTCCTCCTAAAGTCCACTATCATCTCCACTGTTTTGAGCATGTTCAGCTCCAGGTTGCTTTGAATGCACCAGACAGCCAGATGTTCGACCTCCCTTCTGTATGCAGACTCATCATCATCCTGGATGAGGCCAATGACAGTAGTGTCGCCTGCAAACTTCAGGAGCTTGACAGAGGGGTCCTTGGCGATGCAGTCATTTGTGTACAAGGAGAAGAGTAGTGGAGAGAGCACACATCCCTGGGTGGCACCAGTGCTGATCGTATAGGTGCTGGAAGTGAATTTACCAGTCTCATTAACTGCTGCCTATCTGTCAGAAAGCTGGTGATCCACTGACAGATATAGGTGGGAACAGAGAATTGGTTTAATTTAGTCCGGAGAATAGCTGGGATGATGGAGTGAAAGCCAAACTGAAGTCCACAAAAAGGATCCTTGCATATGTCCCTGGTCTGTCCAGATGTTGCAGGATATGATGCAATCCCATGTTGACTGCATCATCCACAGACCTGTTTGCTCGATAAGCAAATTGAAGGGGATCCAGAAAGGGTCCAGTGATGTCCTTCAGGTGGGCCAACATCAGTCTCTCAAATGACTTCAAGACCACAGACGTCAGAGCGACGTGTGTGTATTCATTAAGTTCTCTGATTTTGGGTTTCTTTGGGACAGGGATGATGGTGGAGTGTTTGAAGCAGCAGGGAATGTCACACTGCTCCAGTAATCTGTTGAAGACCTGTGTGAAGATGGGGGCCAGCTGGTCAGCACAGGATTTTAGACAAGTGGGTGAAACACTGTCTGGGCCCTGTGCTTTCCTTGTCTTTTGTTTCTGTAGGAGCAGCACACATCCTCTTCACAGATCTTAAGTGCAGATTGAGTAGCAGGAGGGAGGAGGAGGGTGGTTGCAGGAGGTGTTGATGTTTGTGTGAAGTGAAGGTCAGAGCGGGTGTGGGGTGTGAGACTGGGCTTTTCAAATCTACAGTAAAACACATTCAGGTTGTCAGCCAGTTGTTGATTCCCTACAGTGTTGGGAGATGGTGTCTTGTAGTTAGTAATGTCTTTCAGGCCTCTCCACACTGATGCAGCGTCGTTAGCTGAAAACTTGTTTTTCAGCTTCCCAGAGTAGCTTGTGGAATTAATTTGATTAATTAATCGACACGTAATTAATTTGATTAAAAAGTTTAATCAATTGACAGTCCAAGTTAAAATATGAAATCACCTCATCATTTTGTAAAAGGCTGCTAAGGGCAGTAAATATTGTAGAGTTGTTCCAGTGCAACTTCACAAAACCAGCAAGGTGCGTGGGAAAAAACTAATTACTTAAAAAAAAAAAAAAAAAAAAAAAAAAAAGGAAATCCAGCAACCATCGTGGAATGGAGAAATATAAGGAAAAAGACTTTTTGCCAAACCATTTCAGCACACAGGCCTTCATCAGGGCTAAAAGTGTGAAAGTGAAAAAAGGAATCAACCAAATAAAAACAAGGGCAGGTTTCAAACTTACAAAAACTATCAGAGGCTGGAGTAAAATCACAAGGGCAGTAAATCCAGTAAGAATTGCATTTGTTATTTCCAAATATTTCTTCCTCAAAAGTACTACTAAAAGAATTGTTAATGGAACTGTTAAGGAACAGTAGTCGTTAAGAGAAATCAGAACTGTAATCGTTAAATTCCTTACCATCCCTATTAGTGACAACATAGAAAAAGAAAAGCCGTTTCAGAGGCGGAGCAAGTTATTACATTCTGATGAAAGGTTACAAAAGACAAACTTTTTTTAATTTGGAATTAAGACCAGGAATGTGTATTAAGAAAGTAAACAGGGTTAATTTTGATTTCATGTTGACTTAAATTTTCTGTTTTGTATGTTAAAAAGGGAAGCATTTGAGTGGTGGAGAAAAGACATTATTTAGAATTTGGTCAACTCCAGACTAAAACCCACATAGAGGATGTATAAATGTGTCTACACATAGATATGTGGTAATTATGCAATAACCACATGGCCTTGCATCACACAGGAACTGCATTTTATTTGTGGGAAAAAGGGCTTGTTTATAACATGGGCATTGTATAAGTGAGAAATACACATGGATGCACCGATGTCCTTCCTTTTTCCATGTCGTCTAAGATCCCGGTATTCAAAGCCAACTCAGCAGACTAAACTACGCAGATGAATGGCACAGATCCCAATAGAGATAATCATTCTTTACTTACAAACCAGTTAGGATGTTGAGTTATCTTTAGGGAGGCGTTTTGAAGGTCATCGTGACATCATAAAACGTCAAAACGGTGGAGTCGCTCTGTGCACTGTGCGACAATAAATGTTTGGGATTCTTTCTTATGAGTCACTCAGACAAAACAATTATAATGCACATAATACTCGGATATGACATCATATTTCTTGTAAAGTTAAGACAAAGGTGACTTTACTGCTTAATTTTACTATGGTTTCTGTGCTATTAAGTACTTACTGGAAGAACATGGCACTATAATGGCAAGATCATAGGTTTGATTCCCAGGGAGCTAGCAAACTAATATAAAAGTGGCTGGGCATTGACTTTTCTTTTATATCTTGTTTGAACTACTATTTCTTGTCACCTCTGAAGCGCTTGTTTTTAATTTTTTCTTTTGTTCTCTTTAAGACCCAGAAGTATGGACACAAGACCATGTGCGGCAGTGGGTAGACTGGGCTATAAAGGAATATGGGCTATCAGATGTGGACGTATCTCTCTTTCAGACCCTGGATGGAAAAGCACTCTGCAAAATGTCCAAAGAGGACATGATGCGTCTCACTTCCGCATACAACACAGACATCCTGCTCTCCCACCTAAACTACCTCCGGGAGAGTAAGGAACATTGCCCGTAATTCCATATGAATAATCGATTACTATTTGTTAATTTTCTCAAGAACACATCAGGGAAAATCATAATGCAATTTTAACCATTTCGATTTCTAAATGTAGGTTACTGTTAGTACATTCTGGAAACGATCTGTGCCTATTTATATCCATACAGAAGATAAACAGGGACTTTTCTGTTTTCTTTGCTATTCTTCACTCAGGTAGTCCAACTTTTTCCTACCCCACAACCCCAACCAATACACAACCACAGCCTAGACTACAGGTGAAAGCTGGTAAGTTAAACTTCAATGCAGTGTCCAAACTGGATTTTTTGCCACACCTGCCAATGACGAGTGAGATGAGAAAATTTATCAGCATAAATATCTGTATTATTTATATATATATAGACATGACAGTTCTGGGAGGTAATAGCCGCCAATCATTTTGATGACAGGCTTTGGCATTTCAGAATAACCAGAGCAACATTTGAGATGCTATAGCCTATGCGATAATAGTGATGATAATCTCTGAATGATTTATGCATTTACATTGCTTAAGGCAGTCACAGGACTTTGATGCACATCTATATAAATTCACATACATCTATACAGTATGTTATTTGCATCTTAGTTTTTCCATCCAGATTTTCCCAAATTTGCAAAAAATATCTGGATGGAAACCCAGCTATTGTGTCAATTATTGCACTTCCATTTAAACCATGTTTTATTTCTCAGTTTCTTTATAAAGTTACTGGACACTGGCAAGTATTATATACTCGACAAAGCCAAGGAGTTCATTTTAAATCCTAATGGAGGATGTCATTTTATTCACCTACACAAGACGCACTAGGCTGATGAGTGTTTATAAGTCAGAGAATTTTAACTGTTCCATATAAAATATACAAGTCAGCAGTCTGACAATAAGTCTAGGCCTACAATTTGGTGTTGAGTGCTGCTATACAAACTGTGGTGTGCTTTATTTATTAGTATTACCTTAGTGTTGCAAGGTTTTTCAAGGGTTGCAATTTCACACAGGAAACAGCTGCATCAGTACAGGAAATAATTGGCATAGATCTCAGGTTAGGACACAATTGACTATTCTGTGGCACATAGAATCGGTTGGAAAAAAAAGGACATTCACCCTGAGGAACTGTGTGCCATCTTCAGAACTTCTTAATGTTTTTCTCTTGGTTTTTGTTCTGCCCTATGCTTTTCCTTAGGAACCTTTAATTCATGGCTTCCTTCCTTCCACGGCTGCCTTTCTCCTTAAAGCCGTCCTGTCCTGTGAAATCACCCTTTGCTAACCTCTCTTATCTGACTTTGCCTTGGCACAGAAAACAGTTTTGAGGAGATCACCAGAAGGAACAGTTGGTCCTCAAGTGCCTTGCCAGCTGTTCCAAAAGGTAACAGGGACAAAAGGACTCTACATTCATAAAGCATAAAAGTTGCACAAAATGGTCAGCTTTTAAAGGAAATCTCACTTTTTTTTAACCACAGGTTCTCCAATCGAGCATCAGCAAAATACCAGAATTACAGAGCCTCAACCGAGACTTCCCCAAGGTTAACACCTTTAATTCAATATTCAATTAAAATGTTTTTATTCATTATGTAGTTTCACCTCATGTCAAAATATGGAATCAGTTTTGTACATTTTCAATCTTTTCAGATCCCTACCAAGCATTAGGTCCAATTAGTAGCCGTTTAGCAAATCCAGGTAAGAACTTTCATCCAATGTACATTATGTATAACTCAAATGATAAACAAATGTGGCCTTTTAGAGTATGTATAAACTCTGTATTATACACAGCTTGGACACAAAGTTGTGTGTGGTTCCTTCTTAAAGCACAATTAAGACTATGGGCCCTATTTTAAGACTGCTATATCTTGAGCGCAGTGCTATACGATGTGCCATACATGCAAAGTCAGTGGGCATGGCCATGAACTTTTGCTATTTTCGTGCAAGCATGCGGCAAGTGGGTTGGTGAAATAACACGTGAAAAGCATAAATTAGTTCAGTCAAGTGCAGCTTAATTCAAAGATTTTTCTGCGGTTATTGCACCATCTGCATCCTATTATATATTCCCATTCCCTGTCATATAAAAATGAAATCAATATAAATGAAGACAGCCCTTTCATAAGAATTTGGTTGTGTAAATAGGCTAATTGCAATGCATTATAAGAATAGAAATATGGACCATGTGTTACTTACGTTCTTTTGCGCATTAACTGCATCATTGTTGAATGTCAGGCATATCTCTATGACAGTGACACGTTCCTTATATACACATGGAAAATGTGGTACTCGTCAAGAATTACTGGATGTAGGCTGTGTTAAATTATAAAGAATGTAAGTTTAATTAATCAAATCAATTATTCTATTGACACACAAATCACAGCAAGTATTAAAAGTGATCAACAGATCTTTGATATCATCTACTGGTGGAATCCCCGGACTGCAAACTCATGGACTGAGTTTAGACTTTGTGCCAAAAATAGATGTGGTTTTCAGATGTCTAAGCGTAATCACCTATTTCTCATTAAAATAGCAAATTGCGATTTGCACCATTTCTTTAACATACAATACACCCAGTTTGAGCGCATATGCCCAACGACAGCACAAACATTCCCGTTGGCATGATAATTATGCTTAGAATTTACTGTATGTTCATGAATACTAGATAACGCAGTGCACAGTCTTTGGGTGTAGCCAAAGTCAATTTCAAAGCAAGTCAGTCCACTCTGTGGTCACCTTTGGATGAGGGCAGGCTTGGCAGCTATTTTTAATGTAAAAAAGCAGCATAAAAGTGCAGCGTTATCTACTCAAATTAGCAGTAAAATCTGATAACACTGGTCTCATAAATTGTGCTTCTTTAGCTCTCATCACACTAAAACTTTTTTTTTTTTTTTTTTTACACTGGTTCGGCTAATGCGCATGCACGTTCTCAAGTTGACTGAGAGGCAATGTCTGTATCTAAAAGGTGATTGGCTCTTTTACCTGTAAGGCGGTACTTCCTTTTCTACATCCGTTGGCTGTTCCCATTTCTTCTATTCATTTTAATACCAGTAGTCTGTCTCTGCTAAACTGTCTCTGGCATAGCACTGCGCCTAGCACGGTCATGAAAATAGAGCCCTGCATGTTTGTGTTGGGTTATACTACAGTTATATCAATATCAGGGATTTTCAACATCATTATCTGGACAGTTAAAAACAGACACAAGCAACAAATGTCCAAAGACATATTAAAGGGATAGTTCACCCAAAATTTAAAACTGTCATCATTTACTCCCCTTAATGTTATTTCAAACCCATATTTTCCATTCAATGAAAGTGAATGGTGACTAAAGGCTCCAATACACTAACAGCAAAGTTCTTTTTTGTTCTTCGCTTTTTTGTGCTAAAAGGAAATTATATATAAAGATAATATACTGTATATGCAGTAGATAATGAGTAATTTGTTGACATGGGCCAATGGCAGTAAGAAGGTGTTTACAGCCAGTCCAAAGTTTTCCTGAAAGTTTGTGCTAACAAGCTGTTTCGAACCACTGCAACGGACTAAAAAACAACTTTTTGCCAGATTTTGGTCGAAATGACACCACACCCGTTCGTTCTTCAAGTTTCTAGGCGCCTTTTGTGTTCCGCTGAAGAAAGCAAGTCATATGGGTTTGAACCAATATGATGGTGAGTAAAGAATTTAAGACAGAATATTCATTTTTGGGTGAACTATTGCTTTAAGGCCTGATGCTTGTGTATATACAGTTAAAGTCAGAAGTTTACATACACCTTAGCCAAATACATTTAAACTCAGTTTTTCACATTCCCTGTCTTAGGGCAGTTAGGATCACTACTTTATTTGAAGAATGTGAAATATCAGAATAATAGTAGAGAGAATTATTTATTTAAGCTTTTATTTCTTTCATCACATTTCCAGTGGGTCAGAAGTTTACATACACTTTGTTAGCATTCGGTAGCATTGCCTTTAAATTGTTTAAATTGGGTCAAACATTTTGGGTAGCCTTCCACAAGCTTCTCACAATAAGTTGCTGGAATTTTGGCCCATTCCTCCAGACAGAACTGGTGTAACTGAGTCAGGTTTGTAGGCCTCCTGGCACGCACACGCTTTTTTGGTTCTGCCCACAAATTTTCTATCAGATTGAGGTCAGGACTTTGTGATGGCCACTCCAATACCTTGACTTTTTTGTCCTTAAGCCATTTTTCCACAACTTTGGAGGTATGCTTGGGGTCACTGTCCATTTGGAAGACCCATTTGCGACTAAGCTTTAACTTCCTGGCTGATTTCTTGAAATGTTGCTTCAAAATATCCACATAATTTTCCTTCCACATGATGCCATCTATTTTGTGAAGTACACCAGTCCTTCCTGCAGCAAAGCACCCCCACGACATGATGCTGCCACCCCCATGCTTCATGGTTGGGATGGTGTTCTTCAGCTTGTAAGCCTCACCCTTTTTCCTCCAAATATAACAATGGTAATTTTGGCCAAACAGTTCAATATTTGTTTCATTAGACCAGAGGACATTTCTCCAAAAAGTAAGATCTTTGCCCCATGTGCACTTGCAAACTGTAGTCTGGATTTTTTTATGACAGTTTTGGAGCAGTGTCTTCTACCTTGCTGAGCAGCCTTTCAGGATATGTCGATATAGGACTCGTTTTACTGTGGATATAGATACGTGCCTACCTGTTTCCTTCAGCATCTTCACAAGGTCCTTTACCAAACTACGTTAATCTCTAGGAGACAGAATGCGTCTCCTTCCTGAGCGGTATGATGGCTGCATGGCCCCATGGTGTTTATACTTGCGTACTATTGTTTGTACAGATGAACGTGGCACCTTCAATTGTTTGGAAATTGCTCCCAAGGATGAACCAGACTTGTGGATGTCCACAATTTATTTTTCTGAGGTCTTGGCTGATTTCTTTTGATTTTCCCATGATGTCAAGCAAAGAAGCACTGAGTTTGAGGGTAGGCCTTAAAATACATCCACAGGTACACCTCCAATTCAGTACACCTCCTTTCAGAAGCTAATTGGTTTATTATCTAAAGGCTTGATATAATTTTCTAGAATTTTCCAAGCTGCTTAAATGCACAGTTAACTTAGTGTATGTAAACTTCTGACCCACTGGAATTGTGATATAGTCAGTTAAAAGTGAAACAAACTGTCTGTAAACAATTGTTGTAAAAATTATTTGCTAATATGAAATCTGTGGAGTGGTTAAAAAAAATTGAGTTTTAATGACTTCAACCTAAGTGTATGTAAACTTCTGACTTCAACTGTGTGTGTGTGTGTGTGTGTGTGTGTGTGTGTACACACACACACACACGAGATTAGTATGATTGTGTTTGCCCAACCTTCTTCACACAGAAAAGAAACCATTCCACATAAAGATCCGAACGACCAAACAAAATTCTAACAACCTGCCCGTCACCAGCACTGACAGGACTGTGGGTAGGTGACTAACCGACCCACATTCTGTTTCTGTATACAACATAAGTGTATGTAAACTTCTGACTTCAACTGTGTGTGTGTGTGTATATATATATATATCACACACACACACACACACACACACCATGAGATTAGTATGATTGTGTTTGCCCAACCTTCTTCACACAGAAAAGAAACCATTCCACACAAAGATCCGAACAACCAAACAAAATTCTAACAACCTGCCCGTCACCAGCACTGACAGGACTGTGGGTAGGTGACTGGCCAACCCACATTCTGTTTCTGTATACAACATACATTAAAAAGGTCACATTTGGAGACAGAAGTATAATAGTTTATTTCCTGCTGTGCCTCAGAGACTCTTCAGTTTCTGTTTAACTTACTCCATTACATTATCTGCTTTAGTTTTAAAAGGTCTTTTTGGACTATTCTCTATTTTCATGTAGGCTCTGGTCAGATCCAGCTGTGGCAGTTCTTGTTGGAGCTGCTGTCTGACAGCAATAATGCTGCCATCATCACTTGGGAGGGCACTAATGGCGAATTCAAGATGACTGACCCAGATGAGGTAGCCAAGCGCTGGGGAGAGCGAAAGAGCAAGCCTAACATGAACTATGACAAGCTCAGCCGTGCCCTTCGCTACTACTATGACAAGAACATCATGACCAAGGTGCATGGCAAGCGCTACGCATACAAATTCGATTTCCAAGGCATTTCACAAGCCCACCAAAACCATCCACCAGAAGGTGGTGCGCTCAAATACCAAGCCGAAGTGCCTTACATGCAGAGCTACCACAGCCACCAGCCAAAAATGAACTTCATGGGCAACCATTCGACCCCCATGCCCGTTTCCTCTGGGAATTTTTTTGGGCCTCCGGCTACATACTGGAATTCCGCAACAGGGGTGGTGTATCCCAGCTCACCCATGCCACGACACCCCAGCACCCACTCACATTTGAACTCTTACTACTAAACAGCAGCCTGACTAACCGTTAAGCCTAATATCAATATGCATGGTCTTAATACTGATATCTCTTGGTGCCCTTTTAGCACCTATAGGCTATTCATTAGGTCATTGAAGAGAAAGTATAAAATAGCAGCTTTTTGGGGATCCTTATGAAATGAAATATCTAGGCAGTATAAAACCTCTTGTAGCAGTCACAACCATCAAGTTCTCCATCTCGTCACATTTCTGTACAGTACATATGCATATCAAACACAGCTGTACTTATTTAGGGCTAAACTGTAAATATGTTTGCATGTTCCATATAGGGCTTTGAAAAGACGTGCCCAAAATCATGCATATTCATCTCTGTTTTACATGTAATATTCTTTTGTATGCAAGTGCTTTTGTACAGAATTTTTTAATCAAATAACCCCACTCTCCTAAGTGTAACATTATATTTCAAACCAATAAATATATGTAGCTCACTTCAGGTCTTTGAGGATTGGTTTTTATTAAAGTCCTTTTAAAAAAACAAAAAAAAAAACTACAGAACATTTTATATATCAATGCATTCTTACAATAAAAAAACTAGCCCTTCCTAAAAAGGCAAGAATTCAGTTACATTTTATTGCATTTTAACATAAAAAATAAAAAAAACAATATAAATAAAAATTGCTATACACCATGTTCCAAATTATTATGCACATGCCATTTTTGTTTTTCCAAAACAGTCAGTAGAATTAATTTATTTTCTCAACAGTTATTTTACAATGTGGATGTAATTACATGTGAAAGAACTGAATATCAAAAGCTTTATTGATATTTAAAAAAAAAATAAATATATATATAAATAAATATAAATGTTATTCCAAATAATTATGCAGAATGCACTTTGAAAACATTCAATGGGTTATAATGAACAAAACAGAAATCTGTCATATGTGCTGCATGGACAGATCATTTTTCAAAAAACAAACAATTTAAAACAAAAAACCTATTTACAGTTCAAGTTACATATTGATATATGAGCCCTTCTTTGAGATGACTTGAACAACTCTCTCCTCCATTGAACTTGCAAGTCCATGTATAGTTTCTGCTAGTATTTCATTTGAGGATGCCAGTATTGCCTCCCAGAGCTGTTGTTTGGAGGTATACTGCTGCCCACCCTCATAGATTCTCCTTTTAAGGATGCTCCACAGGTTCTCAATAGGAATGAGGTATGGGGATGATGGTGGCCACACCATGATTTTTTCCTCTTTTTAAGCCCATAGCAATCAAGGAGGCAAATGGTGTTTTTTGCAGCATGGGCAGTGTGTTGTCCTGCATGAAAATCATTTTATTCCAGAAGGCACGATTCTTCTTTTTATACCATAGCAGAAAATGGTCTGTTAAGAACTCCATATCTTGCAGAGGTCATTTTGACACTGTCAGGGACCCTAAAGGGACCTACCATCTCACTTGCCAATATTCCAGCCCAAATCATCACTCGACCACCTCCTTGTTGACGTCTCAGTCTTGTTGGAACAGGGTGGCCATTCACCAACCATCCAGAACGCCATCCATCTAGACCATCCAGTGTAGCATGGCATTCGTCAGTGAATAAAACTGTTTGAAAATTAGTCTTCATGTAATTCTGAGCCCACTGCAAACGTTTCTCTTTGTGAGCTTTGGTTAGGGGTGGCCGAAATGCAGCTTTATGCACAACTTCCAGCCTCTGAAGGATCCTGCATCGAGAGGTTCTTGGGACTCCAGACACACCAGTAGCTTCAAATACCTGTTTGCTACTCAACAGTGGCTTTTTTATAGCTGCCCTTTTAATATTAATTTGTCTGACAGAAACCTTTCTTAATAAGCCTTTATCTGATAGAATTCTTCTGTGCTGTGAATCACACACAAATATTTTGACAGTTCCATGATCTCTTCAGTTTTCACAATATATCAATTGTTTTCATGCCTTTTATAAGACATTGCACTATTTCACGCTTCATCTTCAGAAAGATCTTTCTTCCTCCCCATATTGCATGAGAATTGTGACTTGCTTAATGTGGAACAACCTCTAAGTAGGTTTCCCTTTAACTAAGATCACCTGGCAAACTAATTAACTAACCTGTCTGAGATTGATACCAGTTATCTTAAAACATATGAGAAATAAAACAATGAACACTTTCTTTGAAACACTAAAACCTGAATGTTTATTTTAATGAAATCCTACTGATATGTTAATTGCATAATAATTGCATGTAAATGCACTGGTCATTAACCATTTGTGTATCCTGGAGGATACAAATATTTGAAAGACAAGGGAGAGCAGCAATGAGTGAGTCGGTAAATTTTTTTGTGTAAAATATTGAAAAGGGCATTCCTGCAAATACTGAGGTCGTGATTTTGTATATAAACTCTGGCATTGGGGGGCCTGGGTAGTTCAGTGAGTAAAGATGCTGACTACCACCCCTGGAGCTTGCTGCTGAGTGACTCCAGCTAGCTCTCCTAAGCAACCAAATTGGCCCAGTTGCTAGGGAGGGTAGAGTCACATGGGGTAACCTCCTCATGGTTACTATAATGCGTTTCGCTCTCGGTGGTGCGCATGGAGTGTTGTACGTGAAAGCCACGGCGGATGGTGCAAGCCTCCACATGTGCTCTGTCTCTGCCGTAACGCACTCAAGCCATGTGATAAGATGTGCGGATTGACGATCTCAGCCGCGGAGGCAACTGAGATTCACCTCAATCCGGGTCGCAGAGGATGAGTCACTACACCACCACGAGGACTTAGAGTGCACTGGGAATTGGGCATTCCAAATTTTGAATAAAAAATAAAAAATAAAAAAAACTCTCTGGCATTAACTTGCAATCTTTATCCAAATGTAATGTGGCAGTATTTTTAATAGGCAGTTGACCTAGAGGCAAATGTTCCTATATTTTTAACATTATTTTGAAGATTTCTGCAAGCTCTAAAATTTAAAAAAAGCAATGTTTAGAAGAAAAACATGGAAATGTATTTTTTAGGCCCTAATGTGATGGAAAATAGTAATAAATAAATTCTCAGGTATCTATTTTCTTGCCCTTCTTAGGGTTAACTACACTTGCATGTTAACGCAAAAAGCCAAAGAGCAAAGCATATAGCTGAAGGTCAATATACTGTATAAAGATGGGAATGATCAAGAGAATTGTTCAATGATTAGAAATGGAAGGGTTTGCAACTTTTACCACCGTATGTTGGTGCCATACAAAATGATTTTGTCTGAGAAACTCCCAGAATTTTAAAGTATTACAGTCTAAAAAACATATAGAAAAATATGTTAGAATAACCAAAAATGACTGTCAAAAAGGAAAATGACTTATGCTGATAGAAGGGCCACAAATACTTGTTTTACATGACTGACATGCAGAAGAGCATACAAATACCACACAAGGTTTCAATTCCATAAGCTACAAAAAAGGGAAGCTGAGCATATAGTAGACATACTACGAGTGATTGAATCGTGTCGCTTGGCAATTTGACGCAACATTAAGATAACGGGATCAACATTTGAAATGAACAGCAAGAATTTATGTGCCATCCTGAAGGTTTCGTATGAAGGTTCTGCAGGGTACACATATTCAGATAGGTACTCCAAAAAGGTAAATAATGACAAATTGAGATGATTTTTATAGCATGAACAAACAGTTAAGTTGAAAAAGGAGTCAAACTCTCCCTGCAACGATCTGAAAATGTGTACTCTAAATGCAGTGCTTGGTCGAGCATTTAACATGTACAGCTCCTGCAGAGCTAAAAGATAAGAAACATTATGCAGTTCCCAAGACAATTATTCTCACACCATATTTTGGTGATGCGATCCATTAAATGACACTAAAAAGCTAAAAATGAGAGAAAACATGCCAATTTCAAAATTTAGTGTCATCGATTTATTAACACTTCAAGTACAATTAGGCTGTGAAAACTTAATCAAAATGTTTTGACTATTGGCTTCATTATATCCTCTTTGTTTAAACCAATCCAAATACCTCATCAAATATTTTGCGTGGCTCTACAAATTTGATATTTTCCTCTGCCACGGCCAGGCCTGGCAAATGATGACTCTTTGGTCCTTGGACTTTGCTGGTTTCCACTTCCATTGACATGAAAGGAGTTATTGTGGTTTGCTCTTCTTCAGGATCTTCGAAATCAGACTCCATGGTCCAGGGCTCACTGGTGATGATCTTGCTAGTCACTGTACACAGATTAATAGGAACGAGGGCATGCTGGTAAACTTGCCTTAAAGCTACAATTTGATCTTTAATAAAATTACAGAACAAGTTAAAGACAGTCTCCTTGTCTAATAACATGTTCAAACATCTTTACAGGCCTTACGGTGTTTACTCAATGCAGTGCTATGAACAGATCTTTATACTAACACTGTACTTCATTCATACTGACTGTCAAAATCAAAATTTGTAGGATTCTCACCAGACAGGTCCGACGCCTGACACTCGGAGTTGCAGCAGAAGCACACATCATTTGAACTGTACAACTCTTCCCACCTAAAGATGAAAGTACCAACTTATGGTGTTTATATAGACTTTGGTCTTGGTACTGATTCGTGATTAAAGTCACATTACAAGCAAATAAACTCAAAATACCGTTCTGCTGTTTGGTTGTAAGTGCAGGATTTTGAACTTGCCGTTGGATTTACACTTCCCACAGATATTTCACAATGCATGTATAGACGCTGTGGAAAAAAAAGAACAAGCAGCAGAATATATAAGCAACCTAAATAGATAGACGTATATGGACTATAATTTTTTTCTCCCAGTCATTCCAAAAAATCTAAATGTGTAAAAAAATAAAAAGCCTAAATTTGGATTTTTTTTTAGAAAATTTGACAAGTAATTTTTTTTAATCTTTTCAGCCTGATCTCATGATAATTATTGACAGTCAAATTTTGAGGAATATTACGTAAACGCATCCCGGCTGTTCAAGATGAAATGTCCACTGAGGGGCGCTAAATGTTAAATGTCTCCCAAAAGATGAGGTTTTTAAAAGCCTGATCTCATGAAAATTACGTGGTTCATTACACCTATCATTGCAGTTTTGGTGTGAAATGTCCACTGAGGGGCGCTAAAAGCGAGTTAAATGTTCTCCCAAAAAGATGAGGTTAAGGTTAATGAACAAAACCTACCTCCCTTCCCTAAACCTAATCAACAGTGTAACAAAAGCAAATGTGAGGAGAGCAAAACACATCCCTACCCTATACCTTACAGCCAAACCTAACCTAACCGATAGTGTCATAAAAGCAAATGGAAGACGAAAAAGGCAATAGATGAAGCAACCACGTAATTTGGTGGCTTTTCAATGCCACTTTCGGCTCGTGTCGACTGGCGTGCTTTGCTGAACTTGTACCTCGGTCTCCCGCGTTCAAAGTCCAACACTCTATCAGTTAAGCTATGGCGCATCTTAGTCACTCTGTAATAAGCTTCTAAATTCAGCTGGTTATGTAATTAAAGCGTTAAAATGGATTGTCTAGCAAGTCATGTGCTATAGTAAAAGACTGCATTGTGTAAGTAATGGAGAGAAAAATAAACGTTTATGAACTGTTAATCTGCCGTTTTACTTGAGTTGTGTGCAAAGTGACCAAGTCATTTTTGTTAAGCCTCAAGAGTTTATTTCACCAGAAAACTGCTGGTGTGCTTCTATGACACTTTCAACATACGTGTTGAGCGCGTGCTCTTCAGGACTTGTTTCCCATTCATTTGTGATGCAAATGACACGCGCTTCAGTTGAGCAACCACACAATTTGACCACACTTGGAAAAAAAACATGTAAATGTAGTTAATTATGTAATGTTATCGTTAAAATTTATCGTCTAAGATGTCATGCGCTAAAAGAGATTGAATAATGAGGAACAAGGCGAAAAGTACGCGTTTATGAACAGATAATCTGCCATTTACTTGTGATTTGTGTGAGAGAGAATTAAAGTCGTTGTTGTAGTCTCTAGTACACCAACAAACTGACGCGATACAAACAAGGTACGTAAAAAGCATTTTGTCAAAATGTAGCAATAGTAATGAGATTCTATGAGACCAGGTTGAATCTTTTACCTCTCCTAAAATCCCATTGAACATAAAGGCATCTAAGGAGAACCGCACGACATTCCTTTTTCCACTTTGTATGAATCTGGACCACATATGGCTCTTGCTAGCAGTCATGCACCTGAAATAAAGAGAGCATAGATTTTCTGGCCAAGATAGGGCAAAAATGTTCAGCCCTAAATGAACATATAAAAGGTGTTACCCATGGTTGTCAATGACTGCAAATTGTGGCGTGGACAAATGAGAGTTGTTGACAGTCACATAACAGGAGTCCACAAACAGCCTCTTGCCCTCAACAAGAGGGGGCCCTTCGGCTTGAAAGTACATGGGGTGACCAATCGTATAAGCTTCGGCGGTGGACAGTCTCCTCCAGGAGGCTGAAAGAGAATGGAGAAGATTCATTGACTGACTTGGGATGAGAATACATTTTATTAGTCAAACATAATTTACCATCCCTTGGGGTGAGTACAATGCTGTCCATAGTTTTCAGCGGCTTGAAGAAGTTCTGATGTTGGACTTCTGGTCTGAAACCAATTTTGTATGTGTAATAATATCTGGAAGGAGATTAGATGTGATCAATTGCAAAACAATTTAAAACAAATTACCTCAAGGGCAAACAAGTGCTTTTTTGTAGGCAAGAATCGGTGGTTAGTACAAGCACAATCACAAAACAATCCGCACCAGTTGGGTACAGCCAGTCACATACACATACCTGTTAAAGTGACACTCAATCGGGACTGAGAAAGGCATGGCATGTCGGATGGGCCCCGGGGCCATCACAGGAGAGTAGTGCAGTATGTTGGAATAAGTTACTCTATTATTTATAAACTGCATTCAAAAAGAAAAAGATTACCTCACAACAAGGTTTCTCAAGTGGAGAGCCCATTTAAAGGAATATTCTGGGTTCAAGTTAAGCTCAGTCGAAAACATTTGTGGCATAATGTTGATTACTACAACAATTAATCTCGACTTTTGCCCCTCCTTTTCTTAAAAACATATGTTAAAAAAAGCAGCACTTACAATGAAAGTGAATGGGGCCAATTTGTGGAGGGTTTAAAAGGCAGAAATGTGAAGCTTATTTTATAAAAACACTCAAATTAATGATTCCGTTTAAACTAGTGTATTATTTGATCTGTAAAATTGTTTAAATCTGAATTTTTACGGTCGGTTTATGGTTTCAGCGTTTACTGCGTTACATCATCATGGTAAAAAGTTGCAAAATTGCCTATAACTTTCCAAAAAAAGGTTAGTAAGCAATTTTATAACACTAAAATCATGTTAACATGCACATTGTTTAGGTCTTGTGGCTATGCTTTTTAAATAGTGAGAATTTTAATTTTTACGGATTGGCCCCATTGACTTCCATTGTAAGTGCCTCCACTGTAACCTCAATTTTAGCTTTTTTTCTTTTTAAGAAAAGGAGGAACACGTCGAAATGATTTTTTTTTTTTTTTTTTTTTTGTGGTAATCAACATTATGCCTCGAATGCTGTCGATTAAGCTTAACTTGTACTGAACCTGGAATATTCCTTTAAAAAAATAAAACGCACACCTTTCTCTGACTGTCACACTGGTCCAGCTCGTAAATAAATAAATGATAGTTCTTTGTGGTCTTGCTGATGTCGCACGTTCCGAGTTTCAACTCGGTCTGAAAGCCATCTTGACCCAAAATCTGTTTGTCAACTTTAACGATCATTTGCTTCAAGTGACAAACGACGTTTATTCCGCGCGATCGACCGTTGCGTGCAGAAGTTGCCCGTTGTGGGGCGCGAGGGATGAGGACTTGTTTCGTCGCTTCTGGTATTTTTTCGCGACCTGATCCATGCCTGGGAGAAAACTGCTCCTTGTCCAAAATGGAAATTCTTGAATGCAGGAATATGGGAAGATTTAGATAGGTAGAACCCCTTCGCTTGACACCAGATGCCAGGAAATCTTCAGCATTGCGCTCGTTTTCCAATGCTGAGAGAGAACTGCTCGCGAGCTTCTGCACAGCTGCCACACGCGATTGCGACGCGTAGGTTGCACATATGTAGAGAACAAGACCAAGAAAATTCATATTAATAGGAAATAAAGCTTCATAGCGCATAACTGCATCGAAAATTCATTTGTAAGCGTACAGCCACAATCTAAGTTCACTTAAACAGCGTTGGACTTGAGAAATTTCACTATCACAGGTAATTAACGCACCTGTTGTCGGTTTAAACAGAGAGCTTTTAGCAGAGACGGGCCACTATTGTATTTAAATGAATGGGAGAAATTGGAACGCCCAACCAAGAGGCTCTAGTGCCCAATGGTCAACGGATGTAGAAAGGAAGTCCCGCCTTCCAGTTAAAAAAAGCCAATAACCTTTTAGATACATACATCGCCTGTCAATCAACTCGCTTATGCGCATGCGTAGTAGCTATACAAGCCGGCATAATGCGTTTTAGCGTAATGTGAGGTGAAGCAGCACAGTTTATGATTACAATATTATCACATTTTATTGCTGTTTTGAAACATGTTCTTTGATCGTAATCTTGACCAACCGTTTTTGAGATTTCGGTCGTTCCCCATTCAAGTACATAGTAGCTGCACTGGCACGACCGTAAATAGCCTCCCGAGAGCGTTCCAAAAATGGCCGACAGTGGACTGACTTGCTAGAAAGCCTTTAGTTTAAAGCAGGCTACCAGACGTCACTGAGGTGAACCTCTGACCAAAAAATGCAGTGCACAGTGCAATGCATTTCCAAGTAATGTAAGAGAATTAATTAATTATTTCAAATTCTCTTGATAATAATCTAATCTTTGTGAAACATAAATATGAAAAACAAATGAATGCACCACTTTGTGTTTTTGTGGATTTGCATTTTGAGTCTTGACACTTTTAAAATAATTTATTAAACTTTTTTTTTTTTTCCCCCAGAGGGAAAAAAGTGTTTACAAAATGTTTTACAATGATGTTTAAAAAAATAAACATTGTTTAACCTTAATATAGAAATTTCGAGGAGATTTTTCTATTTGAATTTGTTAATTTAAGTTGATTTCACAAGTGGAAATTTTTATAAGGTTATGTTCAAAAGAATAAAAACTTACAATAAACTATATTTAAGTGTGGACACCTGTATCTAGCCAGTTATACGTCTAGTTTAGGTTATCTGAGTCTTATAATACTAGTGTATAAATACTTTACAATTTAAATGTAATTTCATTCACTAAACAGTAATGAGATTTTTCACAAGAGAACAGGGGTGCTATCAAAAGGTATTTATATCTGAAATATATTTTAAAAAGTGACATCATTACAGTGGATGTCAGTGTTGCTGTACATGAATGCAATGCAAGTTTATGTAAAAAAAGCATGTTTAATTCAAGTAAGATTATTAAATAATTTGGAAAGAGCAGCTCAAACAGTGCACAGAATTGATCTTGTTTAATTCAGACATGTCATTATGCACATATTCATAAATTCATAAGCAAGATACCAACATTAGGAAAGGATGCAGATAGTTCTATCCCCCGAGACAACTGCAAAGACAAGTCCATCAAGGGTCCTAAAACAGAAATAAATGATAAAACCTACCAACACAATGCAAGGGTCCATTATACAACGGTTGCTAAATTATGAATATATAAAATGCTTAAAGACAAATGTCATACCTTGGAGATTTCAAAAAACACTGGAATAAGCCCAAAAGATAGTAAGTCCCCAGTTTCTTTCCCAATGGTTCAAGTTAATCTATATCTTCATTCCACTCTATTGGTTCTTGCTTGGCATTTAAAAACATGTCTTCATCAATCAGCATTCGTGGCTGTATTGCGCGTTGTACATGCAAGTTCTTCTCAAAATGCTCAGGCTGCATTTTATCCTTGGACATTTCTTCTCTGGAAATGCGATTCATTTGTTTTGGTCGGCTCTTATTGGAACTTTTGTCATGGTTAACATCTTCCACTGACCCTTTTAATAACTGAACATTGGACTTTTCAACCAAGTCAGTTTTAATTTGATTTTTGAACCTCCCAGCATCTCCCTCCTCCATCTCCATTTTTTCCTTTCTTTCCTTGAGAAATATCACTTTTCCACTATAAGCCACTTTATTTTCCGACTCTGCACCAGTTGTCTCTTTTCCAGCAATTATTTCAACCTCTTCATTTAAATATTCTCTTAGCATCTCTTTGTCTTTCTTTTTTGTTTCCATCTGTTCTGCATCATTAGTCACTGCGTAATTATTCTCTTCCTCTTCACTGATTCCATGAACCTCATTTGTGCCCTCCTGAATATTGACCAATTCTTTCTTAGTCAGGATAAAAGGTTGTTGATTCTGGTCCAAAATCCAGGGCTTGCTTGTTATCAGAGATTGCATGACATGAGTCAAAGAAGCTGTTAAATGAACAAGAACATCAAATTAAAATTAATAAGTTGTGTGACACCTGACGTAGCGTTTTCATTTGAAGTACCGTTAGTAACAGCGATGCGAAACCAAAGTCCTTTAAAAGGATAGTTCACCCAAAAATGAAAATTCTCTCATCATTTACTCACCCTCATGTCATCCCAGTTGTGTATGACTTTCTTTCTTCTGCAGAACACAAATTAAGTTTTATAGAAGAATATTTCAACTCTGTAGGTCCATAAAATACAAGTGAATGGTTGCCACAATTTTGATGCTCCAAACATCTACATAAAGGCAGTATAAAAGTAATTCATATGAATCCAGTGGTTAAATCAATATTTTCTGAAGCATTATGATAGGTGTGGGCGAGAAAAATATCAATATTTAAATCAATTTTTTATAGAAATTCTTCTCCCTGCCAAGTGTGTATGCATGAAGAATGTGAAAGTGAAAGTTAAAGTGGAGACTGACTGAGCAGGGAGGAGAATTTAAAGTAAAAATGGACTTAAATAATGATTTGTTTCTCACTCACATCTATCAAATCACTTCTGAAGACATTGATTTAACCACTGGAGTCTTATGGATTACTTTTATGCTGACTTGTATGATTTTTGGAGCTTCAAAATTTTGGCACCCATGCACTGTATGGAGCAAAAGAGCTGAGAAATTCTTCAAAAAAATCTTTCTTTGTGTTCTGCAGAAGAAAGAAAGTCATACACATCTGGCATGGCATGAGGGTGAGAATTTTCATTTGTGAAACTTCCACTTTAATTTTTATTATGAGCGGTCCATCTCATCAACTCCAGCTGTCTCCGGTTACACTTACAAGTATCTTCAACGTCACATGTGGAATCACAACAAGCACAAACAGATGCATCAGTGTAGATTTCTTCCCACCTGTTGGTACAGGATAAGAACAAAGATTAAATCAAGCTTCTCTGCAGTTACTGACAGATGTGGAACAACTGTGTGAATTACAATTAGGTCAGTTGCTCACCTTCTCTCTGCTTTGTTATAGGTACAGGACTTTGCTGTGGCACTTGTAGTGACATTGTGAATGGACACTTTGCAATGTAGGTAAAAGTTCTGTGAAAAATGAGGAAAATATGCAATTAACAGACACATTCCCTACTGAATGTACAAATACACAAGGGCTATATCTTAGTTACTGTAGGGTTTTTATGTGCATGATTGCTTTCTCTTGGAGTAGCTATCTGTACTGATTTCAAATACTTCAAAACTGTCTTAAATCAGGACATTTTTGTGAATTTCATCCCCCAAACAAAAATTGCAGTATCATATTTTTGTAATAGCTCTTAAACAACTGAACACAATAACATTATGTATGTAGTTTTTTAGTGAAAGTTTGAAATCTCATGACAAGGGTATTTTTCTATGTCAGGTTGAGGCAAGTTGTTATATGTTCATTAATAAGTTCTGTTGGCCAAAACAATGGTATGATAGTTTGGTATGTGTCCCCCTACATTTTTGTCATTTAATTAATGGTTTTGTAAAATAATTGGCTTATGCTTTACATTGTGTAATGTCGTGAAAAATATTGTGCAATATTGTAAAAGATATTGGTTTGATTTTGCATAGGTTTTCATATAAAAAAAAATATAAAAAATTAAAAAAAAGTTTCTCAAATCAGTGTCAATAAATGAACTATTCCAGCTATTCAACTAGCCATTTTGCAGTCAAGACTTTAAGAATGAAGGAAATACCATGTCAGTAACTTGGGGGAGTAAAAAGGCATCAACTGAAAACCGAAGAATATTTGATTGTCTTAGGAGGAAGCGGGACAGACTTCCTTGTCTTCTGCTGTCCTCCATACACCTGAAATTGTACAGTTTGGTGTTTAGGTTTTTCCTTTTTCATCCCTTTTTGCAAATTGATAACAATTTAACAAGTGTCTTTATGCTGATTTAAAGCTCCAAAGAGCTTACCCAAAATTGCGAATCACATGGTGTCGTGAAGTGGAGCTCGGGGCATTGGAAGCCGTCACATAACAGGAGTCAATGAAAAGCATTTCATCCTTGGATGTATGAGCGGCACTGGCTTCAAAATACATGGGCTCCCCAAGCACAAAACTCCCTTTTTCCCCCAGTTTTTCCCAGTGTTCTAGAGTTTGCAAAATTCAAAAGACTATTAGGTACCAGGACCATTTAACACATAAGAGAGGTCAAACAAAACAGGAAATTATATAAATAGGAGAGAAAAAGCATACCATTACACACAAAAAGACTAAACTTGACCCTGCTTTCAAAAGTCTTGTGGAACATGGGCTCGTTCACAATGGGCAGGAAGCCTATTTTGTAGGAATAATGAAATCTAGAAATTGAAAAAGTTAGTGATGTGGTGCATCTTATTTCAAAGTTCTGAACCAAAGCATTAAGATTTGTGGTTTACCTATTGTATGAGCACTGGATGTTTAATGCAAGTGGCACAGCTCGGATGACTATCCCCTGGGGTTCTGGTGTATAGTGCACAATGTTGGAATACACAATCTGTCCATTCATCACCTGAGGAGGGTTAAACGATGTGAAAACGTTAATGGTGCAACAAAGAATTGTTTTGTTTACATTTCAGTGGCCGATATGACGGTGGTCTTGGAGCAATAATATGGGTGCCAGATAATACGAGGGTTGTTATCGAGAAAAGTCGTCAGCATTCGGCTGGTTGTGTAAATTCAACATGGTCATAGCTGGACTAAGCTAGTCAGCCAGTCTGGTCAAGCTAGTGCACAGCTGGTTTTTTAAGGTGGACCAGCTACAAAAGTGCCCCAAACCCCTCTAAAAACAGCCAACTGAAGAGCTAAGGGATAGTTCACCAAAAAAGGAAAATTCTCTCATCGTTTACGCTCCATCATAACATCCCAGATGTGTATGACTTTGTTTCTTCTGCAGTAAGAAGAATGTGAAAGTGGAAATTTATAGTAACAGCACTTAAGTACTGATCTGTTTCTCACCCACACTTATCATATCACTTCTGAAGATATAGATTTAACCACTGGGATTGGATAGATTGCTTCTATGCTCCCTTTATATGCTTTTTGGAGTTTCAAAGTTCTGGCCACCGTTCACTTGCATTGAATAAACCAACAGAGCTGATATGTTCTTCTAAGTCATACACATCTGGGATGGCATGAGGGTGACTAAATGATGAGAGAATTTTCATTTTTGGGTGAATGGGGCCCACTGGGGGGCCTCAGTAAACTTGCAAGTGGTCCTCAAGATGACTTATTTTGTAAAAAAATAAAAAATAAATATGCTATATTACAATAACAATTGCTGTAATCATTCTAAAAAATGCAAAACAACTTTATATATATATATATATAAAGCTGTATAACATGTAAACTGACATCATTTTTTATCTTAATTCATCAACTCCCTTTAACTTTTTTTTTTTGTTAAAACCAACATATAGTTCAAACTTCTACTTCAAGAACTGAAATCACAAAATTAATCATGACTAATTATTTTATCTTTTGACAAGTGGTGTTTCTGTTAATAAAATGCAATAAACCACTGACTTTTGCACCTTTGAGATTAGGTTTGTCTTACAGAATTGCTTACCTTTAAAGAGCCCCCGCACTCATTGAGGTCGTAGTGGAAATATAAGAATTTCTTGTCCGAGCGAGAGACAGAACATGTTCCCAGGTGAAATGAAGAAGGCAAACCTCTGAAGCCCAGTAGTCTCCTATTCAAACGCACCGAAACCTTACTGTAACCACACCACACTTCCACACCATGAGTATTACGCACAGGAGACACTTGGATACGCTGATGATCCACTTGAGGAATTAGAAGACGGTTTAAAATGTTGGGCAGGTGCCTTCTCTCAGGGACAGGTCTGAACAGCTCCATGTCAACGAGAGGAACTGGAAAATGTTCAAACATTGGTAAAACGTGGTAAGGCCGCATTATCGGAGGACTCTTTATAAACTCATTGTCTCCTGTCCACGGCCTGACCGCCCCGAGCATGGGGTGCATGGCATGGGCTTTCTGCTCCGTGGATGCAAGTTTGCTATATTTTGGGTGACCACCGGTGTTATAAGCGTAAGCTTTTGCAGTATAAAGTAAGTAAAGAAGGTACAAATAACAACAAAGATGCAAACTCTTGCGTCCCATGATAACGCGTAAAAGGTAACGTAGAGGAAAACGAAGTCGCCGTAGAGAAGAACATAAGGCGCGCGCTACAGCCACCTGTTGATTGATGACGTGACGTCACTACGCGCCTTGTTGAGTATGCGCATTGCTACTGTGTTTAAAGGGGTATTCCGGGTTTAATAAAAATTGAGATCAACCGACAGCGTATGTGGCATGCTGTTGATTAATACAAATATTTATTATTATTTCGAATCGTTCCTCGTTTATATATATATATACAAAAGCAATCATCACGGTTACATAAGGCAATGGAAGTGAATGGGGCCAGTCCATAAATGTTAAAATACTCACAATTTCAAAAGTATAGCCACAAGATGAAAACATTATATGTATTAACATTATTTTAATGTGATAAAAACGCTTATTAACCTTATCTGTGTAAAGTTTTATCCAATATTACATCTTCTTTGTAATGAAGACATATCACCAGTAAACCCTGCTATCCGGTTAACGCTGTAACATGGTAAATCCCCGATTTTATCACACTAAAATCGTGTTAACACGTGTAATGTTTACGTCTATTGGTTAAACGTTTGAAACAGTGTTTATTTTAAAGTTTATAGACTGGCCCCATTTACTTCCATTGTACGTGCCTTACTGTAATTGTGATAAACGATGGATGAGTTTAAATTATTTTTGTGGCAATCAACATTATAACAAATGCAAATACTGTCAATGTATCTTAACTTGTAATGTACCTGAAACATTCCTTTAATTCCTTGTCTGTTCGCTGAAATAAGATTTAAGTCATTAAAATGGTAGTGGTTTGTAACCACTTTAGCTAGAAGCATGCAGATTTACAATATTAAACTATGCTACTGCAAATAGCAGCATGTTAAACTATTGTCTTGGTAGAAAAATGAATGCAATTTTAAGTAGCATTTTTTTTTATATCCATTACTTACTTGCTTGGCAGACTTTGCCAGCTACACTTCAGTATAAGCAGGTTAGTTATCCTTAAAAGATGACTTGTTGTGAGACCAAGGAAAATACTTAAAGGGATAGTTCACCATAAAAGGAATAGCTCACCCTCATGCCATCCCAGATGTGTATAACTTTCTTCTGAAGAACACAAATTAAGATTTTTAGATGAATATTTCAGTTCTGTTGGTCCTCACAACACAAGGGAATGTTGACTAGAACTCAGAAGGTCCGAAAAGCACATAAATGCATCATAAAAGTAATCCATCCGACTTCAGTGGTTAAACCCATATCTTCTGAAGCGATTTGATGAGTATGGGTGAGAAACAGATCAATATTTAAGTCCTTTTTACTATAAATCTCTACTTTCACATTCAGCCACAAACTGGTTTGGGCTGGTCAAAGGTGGAGATTTATAGTAAAAAATAACTTAAATAATTATCTGTTTCTCACCCTCACCTAACATATAACTTCTGAAGACATGGATTAAACCACTGGAGTCGTCTGGATTATTCTTTTGCTGCCTTTATGAGCTTTTTGGAGCTTCAAAGTTAAGGCCACCATTCACTTGCATTGGGAGTACCAACAGAGCTGAAATATTCTTCTAAACATCTTTGTTTTTGTTCTGCAAAGAAAGAAAGTCATTCACATCTGGGATGGCATGAGAGTGAGTAAATGATGAACGAATTTTCATTTTTGGGTGAACATTCACTTTAAGCACTAGTACATCATGGAAAAGCTGTAAACATCTATACTCAATTTGTATGAGATCTCTATAATTCTGGTCATCTAGAGAAAGTAGTACAGTTGATGTCAAATTCATCCACTTAAACTTTTCATAAATTCACCATTCATAAAATGATCCATAAATTAATGTAAAAAGGACCAGAAAACATCTTGCAACATCTGTTGCATAGCCATTAAAATCTGCATCAGCTGTCAACTTGTATCTGCAAACTAAAATACCTAAATATATTGACCAAACCAGTAGGCCTTTCCGAAAAACTTGAATTCTGTTCAGTTTTATCTTGTGAAGAATGCAAGTAGAAATCTAACCTAGATCAGTGAATCTTAGTCTGAAATTGTGATGGCAATGTTTGAAAAATATCCCTTCAGATGCTCCTCCACTTCAAAAGAGGTGTTTTTGTGTGAGGGTTTTCAAGATTTATTAAGAGGTGACAAAGAAACAGTTTGTTCAGAATACTGTCCACCAAAACCTCTCCATTTATTTACACTGGCGGCCAAAAGTTTGGAATAATGTACAGATTTAGCTGTTTTGGAAGGAAATTGGTACTTTAATTCACCAAAGTGGCATTCAACTGATCACAAAGTATAGTCAGGACATTACTGATGTAAAATACAGCACCATCACTATTTGAAAAAAGTCATTTTTGATCAAACCTAGACAGGCCCCATTTCCATCAGCCATCACTCCAACACCTTATCCTTGAGTAATCATGCTAAATTGGTACTAGAAAATCACTTGCCATTATATCAAACACAGTTGAAAGCTATTCGGTTCGTTAAATGAAGCTTAACATTGTCTCTGTGTTTGTTTTTGAGTTGCCACAGTATGCAATAGACTGGCATGTCTTAAGGTCAATATTAGGTCAAAAATGGCAAAAAAAGAAACAGCTTTCTCTAGAAACTCATCAGTCAATCATTGTTTTGAGGAATGAAGGCTATACAAGGCTTGAAACTGCCAAAAAACTTAAGATTTCATACAAAGGTGTACACTACAGTCTTCAAAGACAAAGGACAACTGGCTCTAACAAGGACAGAAAGAGATGTGTAAGGCCCAGATGTACAACTAAACAAGAGAATAAGTACATCAGAGTCTCTAGTTTGAGAAATAGACGCCTCACATGTCCTCAGCTGACAGCTTCATTGAATTCTACCTGCTCAACACCAGTTTCATGTACAACAGTAAAGAGAAGACTCAGGGGTGCAGGCCTTATGGGAAGAATTGCAAAGAAAAAGCCACTTTTGAAACAGAAAAACAAAAAGAAAAGGTTAGAGTGGGCAAAGAAACAGACACTGGACAACAGATAATTGGAAAAGAGTGTTATTGATCTTAACTCTGTTGAGCTTTTGTGGGATCAGCTAGAATGGACGGTGTGTGAGAAGTGCCCGACAAGACAGCCACATCTATGGCAAGTGCTACAGGAAGTGTGGGGTGAAATGTCACCTGAGTATCTGGACAAACTGACAGCTAGAATGCCAAGCATCTGCAAAGCTGTCATTGCTGCATGTGGAGGATTTTTTGATGAGAAGTCTTTGAAGTAGTTTAAGAAGTTCTGAATTTTTTTTCAAATTGTAATAGTAATTTTTCATGTTATTAATGTCCTGACTATACATTGTGATCAGCTGAATGCCAATTTGGTGAATAAAAGTACCAATTTCTTTCCATAAGAGCAAAATCTGTACATTATTCCAAACTTCTGGCCACCAGTGTGTGTGTGTGTGTGTGTGTGTGTGTGTGTGTGTATATATATATATATATATATATATATATATATATATATATATATATATATATCGCCTATATTCTTAAATAATGACTGAACAGACACACAAATCTGTATTTGTGTTACAAGCAGCTCGGAAACATCTGCATTTTCAAAGTTTATCAGTGCTCAGACACTTTGCTGACAGTGCATTGTGAGTGTGACATTTATAATGTGACCAATGTCTTCTAAACATAACAAGATTAGAGGACCTACAGAGGCAACTCTCTCTTTAATAGAGAAACCAAAACTGATATCATAATACTTCAGACATTATGCTCTCATGAAGGATGATGTTGAAAAAAATTACAAAGTAAAGAAGCCAGTGAGGCCAATTACAAGTTTTAACTGGTTATTAAGAACATAAAGGACAGCAGTCATCATCACTGATCTGAGAATAAGGTAGTTTGCAGGTCCTGTCGCCTCTATGGTCGCAGGTTCGAATCCCAGTCATTAGAATTAACTTTGAAAATGACATTTCACTCTAACATTGCTTTAACGTTAACTGGATGATGCATGGATTCTATGTACACAGATTACAATGGATGAAGATGTCATCAGTTAATTTAATATATGGTATTGGTCAGTCATACTGAAGCTCGCTTCCAAAATGAAGTTTTCACATGATTCTGAATTGTAGTGGATTTCTACACAGTTGCATGAGGCTTGAATTTTGAGCTATACATATAATAAACCTAGATCAAACTCCTATAATCACCTTCTGTTCAATTCTGTCCAGTGGCTGACCAATAAATAGAGGCACTTGTTTAATACCATGTTTCCGTTACATAATATAAATGTCAAGCTTTAACCTGTACCAAGAAAGAAAGCAAAAAAAAAACCAAAACAGCTGAAAACAGATTCTTTTTTCCTTGTTAAATAGTAATAAATATATGAGATGCAGTGGTTTATTTTTCATTTTTCTGAAGCAGGAGGGTTAAAAAGTTTTCATTTTTATTATTTATTCATTTATCTGTCTGTTTTCTTTAGCAGCAATCCGAACATGGTTGAGAGTGGAGATAGCAGCCGAGAGAGTAGTTCACTTTTTTTTGACTTGATGGCTTGATGGGGGTGGGGGAGAATAAAGACAGGAGAGAAAGGAAAATGAGAGGCAGGAAATGAAGTCAGAGTGGGAGGGGCCACAGTCAGGAGGGCATGAAAGTGTCCCTTCAAATTGAAGTATTCCACCCTCCTGCTAAATCTCGTCCCAGACTCTTCCTTCAAACAGAAATATGGGGTAAGAAAATAAAGAGAGAGAGCTATAGAAAGAGGAGTGACAGCAAGATTTGGCTTAGCATATCCAGACTTAATACAAATGTGTTAACGCTTTCATAGTTTTCTATCCAAAACAAAAAAGGGTTCAAAAAAAGAGAGAGACCGAAACAAAAGAGAGCAACAGAGAGGTGAGAGTCTAGTGAGATGAAGGCGGCAGACAATTTTTTAAAATGAACAACAGGGAAGCATTTTGGTTTTCCATCTGACAAAATGTTTTGATGTTTTACAAGACTTTCCTGTATCACTTCCTCAATGTGAAAGCTGAGTTACGTTCCCCCTCTCCTTGTGAAAGCGGCTCATGGTTCAGCCTCCTCCTCTAGTTGTTAGTAGTTTTTTTCTTTCTTTCACTGTTTGGTGACTAAAAACAGTTTCTGTCATTTGCTTTATTTCAATCGTAGGATTTGTTTCATAGTTTCAGATATAGAAGCCAGTGTGTCAAGAGAGATTGGAAACATAAAAAAAGGTAACAAAAAATGTGTGTGTGTGTGTGTTTGTAAGTTGTGCATGTGTAGGTGAGTGGGTGAAATATACTCAACTAAAAAAAAGCAACCAAAAACAAAATGAAGCCAAAACAAAAATTCAAACCCAGTTTTGTTTTGCTTGTTGTTTTCTATGCATAAGTGTAATATGTCCCTTGAAAGATAAAAAAAAAAATAACTGCATAAATAAAACATTGAATAAATAAACACACCTCTAAATTTAGATCTCTTTCTAATTTCCTTACGTAGTGAATTTTAATAAATTAAATGTATACACTTATGGCAAAACTTAAGAAAAAAAAAAAAAGATAAAGAATAAGGGTACGTGCTCCTGCTGTTGTCGTATTGACAAAACATCAATTTTTTCAATCCCAAAAAAACAAAAAACAAAAAAAACAAAAAAAAAACCTGCTGCAAATCTGCCCTGAAATCGCATAAAAAACAAACAAACAAAAAACAAACGATTTAACAATGGTAAAAACAAACTTTCTGAAACCTTTTACGACTACTTCACCCACTGCTCTTCTCCTTCAATAAAAGAAAAACAAACAAACGATAAAAATAGTTTAAAATCATCCCCTTCATGCCCTCCCTTTACCTTTTTCCCCATGCAAAACCAAAATGAACAAAAAACAAAATCAACTGTTTGATATTTCACAAGCTTTTCCTTGCAATTCTGTTACTTGTGGCCATGTATATGTGTTTTATGTTTACTTCATGTCGTGTGTGTGGCGTTTTTGTCACTGTTATGTTTTTGTTAAAATTTTTGTATGGCTTTTGGAATTTGTTCAAGATTTATCAAGAGTTGGCTGCACTCTGACAGCTCCCACTGCCACTGCCGCACACTGCCATCATAGCGGATTCCTCGGAATCCGGCCGCCCCCCAGCTCCCCCGACTCCTCTGGGCGGCGGCCCCCCAGTGAGCATTCCCCCTACTCCGACGCTTCCCTGCGGCGGGTTGTTATTGTTGTTGCTGCCGGCGTAGCACGGAGGGATGTATCCCAAGCCGGAGGCAGCGACCATGCTGTCCTGGGAGGCTGGGGCCTGGGGCAACTGTTGCTGGGAAGCTGATGGGGGTTGCTGGGGGGCCATGACTGTCCTAGTCCGAAAGGCAGAGAGGCCCAGGTGGAGGTTGGAGGAGCCATACTGACTGGAGTCCAAGCTTGACGGGGGCGGCTGCATGATGGAAGACTGACCCAGGTGGTGGTGGTGGGTGAGGCTTAGCTCGATGCTGTCCTGCATCTGTGGGGAGGAGACGGGTATCAGCCCCTGGCCCTGTGAGGCCTGGCCCTGCGGCTGGTTCTGCTGCTGCTGTTGCCGGAGCTGTCTGCCGTTGCTGTGGTGGCTTCCGTAAATGGGGTGGGGGTGGTGCGGCTCCATCATGCCCCCCATGTTGCCCAGGAAGTGGCGCGAGTGCTGCGTGGCCGCCGGCTTGTGCAACAGCAGTTGGGGGTAGGAGGAATCGCTACCGCTGTTGGAAAGCTGACCCATGCCGCCGTCCCCTCCTGGCCAGATACGCAACTGCTGTTGAGATGGAGCCTGGAGAGAGGAGAAACCAAAGACGATGTCGACAAGATAAGGTGACTTACTGACCATACCAACACTCTAATGTTGTTCCAAATCCATATGATGTTTTGCCATGGAACACAAAAAGAGATGTAAGGCAGAATGTTGGAGTCAACATGAGAGTCAGAAAATAATGTGGGCTTTACAGCATTTTTAACATCTGATGTATTCTATACTAGGCCTAGTTATACATATCATTGCATAAAACATAAAATTACTCAAATATAAAATGTAAGTTAATTGATTAAATTGAAGTATTTTTCATCACTTTTAAAAAATGCCTTCATAAATGCAAAATAATAAATAAATAAATAAATAATTTACCCTAAAAATTACCCAGGGAAAAATATTGCCTCTTAATGGAAAAGTTAATTTCTGACACTGGCCAACATTCACTTTCATTGCATCTTTTTTCCATACAATGAAAATTAATGGTTATTAAGGCATTAACAATCTGCCTACACATCATCTTTTGTTCTATGAAAGAAAGTAAGTCTGTCATACAGGTTTGAAATAACATGAGTAAATGATGACACTGTGGAGTGCTTGAATGATGGTGTGATTGTTGGAGAACTTACTTGTGGGCTCTGCATCTCGTAGTCTGTGTGAGTGACCCCACTGTTGTAGTACCGGTTGCTGTACCGGTAATTTCGGTTGTCATTGGAAGAACCACTAGATCCACCTGGGTTGGGAACAACGACAAAGAACTCATGAGTGCCTCTTGATATTTTACTTTGCAAAAGTACATTTACATTACATTTATGCATTTGGTAGAAGCTCTTATCCAAAGCAACTTACTGTGTATTCAAGGTATATATTTATACAACCTTTGCATTACGTGTCCATGGTGTTCTTGCCCATGCTTACCAGAGCTGGAGACGGAGCTAGTGGTGGAGGTGGAGTGGCTGTGGTCCATGGCAGGGCTGGTGGAGGTGGAGCTGCTGGTATTGGTGCCCTCGTCCGTTGTCTTCTTGAAGAAGTTGTGCTGCAGAGCATAAAAGGGCGTGATGCGTGTCTTGGGGTCATAGTCCAGCATGCGCAGGATCAGGTCCTTGAACTTAAGGTAGTCGCAAGGCGCGTGGCCCTGCTCTCCAGTTCGCCTCCCCCCTGGACCTCCCGTCTCCACACCCAGGATCTCATGCAGTCGTCGCGTGGCAGGTGGTTTATATTCCTGGAGTGACGAATGAACAGAATGAGACACAAATATATCATATTTGGCGGAATGCAGTAAATAGTACAAATATCATCAAACTCTTGGGGTAAAGGGTGAGAACATATTAAATTGACAAAACTGTAATAATGTATTTGATTAATAAATGTAAAAATCTACATATTATAAGTATATACAGTGTATTATTATTACTCAAACACTTTAAAGTCAACATGAAACAGAATTCACAACCCATTTTATTTCCCTAATGAGATACATTTCCAAGGGTATTTAATGAAAATAGTAAAAAGCAGAATGGGACTTTATCCATCAGGAACTAGGGTTGGATTATGAAAAGTGGGCGTTCCATATCAGAATGGAGACTGACTTGAATGCAGGTTTGCAGTCAACTGAGAAAATTGTGATGGTCCATTTGCCTCCTAAAACAGTCGCCACCCCCTTTTGAGGAGGCTATAGGCACATGAAGGTTGAAGATCAATTTCAACCTTGAGAGCATCTCGATGTACAACCCCAATTCAGAAAAGTTGGGATAGAATGGAAAATGCTAATAAAAACAAAAAAGGAGTGATTTGTAAATTCTATTCACACTGTGCTTTATTGATTTATTATTATTATTATACACACATTTCAAATCGGATGACTGCAACACACTCCAAAGTTGAATGTTTACCACTGTGTAACTTCACCATTTCTTCTAATAACACTTAAACCTTTGGGCACTGAAGACACAAGTTTCTGAAGTTTAGCAAGCATAATTGTCCCCTATTCATCCATTATGCAGGTCTTCAGCAGCGCAGTTGTACGGGGCCTTCATTGCCATATTTTCGCTTCACAATGCGGCACACATTCTCAGGTCAGGACTACAGGCAGACCAACCTAGCACCCACACTCTCTGCTTACACAGCCATACACTTGTAAATCGGACAATATGTGGTTTGCTGTTGTCCTACTGGAAAACCACTTCTGAATGCGTGTGATCTCCGATCCCTCAGACGTCATGGTCTTAAAAACTGTCATTCGCCTGTAATGGATATCATGACATGGACTCGGGAATACTTTGGTAAACCTTTGTCAGTCAACACCATTCACCGCTGCATCCACAGAAGCAAGTTAAGTCTAAGTATACAAAGCAGAAGCCATACAGCAACACTGTTCAGAAGCACTGCTGACTTCTCTGGGCTCAGTCTCATCTGAGATGGAAAGTAGAACAGTGGAATCACGTTTTGTGGTCTGACGAGTCCACATTTCAAATCGTTTTTGGAAAAAACTGCCATTGTGTTATCTGGGGCATCCATGCTGTTATCAGTATCAGGTGCAAAAGCCAGTGTCTGTCATGGTATGGGGGTGTATCAGTGCTTATGTCATGGGTAACTTGCACATCTGTGAGGGCACCAATAATGCAGAAAGATATGGACACATTTTGGAGCAACATATACTGCAATCCAGATGCCGTCTTTTCCAGGGATGTCCCTGCATTTTCCAGCAGGACAAAACCAAACCACAAACTGCCCGGATTACAAATGCATGGCTGCTTAAGCAGAGAGTGCGGGCACTAAACTGGCTTGCCAGCAGTCCTGACCTGTCTCCAATTGAGAATGTGTGGCGCATTATGAAGTGCAAAATACAGCAACAAATTCCCCGAACAACTGTGCATCTGAAGACCTGCATCATGGATGAATGGGGGAAAATTCTGCTTGCTAAACTTAGCAAACTTGTGTCTTTAGTGCCCAAACACTTAATGCTATCAGAAGAAATGATGACATTACACTTTTTTTTTTTTGGAGCATGTTGCAATTATCTGATTCGAGTGTTTATTTAAAAAAAAAAAAAAAAAAAAAAATTATTTCACAAGGTAAAACGTTCAATAATATATTTTTGTAATGCTTTCAATATAGCACATGGTGAATAGAATTTAAAAATCACTCCTTTTTGCTTTTATTAGCATTTTCCAAACTGTTCCAACTTTTCAGAATTGGGATTGTACACCAATGCTAAATTTATCGTTATTCAGCATTGTTGTTGCAACCTATTATGTAAACCAGCATTAAATTACTGGGTTAACTAGATTTTAGAAAGGCTGCAACACTTACACCAGTAACCAGTAGCTATTTGGCTATTGGTTCAGATTAAGGCCTGCGTGTCCTAAGCGATATCAGCCGGAAAGTGAAGTTGATTCAGAAGCATATCAAATTTTACCATTTTGATGAAAGATTACAAGGGCTAACGCGCTCTGATAAATCATACACTATAACATCAGGAATGAGCATTTAGAAAGTAAAGGGTCCATTTTGATTTCATGTTGACTTTAATAAGAAACTGATCATCCTAAGAAATCATTAATGAATGGAGGTGAATGGGGACTGAATGTGAGATGTGGTTGTGTGTTTGTGGGAGTAATGATGTTTGTATAGGAGCCCTCAGTGTCACAGAGACCCTGTGATGATGACCCTGACCTGTACAACAATCAAATATCAACATCTATAATGTGAAAATAAGATAAAGCTTTCAAAGTTTTAAAACCTTTTCACTCCCTTGCTCACATAAATGTGCAAAATGTGTGCCAGGGCATTTGAGGTGAGTCTCTGGATGAGTTGGCAGGAAGTGCCAGACATTAATCCTGTAAAACAAAGTGTATTAGGACCTCATCCAGACTTTTACCCTCCACCTGCTATCACCTTTGCATCTTAATCTGAGCCGGAATACGGACACACACACTTTCTACATTCTTCAGCAGACGATACTTTCACTTATCACAATGTAATTCTATCTACTGGCTGCAGTCATTTAACCTCTGTGAACATGTGTTGCACTAAGTAGATATCGATATATCACAATTTTCTCACACTATTACATTAATACTTTAGATCCTTGTATCGATTTCTTATTTATGTATGCACTGATATGTCCTACAGATAAATAAATGAAGAAGCAGGTTGCCTAAATAAGCGGAAACTCTGAAACCACAATTCTCAAAGTGGTTAGACCCGCTCTGTGGCACCGTACAAGACGAAAGTTAAGCGAAGTGCGTGAGGGATTGACTCTAAAATGTATGAATGTCTTTGCATTAAATAACAAAATATCAAACCAAGTGCCATTTATTTTAACAAAATATAATTTTTAATATTGTTAGGTTTTAAATGATAAAACAACTAGATGTATCATTCAATATTAGGACAAAAAGTGCTGACACTTTCTGGTTGTCAAACCTTGTGGAATAAACTACACCTGTGGTTACTCTGCTAGAACAACTGTGTGAACTTGAGGGGAACTGACTTCATCCATTAAAATCACTTTGGAATGAGGCTTTGACAAGTGTCTGTAGTTCTAAAAAAACAAAGGTCTAGCATCATTTGTTTGCAGATGCCACTAGGATTTTGATCTTTTGTCTCTAACGTAATGACTTTCAGACATTAAGTGTGACTAAAGTGTCCAAAACTGTTGTGATACTTTACGTATCACAATCCGTATCAGAACGTGAGGTTGCTGGCGATACCCAGCCCAACTGTGCCAAATCTGATGTCTCTGTGCAAGGCTCTTTAGAGATAAAATGAGGGTGGCTGTGAGAATGATAATGTTGAAAATTATGCAGATGAGGAGAACAGATGCTGAAGGTACAGGGTTTGATTGACCTTGCGCCTCAGGAAATCAAGATGGGTCAGTGGAGAGAGGAGGAGCTTTTTCTGTCACAGACCAGCTCGGGTACATTAGCCTCGCTTAAATTTTTCATCTTGTGATTGAGACTTATCCCCAACCATTTTCTCCACCCTCACACTCTCCCTCCTCTGTTTTAGTCCTACTGTCTCTCTTCCCCTCTCCCTGAGGATAAAGTGAGCGTCGGTGTGGAGCAGGTGACAGTGAAGGAAGGGAGGCTTTAAGAAGAGGGCGAAGGTTAAGTAGAAGCAGAGTTTTACTCACGGAGGCTGAAGGATAAAGTACCTTCTTAATGTCCTTGTTCTTCTTGACGGTCCACAGGCCGTCAGAAAGCTTGTCGAAGTACTTTCGTGCTTTAGGGGCCTGATCCAGCATATGGTTGGGCGGGACCCCAAGCACCTCCACTATTTTATTCATCTGGTCCACCTGAGAGTGAAAGATAAAGCACAGTGTCAAAAAAAAAATCGAAAATGTATTTATGTTCCAACTAAGTCAGACAGCATACGCTTGCTGTGCACAATATGGCACCACATTCATAAAATAAGTTTATCAGATATCAAGACTTATTTTTAATTGCTTTTGTTGTTAGAGCAAGTTGATTAAGGATGAGTACACAAAGTATGCATTCTTACATCCCATTTGCGCTGTTTTTTAAATGTTGATCTACGTGCATATGCTTCAACCAAATGTTTGGCAGTTGCACTGTGTATGATTGCATTTTGTTTATTTCAAATTGAGCTGAATAAAGGGATATTTCACCACAAAATGAACATTTTAAAAATCATTTATTCGCCCTCATGGTATTCCAAACCCATATGAATTTCTTTCTTCTGTGGAACACAAAATTAGTTGTTAAGCAAAAGGTTAAACTCATTCTCTTTCATTGGATCTTTTTTCCATTCAATGAAAGCGAATGGTGATTTAGGCTGTCTTTCCGCCTTATAGCTCGTTTTGTTTTCCATGGAATAAAGAAAGTCATACAGGTTTGGAAAACTCCATATCAACAGTTTATTTCAATTTTATCATCAAAATGGTGTAAATGGTGTGGGCGATGGAGGAAGAAGAGGCATGGACAAATGAATTCATTAAAACTTTAATCAAATGAAAATATAACAATTAATTTTCAACATAATATTGTATTATTTTGTATTAAATGAAGTGCTTACAGAACCACACAGCACAATTCAAAATACAACACTGGAGTTATATTTTGCATACCAGAGCATCACAGATGTTAGATACTGCTTAAGTATAATACAATTACTACTGATTTATTATTATTATTATTATAAGTAGTAGTAGTATTACAGTGAATATTACATAACTTTACAGTGGTGATATATTTCTGTCATGCTTTTTTCCATATAAATTTAACTTAAATTTTGACAGAGCTTTTGTTTTTAAGTGTTTCTGTGCTGTTTTGACCAAGGACGTTAGCCGGTCGTGATTATTAAACCACAAAAGGCAGCTATATAATTAAATAAGTATGTATGTACTCGGTATGTGCCTCATGCTACAACGTGAATTTGCACTGTTTACCATCATCTGCTACAAACAGAGCATGCGATGCTCATGACAGTGTTTTCCCTGTATGAGCCAAGGAGAAGCTTTAAAAGGTTTGAGCAGCTGGCATCAGAACAACACTGTCTCCACACATTCATAAGTGCTCACATTTGAATTACACTGGTGGCCAAAAGTTTGGAATAATGTACAGATTTTGCTGTTTCGGAAGTTAATTGGTACTTTAATTCACCAAAGTGGCATTCAACTGATCACAAAGTATAGTCAGGACATTACTAATGTAAAATACAGCACCATCACTATTTGAAAAAATTCATTTTTGATCAAACCTAGACAGGCCTCATTTCCAGCAGCCATCACTCCAACACCTTATCCTTGAGTAATCATGCTAAATTGCTAATTTGGTACTAGAAAATCACTTGCTATCACATCAAACACAGCTAAAAGCTATTTGGTTCGTTAAATGAAGCTTAACATTGTCTTTGTGTTTGTTTTTGAGCATGTCTTAAGGTCAATATTAGGTCAAAAATGGCAAAAATGAAACACCTTCCTCTAGAAACTTGTCAGTCAATCATTGTTTTGAGGAATGAAGGCTATACAATGCTTGAAACTGCCAAAAAACAGAAGATTTCATACAAAGGTGTACACTACAGTTTTCAAAGACAAAGGACAACTGGCTCTAACAAGGACAGAAAGAGATGTGGAAGGCCAGATGTACAACTAAACAAGAGGATAAGTACATCAGAGTCTCTAGTTTGAGAAATAGACACCTCACATGTCCTCAGCTGACAGCTTCATTGAATTCTACCTGCTTAACACCAGTTTCATGTACAACAGTAAAGAGAAGACTCAGGGGTGCAGGCCTTATGGGAAGAATTGCAAAGAAATAGCCACTTTTGAAACAGAAAATCAAAAAGAAAAGGTTAGAGTGGGCAAAGAAACAGACATTGGACATCAGATAATTGGAAAAGAGTGTTATTGATCTTAACCCCATTGAGCTTTTGTGGGATCAGATAGACTGTAAGGTGCGTGAGAAGTGCCCGATAAGACAGCCACATCTATGGCAAGTGCTACAGGAAGCACGGGGTGAAATGTCACCTGAGTATCTGGAGAAACTGACAGCTAGAATGCCAAGGATCTGCAAATCTGTCATTGCTGCACAAGGAGGATTTTTTGATGAAGTCTTTGAAGTAGTTTAAGAAGTTCTGAACATTTTTTTCAAATTGCAATAGCCATTTTTCACATTATTAATGTCCTGACTATACACTGTGATCAGCTGAATGCCACTCTGGTGAATAAAAGTACCAATTTCTTTCCATAAGAGCAAAGTCCCAAAATTCCAAATTTCTGGCCATCAGTGTATATGCAAACTATATTTTTATCTCATTAAGTTGCAGCTTTTGTGGTTAAATAATCTCACTAGGACATAACATGATTTTAATTTGTGGGCTGAAAGTTTACATAATGACATTTGTAGGTCAGATGGTATCGGTTTTTGGTATTGGAACATTTTTACGAGTACCAGTATATGAGCGTGGTATCGGACCCCATACCAATACCAGTATCCGTATCGGGACATCCCTAATTAATAGAGTGCTTACAGAATTCAGTTCAACGTTTGTTACGGAGTGTGGCACATCAATATGAGTTTTAAAACAATGGAACAATCAGAAAAACTGGGGGCGGGACAAGCATCTTGAATGTACTGAGTGTTTACAGTAGCAACTTAATAATTTGTCTGTTCGGTTAACCATTAAATTCTCCTCCCTGCCCAGTAGGGGGCGATATGTACAAAGAATGTGAATCACCAAAAACAGAAGGAGAAAGTGAAAATGAAGGAAAAAGGACTTAAATATTGATCTGTTTCTCACTCACACCTATTATATCGTTTCAGAAGATATGGACTGAACCACCAGAGATGTCTGGAATACTTTTATGTTGCCCTTTTGTGGATTTTTTAGCTAAATTCTTTGGGCACCCATTCACTTGCATTATATGGAACTACAGAGCTGAGATATTCTTCTAAAAATCTTCATTTTTGTTCAGCAGATGAAAGAAAGTCATACACATGAAAGGGTGAGTAAATGATGAGAGAATTTAAATTTTTGGGTGAACTAACCCTTTAAATTTTCCATTAAAGGCCAAAATTTGCCCCCGGGGTTATTTATCAGGACCATTTTTTATCTTTATGGTAGCATTTTTTTTTTCTAACCCTGTAGAAATATACTGTGTTATCATTTCATGTCAAATACTTTAATCTTAAATACATTAATCAATTCATAAGTAAATAAATTCAGGGTTCCCACCCTATTTGACCACTGAATTTCCATGCCTTGTCCATGACCTTTTCAGGCGTTTTTGATTGCTAGATACAGATTTCTAAAAACCACTTTGATTCAGATCAATTTGCTAACGAATGAATCAGACCGATTTGTGAACCATTTAACCTAATTAGTTAAAGAGAACTGACTCGAAAGAATGATTCACAACGACAAATCGGACATCACTATGGCTTGCGAGCAACTTTTACTCTACACAAAGAGCAGTATCTAGCTCATGAAATATTTTAGAGCAGATAACATCTAGAAAATATGTATTAACTATAGAAATTTCAATGACATCTGAGATTATATTAATTCCCATGACTTTTACAGGCCTGAAGAACACAACTTTATACTTCTGTGATATTTCCATGTTTTGCATGACTGTGTGAACCCTGATAATTAGGTAGGCACTTTACTTTTAATTTAAATCAACATCAACTCATTTTGTGTTGTAATGTTGTTATAAACTTAACCATTTGTCTGCTTCTGCTACAATATCTTAAATGAGGGAACAATCTATTACATTAAATATGAGCACCTGTATTCTGTTCCGTTCCAATGCGCAACATCTAGTGTTTTTTGAACGGAAGAATATTTTTATATACTCACTGTGGGACAAATGGCCATACCTCATTGGAGCCGCTGAAGAGTGGCTCGCCCGTGTGCATCTCAACCAGGATACAGCCCAGCGACCAAATGTCTATAGCCAGGTCATACGGCATGCCGAGCAACACCTCAGGTGAGCGGTAAAACCGACTCTGGATGTACTGGTAAATCTGTGTTGCGATGGAGGAAGAAGAGGTAGTTGAAAGGCATGGACAAATGCAGGATACACAAGTTTCTACCAAGCTGAGCTTTCACTTTTTATCCACTAGGGGGCAGCAGAAGCTGCAAGTTAAGAAGGATGGTGCAGCACTGCCACCGGAAATCTATTCTCAATTAGTTATACCCATCTGAGCTGTGGGAAAGACCTCTAGAATGTGCCATGAATGCACATCCCACCAGGCGGAGACCATGGTGTTTCATTTCTGTGTTATAGATGCATTTATTCAATTCAGCTTCACCATGGCATCTCTACCAATGACAGAAATTAAAGGGATAGTTCACCCAAAAATAAAAATTCTCTCATGATTACTCGCCCTCCTGGCATCACAGATGTGAATGTCTTCAGAACAAAAATTAAGACTTTTAGAAGAATATTTCAGTTCTGTAGGTCCTCACAATGCAAGTGAATGGGTGCCAAAATTTGAAAGCTCCACAATCAACAAAGGGAGCATAGAAGTAATCCATATGACTCCAGTGGTTAAATCCATGTGTTCAGACACGATATGATAGGTGTAGGTGAGAAACAGATACAAATTTTAAGTCATTTTTTTTGTCATAAATTCTCCTCCCTGCCCAGTAGGGGGCGATATGTACAAAGATTGTGAATCACCAAAAACAGAAGGAGAAAGTGAAAATGAAGGAAAAAGGTTAAAAACATAAATATTGTTCTGTTTCTCACCCATACCTATCATATCGTTTCAGAAGATATGGATTGAACCACCAGAGATGTCTGGAATACTTTTATGATGCCCTTTTGTGAATTTTGGAGCTAAATATTTTGGGCACCCATTCACTTGCATTATATGGAACTACAGAGCTGAGATATTCTTCTAAAAATCTTCATTTGTGTTCAGGAGATGAAAGAAAGTCATACACATGAAAGGGTGAATAAATGATGAGAGAATTGTTATTTTTGGGTGAACTAACCCTTTAACTTTTCCATTAAAGGGCAATATTTGCCCCCGGGGTTATTTATCAGGACCATTTTTTATCTTTATGGTAGCATTTTTGTTTTCTAACCCTGTAGAAATATACTGCGTTATCATTTTATGTCAAATACTTTAATCTTAAATAAATCAACATCAACTCATTTTGTGTTATAATGAGTATAAATAGGCCAAGAATCAAATATTAAGAAATATTTCTGAGGTAAACAGATGCATTCATTAGGGGATAATTTTCTTGCCCTGGTTAGCTTCTGACCCCAGTCTCCACTAATCATTTATGTCTGTCCGCCATGCCAAGAAGAGAGTGAGTTTTCAGAAAACTGATCTAGTTAACTACTGGGTGTGACCTCATCTCAACCTGCCAATAGGAAACATGAATCCAGTTGGTCTGATGCAGTCTCACCCTCTGTCCTAGCTGACAGGAACTGCCAAAGTCCACAATCTTGATGGCACTGCGCTTGGGGTTGCACAGGAGGATGTTCTCGGGCTTGAGGTCGCAATGGATGATGCTGAGCTCGGGAGTGGCCAGGAAGAGCAGCGCCGTGCACAGCTGCTGAGCGAACTTGCGCGTCAGGTTGAGCGAGACGCCGCGGAAGTTGGTGTTGCGCAGGAGGTCGTACAGGTTGTAGGAGAGAAGCTCAAACACCAGGCACAGGTGGTTACGGAACATGAAGTGCCTCTTTAAATGAACTGAAGAAACAAAAATGAGAGAAGAGTGTTAGGACTTTCCCCAAAGTTAGTTCCTGTCATTATTTACTCACCCTCATGTTGTTCCAAATGCATATGACTTAGATAAAAAAGGGAGATGTTAGGCAGTATGTTAGTCTCAGTCTCCAATATTATATATTTTTTCCATACAACGAAAGTGAATAGCAATTAAGGCTGTCATTCTGCCCAATATTTCCTCGACTTCCACAGAAGAAAGTCATACAGGTGGGGAAAAGCATGACAGAATTTTAATTTTGGGTGAACTCTCTTTTAAATGTATTGAAATGATATGCTTGACCATATACTAAAGGGGTGGTCACACTAGGCTTTGACCATGCAAAATTACTTTGGATATTGCATTGGATACGGGCAACAAGATATGATGTTCTAGGGGCTCTGTTTTTACTAGATAATATATCACGTATAACGTTATTATATTCAAAATGGTAAAATTTACCATGTACTCCAACTTTCCTGACACTCCGATACTGCAAACCATGAAACTTTGAAATTTGTTTCCTTTGTAGTGAGCCAAGAGGTCAATCTGTGAACGTTCAGATCCTCTAATGGTCAAATGTTTTTCTTATGTGAATTCGCAAAGTAAACTTCACAGAGCGAAATGCGAAACTTCCTAACATGTGCTTGAGTTTGCATGCGTATGAATGAAAGTGAATAGAGCGCAGTGTGACTGCACCTTAAGAGTCTAACGTAGAGTAGAACTATGATAACAGCGTTTTATCTGCACTTGTATTCTGTGTTTGCAAAAAACAGCGTCTAGTTTTTACCTATGTAGTACTTCATTTCAGTGTCGTGTTTGTTCATGAGCTCTAGAAGCCGCAGCTCAATCTGGGCCTGGTTCAGGAAGGCTTTCTTGTTCTTGATTATCTTGATGGCCACCCACTCCTGCTCGTGGTGGTCGTAGGCTTTCACCACCTACACAAAAGGAAGAAGAAGAAGAAAAAAAATCAGCATTTAAATAGCAGGATACGTCTAGTTTTACAACAGAAACAAAAGTAGAAAAAGTAGTATGTCTTTTTTAATTATTTCAACAATGTTTAAAAGCAAGTGGCTTTCTGTATATATGCCTTCAATTCTCTGTAATCGCAAAAAACAAAAACAAAAAAAGTTATTTTATGTTGGCCCATTTTATTTTGTTCATAAGAGTAGGACTTACCTGTCCAAAGGAGCCCTTGCCAATAAGTGAGTCGATCTCGTAACGATCCAGCCACTTCTCCCCGTTTTTCACAATGTAGTCATAGTTGTCGTCGTCGTAGCCGTCGTTGTACACCTTGCGCTCTTTTTTGTTGCTAGAGTCCTCAGGGGGAACCTGTTGGGCTCGCCGTTTCTTCTTTGTGTAATACACCTGGAAAGTGAAGGATACAGCATCCATGACTGGTGTGGCAGAACGACCCGCCCCTCCCTAAAGTCATCGCCACCCTGCCTCTTCTAAAGACCACACTGGACTCTGCTAAAGGTTTACTATTTGCACCTCTGTACTACTCTCTATAGCAGGGTTTCTCAAATCAGGGTGAGCAAATCCCTAAAATGTTTACATTACTTAAATATTAGGGGTACTCAAGTAAATGATTTAGGTCATAGAGCTTTAGCATACCAGCACTCTATATTAAGAGAGCTACCTCACAAAACAATCATTAGGGAATTCATAAGATCAGTCTTAACAATAACTTAAATGCCAGGATGGCTTACCTCATTGATGTGCTTGTATGTCTTGATGAGATCAACAGAGAGTTTCCGTAGTGGCGCGCTGGCGGGATCTCGAAAACTTGGGGGTATCCTCCTCTGCAGGATGGTCATATCTGACAGCACCTGCACAAATCAAGAACACCAATAAGAAGAGCGAAAGTACAAAAGAGGCAAGGCAATAAGAAAGAGTGAATTGTCAGGTGTCTTCTCATAAAATGAATGGTAAACTCATAAATAAAATGTTCCAAATCCAACACTTTTTGGACACAATTTATTTGTATTTTTATGCTATTTTAACAGTTTTTCTGAATCTTTGTGAATGATAAAAAATATAGTGGCTCCAAAAAGTATTTGGACACTTTAAAAGGTACAATCAGTAATTTCTTCCCTCATTAAAAAGTTTTACTCCTAAAGAAATGAATAGTAATTTTTGCAACATATGTATAAATTATGAGCACTCACATGAGATGAAAACTTATCAGCAAGTCATATAATGTAAGTAACCTTATAAAAGCCATTTTATTCTATATGCGGAGGGTCCCCTAATGGGGGCTCCATGTTAGGATCATATAACCAGCCAAATACTACTCGCTTTATCCAATTTTCACTCATGGATTCAGTTAATCATGGCTTACTGTGAATAGTTCTACAATGGCACCGGTAACAGAAAACTACTGTGTTACAAAAAAGTGCACCTTTAAAATAAATGCCCCTTGCTTTGATATTATGGTATCTAATGCAAATTACATTGATACATTTTTGACTTAAGTGTGCAAATAAATTTGGAGGCCACTGCATGTGCAAATGTTTAGCATGTAGTTGTAGGGGGGCGTGTTTCTGGTACCTGCTGCTGGTCGGCCATGGAGTGGATGTTACTGAAGGAGGGGTGGCTGTGCTGGCTCGACATGGTTGGCTCAGCGGGGGAGAAGCCCAAGGCGGCAGGCTGGCAGAGGGTAGAGGAAGGGGGCTTGCATCCTGAGCTGCTTCCACCTTAATATAGGGGGAAAAAACAAAAAACGAGATGTATCAGAAGACACATTCCTATTGTGCATCACAATAATATTGACATGGGTGTGGGGAGAAACGCTGCACTGCAGTAACTATGGACACACTCAGGCACCATATTAGAAGAAAAACTAAACTTATTTTCGCAGCCTCTAGTGAAGAGATCTTTGAAATCTTCTACAATCTCATGGAATATTGGTACTTTAAATGAGCAGCTTTCTTCTCAAGATGTTCCAGTTTAATTCTGGCTTGGGAAATTTCATCACTTTCTCAGGTCAGCATGACAACACCAGAGATTGTGTGTTAGAGTAAGAAGGTGGAATATTCTGCTCTACACCTACAAAGCCCAGATAATAGTTTCCAAATCAGAATACTTCTCTGAGTTTCTGAGCAGCAGCATGTACTTGTAACAGCATGTACATTTAACAACTATAAGTTGATATTACATATACGCCATAAAATTAGTGTACAGCAGGTATGCAAACCCAGTGGAACAAAGAAAAACAGCCTTGTGCCACTGCAAACCTCAGCAGCTGATGTGAGTGACTAAGAAGCAGAGCTATCCATGGTCCTGTGCTGCCACTCGTTGGCCAAGAATATGCTGCAGGTTTTGCCTCTGAATACAGGGTGTAGATTTGACGAGTGCTGACCTCATATACCTCAACTGGTGCCTAAATTACAGGTAAACATACATATCAGGAAGTATAGAGGCAAAACAGCAAACAAGCCAATAACCAATAAATCTCCAGTCACTCTGCACAGACAGCATCAAGCATAACTAGATTTGTACATTTTCTGTACGCACTGCCACAATGCTAGGATGTTTGCTAAGGTGTTCAGAGTTGCTTTTAGTGTGTTGCTATGCAGTTACTAGGGTGTTCTGGGTGGTTGTTAGGTGGATGCTTATTGGCCCATATCAAAAGAGCCCACCGAAGTGTCTACGATATCCTAGGCTTGAATCCCACCGTCAATGTTTGTCTACGGGATTTTATGTTTGTTTTGCTCGTTTTATCGTATGCCCAGGGCTGATAAAAATATAAATTTTCCATAAATGGTTCCGATATGATTTATTAAAATTGCAAGGTCGATTTTAATATTGGGAAATCTTTACTGATACCCAGCCCTACTTCTTCAGGTAAGAATTGCAAGTCTGACAGCTTAGAAAAGTAATAGCACACCACGAAGGTGGAAACAACAGAAGTGGATATGCACATCAAGAACGCATGTGTGAGGAGGTCAGGACATACTTGCATTTGTAAACTCAGTCTGAAGGAAAATAAAGATCTTTACAGATCTAAACTCTTGAAGAGAAATAATTCAGTATCTCACAGCAGTAGTAGCGCAAATGCACCAACCACCTGTGTATGTGCGCACAGTCAAACAATGTATACTTTGAAAGGCTGAGCCTTTGACTGTACACAGATGCTAAGTGTTTGCGTCTAAGCCAATGTATACTTTGGGCTTTAGGGTAAAGGGTCTGTTCAAGTCCCTAACCCCAAATATGAGCATAGCAAGCATGGACTGTATAGATAAATATGAGACCTTTCAGAAAGTAGGTCAGTAAAGTCATGGAGCCAGTTACGTATACACAAGACTAAAGGACTAACAGGGAACTAAACTACAGGCTTATAAAGAATTAATGTTGTCCCAAATTTGATGGACAGAAATTTTAAACTACAGGATGCAATTTTTCTTCCGCCCACAATGATCCAATAGAATGTTGAACATTTATAATGTAAAAAGGAAGTATCAGACATTTCAGGAACTGGCAAGAATGTGCCGAGAGTACAGTAATTAAGTCAAATTGCTGAGTGCGGAAGCAAAGATGTGAAAGTCGGACAGGAGGATATGAAATGGATGAGATATTCCATAGCAAATGCTTTTATTGCTGCTTTTAGGGGCTGACAGGTGAGGAGTAATGGGGGTGAAATTTATCAATGACACATTACAACTTGAAAAAGCCCGACGAACAATGGCCATAGCTTAAACAAAGTACAAAACGACACATCTGACCACCGTCAACCCCAGAGAGTGATGTCAAGCATTGCTGTTACATTCCCATAGGAGGAGTCCCAGCATCAACTCACAGACAGTAAAGCTGCCTGGATAGAGCAATACATATGTGACTCATCTCAAACTGGTTTCTTTCTGCTCAAATCCTGTTGCAATTAATGAGAATGCACAACTAATGCCCACATGCTTCATTGCAAGACCTGCTAAACAGCTACTAGCTGATAAAAGCTTCATCAATTTGCACACTAGCAACAGTAATACTGCATTGACAGTCTTTTATAATGCCCTGAATGAAAATGCTTTTACTTATTCATTATACTTTCCTATGCCCTCATTTTTAGAGTGAAATGATGACTGTTAAAGCGAGCAATCTGCTGAACAGCAGAAAAAAATGTCACACTGTGCCTTTAAATGCTGAAATGAACACATTGAGAACTTCCTGAGTGTGACATCACCCTTCCTCCGCTCTGATTGGCAGAGGCCCCCTCCTTCCTGATTGGCTGCTGGTATCCAAGGGCTGGGCAGCGAGGTCTCTATAAATAAACCTGGTAGCTTATGCTGTATCAGCAACCCTTCCCACAATGCCGCTCTCACCCTCCCTTTCCCCACCTGTTACCTCTCTCTTCCCCCCCACCCCCCTCACAGTCCAAACTGATCTGGCCACAGAACTCAAATAAATGTTTGCAATGCGAAAGAATATTAATAAAATAAAACAGCCGAGGGCACATGCTTGTCTATTGACACACAGGTGCCAGTGCAGAAGTTATTGTCACATTTGCAAGTGTCAGATCAGGGTTGATAAATATATCAGGTGGTGGATGAAGTAATCATCTGCTGCAATTAACCATGCACAGACTCACCTCACTCCACAACCCCATAGCTGACCAAACACAGCTGCCAGCTGCCAATCAGGGTGTCACCATGGCAACAGACCAGCCTACTCCCTGACTCTAAGGCACAGGAAGAGAACCCCCCCCTCCCCCGTCGCTCCCACCCTCACCCTTCCCATGTCCGTATTGACCCCCTATCTTATTCCCTGTTAGGGTAATGGGAACACTGGTGCTATTGAGCCAAAGTTGGACACACCATGATAGTCATGTGAGGAAACGAGGGCAGGAAGGTGAAAACACAGTTTGATTATTATTGTCTGATTAAGAGAGCACTATCCTCTAAAAAGAGCTCATATATTTTCCCTTAAATATCTCAAAAACATTAATGTCAATATCTTTTAAATGGAGTGTAAAAACAGGCCTATACTACTGCAATGGTTGGTAAGTATGGGCGGCCATTCTGAGCAGGCATGGGTTAGTAGGGGTGCAGAAAAAGATGGCATGGATAAGATCTGCTTAATTCTCATAGAACTTGGAAGAACTAGAGGAACAGATATGCCAGTGTTACTGATTGTGCCATTTTGGAAGACCAAAATTACATTAACTTGATTTAAAAAAAAAAACAAAAAAAACAGGGAAACATCATCGAGAGCCACAGCTCCCAGAATTCAACAAGTTTATGATCCCAATCAAATGTGCTATCAACTTTGAGGTATATTTAGGTATCTTTCAATGATAGCCCTTACTTCCGAGCAATTCAAATAATTGAAAAAAAAAAAAAAATGGAAGTTTTTAGAGGAAGGACATCCTTATATTGTCATCTCTCTCAGTTGTCAGCTTTCCATAAGTTCCTTTAGCCCACTCGTGCATTGAGCGCCAAACTAGTCTGTTTTTGTGTGTACAATGTGTGGTTTGCAGTGGGTTGGGGAATATAAGGCAAGGATAATCTTCAAAGTATACTCTCTTGACTTCGAGCCCACGCAGACGTGTCTGACATGTGCGCAGTACGACTGCTTTGAGATACTCTTAGCACAGTCAAGAGCAGGCGCATGCACCTGCATCGGCAACACAATGCGGACTCTCCGTATGCATAGAAAGACTAAGTCTAGGGTGTACTTCGTTTGTCCGTCTGCTGTTCCCTCTCGTGCATGGTCGAGTGCTCAGCCTTTCAAAGTATACACTTTTGACCGCGAGTCAATACGGATGCGCTGGACGCACACAGACTATGACTGCTTTGTGAGACTCATTTATCAGTCAGTCAGTGGCAGGTGTATGCACAACAACACGTAAAGACACAATGCACAGTGCGCATGACGCAAATTTCGTCAGCATGTAGGCTGGTATTTCTACACACGCGGACAGTGCATGTGTGTTGATAATGACATTTGAATTACGCGCTCTGTGTTCTAACATACCGGCACACGGGAAATTAAATATAAGTTTCTTTTATTAAGGATTTTTGATTAAGGACTGAATGAACTGAGGGCTTGTGTTGCCACCTCCCATCCCAGAATCCTCCACTGGGTCATCACCTCAAAGAAACCTACACCTGATTGCCATTCGTGATTCGCTGAACACCCCAATATGCATGAGAATCCATCCTCAAAAGGGCTGCTGCAAAAATTTCAATATTTCCACTACGTTCAACACCCCTAACAGTGCTATGCGATAACCCCATCCAACCTTTCCTGGCGGCTAAACCCCAAACACTCCCACAGCAAACTTTAAACAGTCAGACCCCCCTAACTGAGTCAGTCCCCACACTATTAATAAAAGCCATCTGGGTAGACGCCTAAAACAGTGACACTGGTAAATTGAGAGCTCACACAGGGCATTAAAAATAAAATAAATCCCCCACCTCAAAATACATCATTACCTTTGGATGTATGATGACCGTCCACAGCAACAAGCAATACTAAAACAAGCACAGCACTGTCTGTACGTTAAAAATCCAAGTAACTAACCAATGCTCAAAACTAGTGGCCGAACGATATGCATTTTTAAATTGCCAATGCCTAGAGAGCAGAGTGGCTGGTAGCCGATGTAATGCCGATAAATACATAATACAATTTATTGACAGCAAATGAGATATATATATATATATATATATATAAAAAGTATTTACTCAAAATGGACAAGGCTGACAGTAGACGTAGGCAGTGGAATGGACACAAGGAAGAGCTACCTCTCCATTCCATTAAAGGGGTAGTTCACCCAAAAATGACCCACCCACACATTATATCACTTTTGAAGATATGGATTTAACCACTGGAGTTCTATGAATTCCTTCTATGTTTCCTTTATGTGATTTTTGGAGCTACAAAAGGTCTGATCACCTTTCACTTGCATTGTATGACCTACAGAGCAGAGATATTCTTCTAAAAATCTTTGTTTGTGTCCTGCTGAAGAAAAAAAAAACACATCTGGGATGGCATGAGGGTGAGTAAAAAATGAGAGAATTTTAATTTCTTTGGGTGAACTACCCCTTTAAGGCTAGGGTACATTTTGTTTTTCCGCTTGCCTTTCAGTCTTGAGCATGGACAAGCGCTCATCCTTTCAAAGTAGACGATTTTGACCGAGAGCCCATTCGGATGCATTCCGTGCATGCACACTACAGTCAATGCCAGGTGATTAAGTGGATGCCCCCCATGTGTGGAAAAAATAGGCTGAATGTGGACAGGCAGCGCATACTGTGCTGATGCCGAAATTTGTATCAAGTGCACTGAAAACCGAAGTTTGGCCTTCAATCAGCCAAGCGGACAAGGTTATCAGCAGACGCTGAAAACCTAAAAAATGGCCAAATATCGTCCGATTAATTGGCTTGTAAAAAATATTGGTCTATCACTATGTGAAACAGCTTAGAAAAGTTACCATTTGTACTGCCACACCTTTATTCTGCATTTCCATTTTTTATTATGCAAAGCATTACAATCACCAACACATGTTTAATGCCTACTTGTTGTAAACAGTTGCACGCCAACTGCTGTAATGTACAATTGCTGAGTCTCCACCCCTCTTTATCCTTGCATTTTAAACATGAGCCACGGGACCCTAAGGAGCTTACGTGGTGATCTCTCGATGAGACTGCACCTTCACAGCTCAAGACGACTGTGAGCTCGCTTTAACACCAGACTGGCTAATCTAAAGTGACCAGCACTAATCAAGCGCCCCTTGAGTAAAGAGCCACTTGCTCCGGTGGAGGTGGATGTTGACACAGAATCAGAAGCAGGCCTATTCACAATGTTTACTTTTTCTTGAGAAGAGGAAAGCAAGGATGATGCAAGAGAAAGACAGAAATGTGAACACCTGGACAAAAGTGTGAGTGAGAATAGGATATTGGGGAACGAGAAGGGAAACATTGCTTGGGTTTGAAAATTCTGTCATTATTTACTCACCCTCATGTTGACTTTCTTTTCACCATGGAACACAAATGGACAGCCTCAGTCAACATTCACTTTCGTTGCACAGAAAGCGATGCATTGAAAGTAAATGATGACAGACTTATATACTACCTGCCTAATTTCTCCTTTTTTGTTCCATGGAAGAGAAAGTCATTTGAGTTTGGAACAAACATGTAATGATAAAAGATAACAGAAAGATAACAGAAGTAAATGATGACAGAATGTTTATTTTTGGGTGAACTATTCCTTTAGTGTGGTTTCTGTGATGGGCCGGCTGCGTCAGGGGTGAGCTAGATGTTGGATGGACATGGTCTTGCAGGTACACTGCATGTGGTGAACAATAACATGTTTTTGTTCTGATTCAAGCCCACCACTAATCCAGCAGAAGGCGGAGAGACTGAGAGCCAATGAGCAAGAAGGGCATTTATCACTTTTCCCCTGAATATATGAAACAACAGATTTTATCAGCATGAAAAGATGACAATTATAGGCTGAGATTTCCACAATAGCCTCGTCTTGCACCCCAACACACTGTTCTTTATAAAGAAGGCCATGTGTAGGTGAGTTTAATTAGGCTAAACTGATTCAGTGAATCAGAACATTGAACAAAACACAATTATTTGTGGTGCTATTGATGCCACAATGTACTTTGTTATGAGGGTCCACTAAGTTTGTGGTGCAGTACATTTTAATAGACTGAACTGCTCTTAATGCTAAGAATTTTTCTCAGGGTATCAAATCCCTGTAAAAATAACATACAGTTTAAAAACTACACAAAACACTTTTCAAACCTTATCTGAATCAACTTCTTTATGCTGCCTTCACGTGCTATCGGAATTATTGTTAACACGAGTTTCCCACTCAGAAGTTGCACATGAATGACCCCTCAAGTCGTAATTATGACTGGGAAACTTGGAGATCATTTTGATACCCCAGTTTCTGAGATGGGAGGAATCCTACACTTTCAATATGGTGGAGAAGAGTACGGTTTCTGTAGTGAATGACAGGTTTTATTCATTTTTGTAAATACAGCTAATTGTTAGCGCTAACTGTTTTGGTCATATTCATTTATGTATATCAGCAACCATTTGATGCATGTTGTACATTTTTACACCGTAAAAATAGCTTGTATTTGACCAAAATTCCATTATCGTCAGCAAGCAGAGTAATACAATTTATGGTGTCAAAATAAAAGTTCCCCAAAAAATATATATGAATGAACGTTTTTTTTTTTTCGGCAACAAAGCACTTGAACACGACGTACTCATAATTACCACTTCAGAAGTGGGAAGTAGGATAATTCCGATAGCACATGAAGGCAGAATTAATCTGACCCAAGACCCAGATATGTAAATGATGTAATTTAATTTAATGTATTCAAATTTAAATAACTGATCTATTAAGCATGTCTGCCACATACCCCTAAACTTTGTTTGCCTAAAATCCAAATGTAGCAACATCGGAAACACTACACATAATGATAAAAAGTATACATCCATATACCAAAAGTTCCAACACAATGCCAAATCCCTCACATTTAAAAAAAGGATATCTGTGCTCCAATAGCCTTTATTTTGTGCTAAAAAATTTAAAATTCAGTATCAACTCTGGCTTTCACATGGCAAAATGTTCTTCCACCTTTAGACTGAAAACTGGTGAGCAAACAAACATTAAAGGCAGCGCAAACGAAAGGGACAAAGGGCAAGGAGCAGACAAGGTTGTTTTTCTCTGTCTCACAGACCAAACTCCATGCACCTTGGTTCAGGGCTGAGATTGACTGATATGTCTTCAGGTGTCCAATCAGCTAAAACACTTCCTTTGCCATGTGGATACAGAGGCCAATAAGACTTCCTGCAACTTCCCTGAACCCAGTGGGTTACTTGCTGTTATGTCTATTTTCAAGGGTTACTCAGGCATCTGAAAGGCAGTTATACACATAATGCTTGACATGCCAGACTGGGTTGAGGGGACAAAAATAGCAACAGGAGAGAAGTCAGTTGGATACACAGATAAAAATAAAAATAACAAATTAAGAAGAAAATGCAGAAACACTGTTACTTATCACCCCACCCCAGATCAATATATTAACTACAGTTATAGGCAATAACAAGTATGAACAATCAATACCAAAACAATTGTGGTATGCATCATAATGTAGGATGATATTCATAGAGTTAAAATGTTGAAGAGGACCTCATCAGCAGGTAGCAAGCTATAGGACAGACAGCAAAACTTCTGAATCCTTCTACAATCCAATTAGAAGGCATGATAAGAGTATGTGTGAAAATGCAGTCAATTGTCTTCTACAACTATTTTTTTGTCCCTATCAAGTCTACTGTACAAGTTGTGCATCAAGTGTGTTATTTATTACAAATTTTATGCATTGTCTCATGACAACTTTTAGCTAGCCTCCAATCCAACGCTTTATATTAAGAAAGGAAACATCAGTGAACTAATTTGGTTACTCGTTCCATCTTTATTTATGCAATTCAAATGACTGATGTATGTCATTAACCTGTAATGCGCTTCCCTAGTTTCATTCCAAAACCCTGATGTTTTCTTTCTTCTCTGGTACACAAAACTTATTTTCTTTAGATTTAGGTTACATTTTAGGTTAGGTTTAATTTTGTTTAACTTCATAAGAAAAATCGTAAGAAAACTTGTTCCAACTGTCATGTTTCTCTTTCTTCGGTGGTACACAATAGTGATTTTCCAATTTACATCATGGTTTGGTTTGGGTTAGGGGTTAAACATAGGAAAAATTGTAATAACATTATTTGTTGGTTTATTCTTCTCTATAGGAGTAAAATTCATACATCTTTGTAAGGCTGAACGATTTATCGAAATAAAATCGAAATCCCAATGTGACCCAGTGCGATTATCAAATCGCAAGGGCTGTGATTTAGTTAAATAAATAGTCTGAATACGTTGCCCGCTGTGCTGCGATTATGTGCGCAGCTGTTTGTCTGTGGTGTGTAGTGCTTTCTTAAACATGTAAACGGGGTCAGTGTATTACACATTTGGTTTCAGAGCAGTTCTGTGCTCAATACTCACAAATTCTTTCTATCTGATGCCCTGAGTGACTAATGGGCTCTGAGTTCTGTTCGCTGTGCTAACGTGCGCTGGTCGCAAGTGCCCTAGAATTACTTTAATCACACATTTGAGCAATTTCACATACCTCTATATTTGACTGCTACGATTTTTCTTAAAAAATTGAAATAATCCCATGACAGCGGGTTTTTGTGGACAGCAAGGCAGATGAAAGCATTTCATTGGATTAAAAGGCTGTTGTCAACTCAACTACAAGCAACCGTAACTTCTGTTCCTTCAGTTTTCAGAATAAAATCTTCCACCAAAATAATGCCCTTAAGGGTTTAACCGGACTGCATAGCAATGCTACAAGCAAGTTAAGAAATTATTGAAGAAATAAATTACTTTGATATTAATAATAATTATTATTTATTATATATTATTACTATAAAATAATATATTTCTATAATAATTTCTTAACATTATTATATTGAAATAATGTTTCATAATATATTTCAATTTATATATATTATAATTCAAGTTGACTGGGTCTCAAAAACATTATGATGAAAAATGAGCTGAACCTTTCACAAATTGGATCCCCCCCCCCCCAAAAACAATTAGAAAGCAGAGAGATGGATATTTTCCCCTGTGTTTCACGGTTTTATTTATTTATTTTTTGAGAGGATTCAAGTGTAAAAACTAGTGATCGACCGATATGGGTTTTTTCTCCAAAATCCAGAGTGCAGGGTGGCCGACAGGCTGACACAATGCCAATATATCACACGATTTAATATAGTAAATACCATAAATATAAAATTGCTAAAAAATTAATTAACTCTTAACACTATATTTTCTCAATTTCACACAAAACTTTAACTATGTAAAAAATAATATAATTTTTTTTTTTACTGTATTTTAAATGGTAGATAGCAGTTTCTTCTGATTTCTGTTTAGTCATAAAATTTTTGTAATTTATTTGCACATGAAGAAATTGTTAATATATTAGGAAGAAGGAAATAACAGTACACACAGTAGTCCAGCAACCATGGATGGCATGTCCACATTAGCAATCGCATTTTCTCAAAAAATACAGAACTAAACAAATTGTACATATAGTGCATAGTGAATATGACATTTACTTATAGTGCACATGAAGCATTTTTACTTTAAGTTGCACTCATGCGCTCGTGTCGATTATTATTTTTTATTTTATACCCTTTTCTCCCCCAATTTGGAGTGCCCAATTCCCACTACTTCGGTCATTGTGGTGGCGCAGTTACTCACCTCAATCCGGGTGGCGGAGAACAAGTCTCAGTTGCCTCCGCTTCTGAGACAGTCAATCCACGCATCTTATCACGTGACTCGCTGTGCATGACACCACGGAGAGTCACAGCATGTGGAGGCTCATGCTACTCTCCGCGATCCACGCACAACTTACCACGTGCCTCACTGAGAGCGAGAACCACTAATCCCGACCACGAGGAGGTTACCCCATGTGACTCTACCCTCCCTAGCAACTGGGCCAATTTGGTTGCTTAGGAGACCTGGCTGGAGTCACTCGGCATGCCCTGGATTCGAACACACGACTCCCGGGGGTGGTAGTCAGTGTCACTACTCGCTGAGCTACCCAGGCCCTGCTCGTGCTGATTATTTTTTTTTTTTCCTCCCCAACTTGGAATGCACAATTCCCAATGCGTTCTAAGTCCTCGTGTTGGCATAGTGACTCGCCTCAATCCTGGTGGCGGAGGATGAATCTCAGTTGCCTCAGCGTCTGAGACAGTCAATCCATGCATCTCATCACGTGGCTTGTTGAGCGCGTTACCGCGGAGACGTGGCGATTGTGGAGGCCCACGCTATTCTCCGCGGCATCCACGCACAACTCACCGAAAGTGAGAACCACACATTATAGCGACCACGAGGAGGTTACCCCATGTGACTCTACCCTCCCTGCAACCGGGCCAATTTGGCTGCTTAGGAGACCTGGCTGGAGTCACTCAGCATGCCCTGGATATGAACTCACGACTCCAGGGGTGGTAGTCAGCGTCAATACTCGCTGAGCTACCCAGGCCCTGCTTGTGGCGATTATTAAAAAATTCCGAATATCGGCCGATTTATCGGCCTTGCTGATATATCGGTCGACCACTAGTGAAAACCCTTTCTAGAACAGCATTTCCGGTCAGCAGTAAAGCATGGGAAAAACATGGTTTAATTTTGTTCAAAAGAAATCACAATATTTTTTTTTTTTTAAACATATCGCAGTTCAAATCACAATCACAATATTTAAAGAAAATCGCAATTCGATTTTTTGGTCCAAATTCAGCCCTACATCTTTGTATGAGCCACCTTGTATGTTTTCGCCATCTTGCAATATTATTACTACTTGTTATGAGATTGGGTTAAACTTTGTGTGATTTGTTCTTTGGGTCTGTTAACACAAATCAGGTCATTTAATGAAAGTGGGTTTAACACTGCCACAGCATTACTCCAGAGGTAAACAAATGACCCTTCCCAGGATGCTAGATGACCTTAAATCGTAATGCTATTTCCAGACTTGTGTGGTGTGGGGTTAGTCGTCTACAGTGGCTGTAGATAACTTGTTTGCAAACTTTCTTGAAATGGGCCAATTAATCAATTATATCGTAACTGCATTAAGCGGCTTAATGCTTGAAGGATAATTGAGTACCTTAATTGTAATCCTGAACTGACAACAGAATGGGAAGGACAGCAAATAATGAAGGTTGGACTAAGCAAGCCTATGTCTAACAACTCTATTGCAATTTTTCCATTTGTACAATTGCGAAGCAATGAATTGGTGGTCACTGGACTCCAACAACTTTTGTCAACATTTAAAATGCCATTTCCTGCAGCCTCCAAAACCTTAACAATAACCACTATTACTTGTTAGGTCTTCTTAATTTTAATAATGTGACAGCAACAATTTACTGGACATTAATAAGCCCTAGATTTGTCTGTTCTACAAATAATCAAATGCAACAATGGTCTTATGACATTATTCACAGTCCGCAATACCGATTGTCTGTATCTAAAAGGTGACTGGCTCTTTTACCTTCCTTTCTACATCCATTGACCATTGGGTGCTAGAGCCTCTTGGTTGGGCATTCCAATTTTTCCCATTCATTTTAATAGAAGTGGCCCGTCTCTGCTAAATAGTCTCTGGTCATACTTTACGCACACGTGCACACGCACACACAGATCAAGCGTAATGCTCCATGTGGTTTGTTTAGTGTTTGAGCAACTGTGAACTGTTACATTAATTCATTCTCCAGTGAGATTTCAGCTCGTAAGTATTTTAGCATTTAATTTGGAATGCAAAGCTTAAAACACAAAGGAAGAACTCAAAGGTCTGTCAAAATAAAAGTTCTGCTGAAATAAAAGCTCTGTTTAACTGGATGCATAAAATTAAAGACACTGTGAAAGAAAAATATTAACACTGTATAGTAAAATGTAATATTCTAAGTAATAGATCTAACACTACTAAAAACAATACTTTAATAATAAATGGTTTTATTTTAATCATTACTATCATTATTTATAATAATAATAATAATAATAATATGTAAGCTATACTCAAAAGCAAGTGTACTGAATATCAGTAGGCTGTTATACAGCTGTAGTAGATAATCAATTTTTTTCATTATTGTTATCATATATTCTGTGAAGCTCTGTTGTGCAGCAATTTATTTGACCAAAAACAAAATTGTAATTTTTCCATTTTCTTTTCATATTTTAATTTGATTAAATTTGTATGTAATAATTTGTTTAAATATCCAGAAATATTTAAATGGAAAACAGAATTTGTGACTGCAAGATGTTATACAATTCTTTTAATCAAGTCCTTTTCTGTGTACTTTCATAAGTAATCTGAGGCTATTTATTTGTTACCCAAGTATCAATTTAGTATCGATACTGAGGTACCAGAGCTGGTATCATACCGAAGCCAAGATTTTGGTATCGGAGCAACCCTAGTTGACGACAAGTCTGGGTTTAACACAATCAACCCACTTAAATTTATAGAAATCGGCAGTGGAACAAGCAAAATGTATTTTAACTAAAAAATCAAAAGGCATGACATCAATCTTTCAGTGTTTTATAAAAATGAATAACAATCCCAGAAAAGCTTTGTGACGTACATTGAGCACAATACAGTACACGCTGGTCTATAGAAGCATTCTGCTGCAGCTCTAAGATTCCCAGCAACAGAGCGATCACTGTGAGCTCACACCTCACGTAGAGCTCCCATAGCACACAGCACAAATTACAGCGCAGAAGTGATGCAAAGATTTAGCAGCAAGCTTCTGAAACCGTTTGAGAATGTTCAATCCCATGATTGTTTGAACAAGTTAAGACAATTATAGGAAAAGGAGTGCAAGTCTGTAGGGGTATCTGAAGTGTGGGAAAGATTTGACCAATTTATGTCCGGTCTAAAGGGAAATGCCCTTTGGGGGGGGGGGCATCTTTCTACTGTGAATAGCCTAATATTTATATTTTAACAAGCAGTTTAACCAACAACACAAGAACATAATACCCATTTTCAACAATTACATTTAGGTCCATCATGGTCCAAAGGTTTAATTGCATTAACTGACAAAATTATGCCTGGTGGTGCCTACCTATGTACCAATAAAAGATGACCAATGTTTTGACCAAACTGTATTGAAATTCAAACGAAATCAAGATCTAAGCTAGGTGTTTCCTCAAATTCCACAGCCATCACCACTCATCATGATGCCATCATTACTATATTGCCCTCGCTTCTTTCCCCAAAATAGATATCAATGCAGTTTTTGGTGCTGATGACTGAATTCATGATGAACATGACTTGCTGTCAAATGGAAACTGCATTTAAGTCATGAGGACATCTAAAGTTTACCACTGGCAGGAATTCAATACATTGTAGACATAATTTGACTGACCGCCTTGCCTTTTTACTTCATTGTACAATAGAATGCAATAATGTACATAACATTTTTGTGCAGGACTCACAGATTGAAACTCAACTGACCCTCAACATTCAAGCATGTTCAGACATTAAGGCTGCATTCTTGAGCAATGCATGCATGACCTGTGCACAAGTACACTTTATATAGATGTAAAGTGAGATTGTACTAACTTTTCGCTGGCTTCCGTAGCAGGTGTGACTGTGGCAAGCAGCGATTTTGATCTGGGCTGCCAATCCAGGATTCAGTCGCCAAGTTTGCGACCATTCTGTTAGAAGGCTGCGGCTTCTCCTCCACAGATGAAGTTATCACCATCTGAAATGCTTATGCGTTGGCCCGTGATATCCAAAGAATGACTCTAATCGAGTTTGTTGGGATCCCAAAAAGTACTTTCGAAAACGTCGCTGACATCAAGTATAGGATAATCCTTTCTCACATGCCTATAACTTCATTAAATAATCCAGTAGGGTACATCCAAAGGTAACTAAACTCAAGTTTGAACCATAAAGGCAAGATATAAAGATTAGGATTTAAATTTACACACAAAAATATCTTTACTTGTGAAATCCTGAAGTGACAGATAGCAGAAACTGATGAATGAAAAAGGCACCATTAAGTTATTTCAAACACCGTTTAATTTCTGTCCTTGTTATTCCCTTTATTACTATATGTTTTTCTAAGGCAATGGATTGGGTTTCAGGCAACAATGCTAACTTTTGGCATAAAAATATACATATTCAAACTATTTGTGTCATATATTTTATAGAGCTATATATATATATATATATATATATATATATATATACATATACATATATATATACTCTGCAACACACACACATATAGATATTTATATTTCTCTGTTTATATGGGGTTTAACTTATTTGGTTACTAAAGTTTGCATTACTTGTATTGTATCTAGACTCATTGTTCCATGATGCCGAGGGGATTCCATTTGTTAAAATATCAATAACTTTTTGAGAAAATGTTCACAGGAGTGGGATTTCACTGAGATCCTTGAGACAGTACCCCCCCACTTCAATTTTACAATCCAGATAATTCAGCAGCTGACAAGGAAACCAGAGCTAAACCTGGAAGTGTTGGTAGCCTTAAGGGTGGGGGTGGGGGTCTCAGTTTTCAACAGCATTTACCCCATCACTCTTGCTAAAAATAGTAAGCTTTTCTCATTTTCCGTCTAGGTATCCTACAGTGACTTAAATTGAGTCAAAAGGCAGGTACAGGTAGCAACAATGGGGTCGTGTTGCCCCTTTTCTTCAGTTATAACTTTGTAGCTCAATCCTGATATGCCAAATATGCAGGTCTAGGAGTGACTTCCTTGTGTGGGGGGGGGGAAAAACAAAGCTGCCCTTCCCGCTTTAGTGGAACTGGCAAAGTCCGCAGGTGTCTACAGGCGACCTTATTCGTTGGCAAGTCGCAAAAGAGGGGTGTAGCGAGCCAGGAGCTCAAAACACAGGCGAACAACCTATAGCTTGTGATAAATGTTTTCGTTGGCTGCAGGATCAAAACAAACACCTGCATTCACAACAACAATGACGAGTCAAAGTGCTGAAGTGCAAGTTACAGGCACAAAATGACCAAGTGGAGGAGGGATTGAAAACTGGCCGATTTCACTATACTTTTTTCACAATACAATGAGGGTGAGAACAGAATTTAGTCTCGATTATAGAGATGAAATGTCAAACGAATGGATAGGTAACAAGGAGAACGCGCTTCCATACGCAAAACATCTTCAGTTCGTTAAGAGGATGTGTTGCCGCTTTGCATTTAAAAATGCAAAGCTCAAAGAATTCAAACGCCTCTTCCGCTGGTCAATCAGTGACAATTCACTCAAAAATTCGGATTATAATCGTGGGTGCTCCCGCTGTCGTCCAATCTTGCGCGCTGTCAAGCCGACTCAAAGAACAATTGAGACCTTTCAGTTCGCGACTGAGAATTTTCTACTTTCCGTAGATCATAAAACAGATTTCAATGCGTCACCAAGCGTTTATGGGAAAAATATCAGCCGGTAAACACTCTGATTTACTTCCATCCTGAGCTGTCACGGCGAGCGCAATTCCGTTCAGTTTAGTGGGGCTTCCGCGTAGACTTTTCACTGATACATCTGCCGTCGTACTCCCGCTTTCTGGATTCCAAACCGCAACCGTGACGCTTCTTTTGTTTTGCTTTTCTTCGTCTTTGACTCGTACAATTGTTTTTCTCCGTAAAGTCTTTTCCAGTCAGTCTCAATTCATACTCGCTGCTTTCCCGTTATTACTCCTTGATGTCTAGCCTCACTGGCCGGCACTGCTTCCACGCCCTGCAATGAGGATTGTTCCATCAGCTATTCAAGTGGAGGGGGGACATAGGAGAGCCACTCTGTGGAGGAGCTCGGTTGACGCAGCACCCCACGCTTCAATGTTTAAACACCAAAAGCCGAGGGGCTGCCATGAGAACCATGAAACACGTTTTAAAGGAGTGACGCATGACTATGTGCTTATCCATATTTCATCAGATCAAACAAGGCTTCGTCACAAATCTCATATTCAAGAGGATTTAAATGACCAAGCACCCCCTTTCCAGCTTAGTTGCGCCACCAAACCGCTTCTCTCCATTTATAGAAGCTCTACAGATATAGATATTCACACAGCCCATATACATACATACATCCATATATATATATATATATATATATATAGGAATACATGTAACGTGATTACGTATTTAAAATACAAAATATAAGTAACTGTATTCCACTACAGTTACAATTTATATCATTGATAATTAGAATACAGTTACATTCAAAAAGTATTTTGATTACTGAAGAGATTACTTTGCATTTTACTGTCATTTGTTTCATTTAATATTTAGTCCTTTCAGATGGAAAACATTTATACATATAAATGATGCGATCCAAAGTGCATTTGAACAGCGGTGAAACACTTTCTTATGATGTGTTACATTCATACGAGCAGACAGAGAAGTTTGAAGTAAGTTTAGAGCAGAAGAAATAGAAATAAACCTTGTGTAAATTGTCAGCTTTACGCTAAACTAAAATGCTATTTCTAGCCATTTTACATGCACGTTACCAGGCACGATCATATTTTTTTATCAAGAAAATTCACGTTAGATCATAAGTCCTTTTTTTCTAGTAAAACTTTTGATATTAGGGCAAAAATTATATTCTTGATAATAATTTTTGTATTGTTTTCCTGTAAAAATATCTAAAAATCCTTAAAACAAATTGTTTTAGAAACAACACAGCATAAGATACTTAGGTTTTTCAGAGAATGTATTTTTTATAGTCAAAACAAGTGAAAAAAATCTACCAGTGCTGAAGAAGTAATCAAAAGTATTTAGAAAATGTTACTGACCTTGAGTAATCTAACGGAATATGTTACAAATTACATTTTACAGCATGTATTCTGTAATCTGTAGTGGAATATATTTCAAAAGTAACACTCCCAACCCTGTATATATATATATATATATATCTATCTCTGGAATCATTATAAGCAACCCCTGATTGAATATAATCGCATTCTTTGCAATGCAGCTAAACAATGGAACACGTTAAAACAGTTGTAACGTAATACAGCATGCAATACAACGTTATGCACACAATACATTACAGATAAGTCGGGTCTAATAATCTACAGTCATAAGCATGTTATTTTTTATTTGTAAAAATGACTTTGATGAGCAACAGTTAAATGTGCACGACAAATAATTATTTTCCGTGCTTTTCTTTTTTTTTTTTTTTCAGCAAACTTTTCTGTGCTAAAGCGCGCACACACGCCAATGTCCCCTTCCACAGAACTGCTCCTCAAATCTCTCTCCCGCCCCTTCTGCTAACGCGCGTGCATGGGTGCTACATTCTCCACCCCCCCGTGTGCGCGTTCGAAGGGTCTGTTGCTATCCGACGCCACGGCAGCTTATGTGCGATTGGTCAGGAGTTGTGCCTGTGGCTGTTTGAATTGGTCAGTTCGGTATGGGGGCGGAGAAGAGACGAGAGACTGCCCTTTTCCCTAGCTCGAAAATACAGACGCGGAAACAGGATGACGTGCCCGCGGATATAACACAAGGCTTCAGGTAGTTTGACACGGAAGGGGAGGAGGAGGAGAACATAACGAAAAGTTGAGATCGGGGAATTGTCATCAAATCAAATCAAATCAAATCAAATCAAATCAAATCACTTTATTGTCACACAGCCATGTACACATGTGCAATGGTGTGTGAAATTCTTGGGTGCAATGTTGCACCCAATCATCAGTGTTGCAATGAGGCAAACTTTAAGTGATCAGTTATGCTTAAATTAATAGTTCGGGTTCAATACAAGTTAAACTCATTTGACAGCATTTTCAGCATAATGTTGATCACTACATTTGTCCCTCCTTTGCCCATTTCCTTTGAAAAAAGAAGCAAAATCTGTTACAGTAAGGCACTTACAACATTACAATGCTCACTATTTCAAAAGTGCAGCCACAAGACATAAATAATACGTTTTTTGACATGATTTTAGTGTGATAAAATGTTTTATGTGTGAAGTTATATCCAATATTAAATATTTTTGCCTATTTTTAAGATTTACACATGTTCATTTCATAACAAAATTCCATTAAATTGAATTGTGTAATGTGTAAAAAAAATAAAAAAATTATATATATATATATATATATATATATATATATATATTCATTTTTTATTTTTATTTAGTTAAAGATAACTCAATTCAATTTAATGGAATTCTGTTTTGAAATTATGTGTCAATAAAATAAATTAAAAAAAAAGTTAGTGTAAAAACAATGACTTAAACAACTTTAAATTTAACAGAAGAATTAAAGTTAGTGCTTTTATCAAATTAAAAGCTTAAGATTTTTGGCTTTAAAAACTCCAAAAAAAGGCCCCATTCACTACCATTGTAAGTGCCACACTGTAACCCAGATTTTTTTTTTTATTTAAGAAAAGGAACATTATGCCACAAATGCTGAGCTGCACTTGCATTGAGCCTGGACTATTACTTTAACTTGAAATACCAATGAAACTGAACTGTTATTTAAAATAATAGTAATAGTAAGAGTTAAGCTCTCGGCCCAAGATTTATCAGAACAAGATATTACTCATAAAGTGCATTAGCCCAACTATACCTAAAATGAGTAATTTTTAAGATTTATGACATAAATTAAGGATGTACACACAGTAGAAAAGTAAAGGTAGAAACAGAGTATTTCAAAACCAACTTTTTCTTGTGCCAAAAACTTGCTTAAATCTTAAAATCGTTATATTTTAAAACGCCACGTGAATAATTTTTACAGATTAATTATCGTTATTAAACTAAACTTAAACTTTTAATGAAAACTTAGTTTTGAGATATACCTCTTCACAGAGTTTGAGTTACTGTAGGCTATTTACAGTTTTACTTCAGCTACATATGTGCACGATATACGGAGTTGCAATATCAAGTTTATTATGAGTTTTGTGTAATTTGACCATACTTTGGTTCGGAAGCATGTTTAAAACTCTAGTTACGTGTGGGATGGTAATTCCTCTCTCCGTTTTCCCCTAAAAGAGTATAAGGGAGGAGGTCGATGGTGGTGCAAAATGAGGTTAACCATGCTGTCATTTATCCTCAATGACTCCACAGAAGCCATTTATGCAGGGCCGTAACCACAATATACTTTGAGGGGGACAAGTCCCCCCAATAATTTATATCCTTGTTGCTGTTCTGCTGCAGTCCATTATGCACCGCTGTTTAACTGTCATTAAGTTGTTGCAGGAATAACATAATGGTTTAAAAAGTTTAATTTTTAGCATGCTCATTATTCTAACACCGTTTGCCAGTGTTATATGAGATAGCCAATCAACTCGATGAAGGCTGGACTCAAGTTTAAGATGCTAAGCGGGAACCTGGATTATTCCAGTGCCACGCATCAGCAAGCAGTTCAGGTTAAGAGTGTTTGTGTCATGTAAGATGTTAGTATCTAACTAAACATGCAATATTTGACCACTGTTTTATGATTGAAATTTTGTAAGGACCAACAGTAATTTCCAAGGGTGCAAACTATTCACCATTTGGCAAAATTTGCTGTTTTGAATTAAAAATATGTCACGTACAGTACTTGATTTGTATGTCATTCATAACTGTGAATGTGAAAACATTAACGGAGCCGTTTTCAGCAAATCAGGCTTAAGACAGAGCGAATGTGTGTATATTGTAAAGGAATTGAATGAATGTGGTAATCTGGCCACCTTTGAAGTAGCTTTTTAGAAATGTATTTTGTAATTGTCTGAGAAAATTATCTATATGAAAAGAAGTAGAGCGTTATCATCCAGATCAGAACTAGAACATGGGAAGAATTGTGACTTCTATTATGCTTTAAGGTTTTGGCAAGGACAGTGTCATATATTTTTAATGCAAATATTATTAGGTAATAATTAAAAATTCAAGATTTTCTAAATAATTTCCTTACGTCTTTAATTAATTCTGAATTTTGTACAGCATCTCCTAAGTCTACTTTTAAAAGAGACCATTATATTTTGAGTGTCTCGTCAGGTTTGTGCTAAAAAATTAGCCACCAGTTAAAGGAATAGTTCACCTAAAAATGGAAACTTTTACTCACTCATTTACTCACCCTTATGTTGTTCAAAACCCATATGCTGGGTTTTTTCTTGGAACATAAAAATAGATATTTTAAGCAGATCTATTCAATAGAATAACGGTTTATAGTGAGCAGGAGCTGTCAAGCTTCAAAAAGGACTATAGTATAGTATATACTATAGTAGTACTATAAAGCACTATTAAAAGTTCAGTATAGACATCATAACAGTAGTAAATATGACAAGTGCACTATGTTCCAAGCTTTCTGGGGCCATACAACAGCTATGTGTTGTATGGACTACTTTTATGGTATTTTTATAATTATTTTTTTTCTTTGGACCTTGACAGCAGTGTGCAGTCGTCAGTATGAACTGTTTTTGTATGGAAAAGAGCAGCATTAGGATTAGGGCTGCACCTAACGATTATTTTGATAATCGACTAATCTATTGATTATTAGAACGATTATTCGACTATTTGGGCGATTATTGCAATGATTAATCATTAGCTCTTAACCGACTATTCAGCTTGTGCTCTAACTTAAAAGGTTGTATTAAACGTGCTTGCTAACAATAAAGAGGACAAAATCATCTTTTAAAAATATCTCGAAATGACATTCACTGAATTAAAGAGAAAAATACTTTTTATTAAGTTTAATTCAGTAAAAATTTCACTATAAAAAAATCCTATTGTTATCAAGTGTATTTGTCTTTTTTTTTTTTTAATTTAAAATTGTCTAAAAATCCTTAAAACAAGATACATTTACTTGAGAAGCAACATATAAGATATTTAGACTTGCTTTAAGAGAATGTATCTTAAATATAAGTGTATTTTGTATATAAGTGTATTTTTTCACTTGGTTATACTTCTGCGAGTGCAGTAAAGACTAAAACTTATATTCAAGATCTATTCTCTAAAAGCAAGTCTAAATATCTTCTATGCTTCTCAGGTGAATGCATATTTTTTTTTAAAGGATTTTTAGATATTTTAAAATATTTGTATTTTTAATATTATATTCAACATTTTCAGATAAAAAAATAAATAAAAAAAATGTATTCTGCAGTATAGCTGTAAGTAAATGTACATTGTTTTAAAGGAGTTTTAGATATTTACATTGGAAAACAAGCCAAAACAAAAACAAATAAAAAAATGTATTTTTTTGCAGTGTATAATGGGGTGATATAAAAAGATTAAATCCATCTTTAACTCACAAAAAATCAAACTCTCTCTTATCAATAAAGCTGCATTTTACCAATTTTCTTAACGATAAGAAATCCACAGTGACATATATTATGACTCAATAAGTTGCCATCACGTTATAATCTAGCTGCATTAAGCGCGCACACTCGAGGGATGAACGTCCCCGCAACAGAGTGTACCTCAGCCAGGTGCAGTTTCAATCTCTCCCCCTTGGATCGGGACACTTCGCGCAACTCATAGAAGAGGTGCTGACCGCACAGAGAAATGCCAGTTTCCTAATTATTTTAACTTTAATAAAGCTATAACGCATTAAATAGAACTGCATTAAAGATGTAACGCCGGGGTGTTTCCTTTAAAGACGCTCGACACGCAAGTTTTTCTTAAGCTGATCGCCAGCTCCAGCTCTGCTTATTCCACAACAAGAGTGCTTCTGTATTTACTTATTTTGTATTTTTGCATTATAATTCCCTCATACTTTGCGATCTACATCACCTGAAGCTGTTTGGAAAGTTTAGAGTGCGTCTGGACTGTGAGTTGCAGTGCTGCTCTTGTGTGCAATCATTAGAGTTTCATATGATCTTATGTTACGTTAAGATCAAACGACTATTCGACAATGAAAATTTCGATAACGTCGACTAATCGTTCCAGCCCTAGTTAGGATTATTGAAGAAAAGATTCTACTGGGAGGAAAAAACGAGAGACAACCTGAGGGCAGTAAATAATTTCGTGTGTTTTCTTTTTGTTAGCCAGCTGACACAGTCATGTCACTTTACAGATATATCCATGATGAAAAGATATTCAAATTATATTCATCTTTTCTTTGAGACAGCACAGAAAAGACAGAAAAGATGACTGAAACAGGCAAATACAGACACAGTGTTTGTCTTGTACTGTGTGAACTTTAAAAATGCATGTATCTTTTAAAACCAAAAATTATAACATTTTGGGCCTTTATCGCATTTCAAGCCTTTATTCAAAAATGTATTGCATTCAGCGCCTTTACTATATTAAAGGGTCATGAAACACTAAATGTTACCAGATATGTATGTGTTACACATATGATAGAAGACAAAGTAGGTATCCATTATTTTAATATTTTAAGATGAAAGTGGTTAATTTAGGAATTTTTTGCGCTATTTTCGTCTTCCGGGTTTAAAATCAACATCGAGTCAACGTCACACGATGTGACGTGTCCCTGTACTATAGTGCATCGTCGCATCATCAGTGTCTCATAAATATTAATGAGACTGCGTGGCCTTATCCTAAGAGAATGGGCTGTCTCATGAGTATTCATTAAACCATGTGACAAGCGCTTCAAACTCTCAAGAGCCTCAGTGTCAGCTGACAAAGTTGACAATACCGATGCGAGTCCCCCCCACCTCGCGCCGTTGACAGAGGGACAGGACAGTCATTCAATCATTGCCAAAACCTTTTAAATGTTCGTGCAGCACGCATTTATTAACATGAGTTTTTTGAGATATGCGGTGAGGTGGACTGTCACTGACTGAGGCTTATTTGAGACACGGTTTACACTGATTGTCCCAGACACACAAACCCTGTCGATCCATCCTAAATGTAAGTGTGTTAACCAATCTAAGCACTTATATTTGTGAATCAACGTCTTGGAATAAGTCTCACAAGTTATTTAAGTGTTAAAAAAACATTCACATATTTTTAATACAGAGTACATATGGCTTGGCATTTACTTGTGCATTAAATTACAGATATAAAATGACCAGTGTGATTCTGTGTACTGTAAACAGTGTATACTTTATTTGTGCATTGTGTTATAAGCAATTGTGAGAATCTTTGATGATGTTAACTGCATTAGTGAAATAATGCTGAGTAACTAGATCAGACAGTTGTGTTCCTTCTTCCCTCACTCCGATGGATGTATCTTTTGAGAACTCAACTGTGCTGAAACAGGTGGTGTTGTGATCCTTAAAGGGAAAAACGGATGGCGTTCAACATATTTAGTTAGACTTTAACTTTGCCAGCTATACAAATCTTACAATTTGTCATACTTCATCCTGCTATTTAGTAAGAGCGGGCATGGGCAATTTAGATGACAGATTGCTTCCCTTTCTCCCTTGCCCTGCCCCACCCCACCCACAAGGGGAGGGAGGGGCCCTTGTTCTCACAGCTGTCCACACCCAGTTGAGTTGCATTTTTCGAAACGGTTGTGAGGTGGACTTGAGCTGAAAGAGGGCTGTTTCATGACCCTTTAAAGGACCAAAGAGGACCATTATATTTGTGACCTCAACACCCGTGATCCCCCACCCCCAAAATGGTTTGGTCTCCCCCAATGTTCAAGAGATGGTTATGGCCTTGCGTTTATGTGCATCTTTTCACGTATCTTTCTCTTACTAGATCGAAATGTCTGCTTTCAATCAGTGATATGCAAGTGTGTAATTTTTTTTTTTTTTTTTTGTCTTAAAATATCATGTAGTCACATAACAATTAACCTCGCCCAATTTGGAATCATGCGCAAGTCTATTTTATATACATCGATTTTCGTTCAAGCAAACAGAGAAAATTCACACACTAGTTCAAGATCAACATTTTAATGGCAAGTAGATGGACACTCCCAAACGAACTAAACAACAGGCAACTTCAAAGCAACAAAAACAATAAAATAACTAATGATATTCATAGCATTCACTTTGTAAAATTATAACAAGCAACAGCATGTGCATTTAATGGGCTTCCTTGATTAAAATTAACTACATGTGCACAAAATAATTAGACGTGCTTAATATGTTTAAGAAAATGCGCTAAAATAAATTTGGGGACACTACAATACTTTGCTGTCAAACCTCAAAAAACCTAAGTAAAAACAGTGCGCACCCCTCTGACAGCTGCGGCACCCCCCGTGCGTGTCACATTATTATTGTGGTGTGTAAAGCATAAACGCACAGATAAACGTCTACGTGTACAAGTGAGCAGGTTCTTGAGAGGAAATGCAACTCGGTTCCAATAAATCACCTTTGCAAAGCTCCCAGACACCCGAGATTAAAAACGCAAGGCGAAGATTCCGGGACTCACGTGCCTTGCAGCAAAATTCCACCCGGCAACTACACATTGTACCATGGTAACAGCGCTGCCATTGGTTCCGGGTGCGTTTTGAAATGACCAATGGGAGGGCCGGCCGCGGGTGATGCGTGTTGCTAGGTAAACATGATGCAGTGGGAAGATACGGTAGTCAAACTTCACTGAAGAAGCTAGCAAGCGCACAAGGAACGGCGGGGTAACACAGCAGCGAATTACAATTACACTGCGGGGAGGTTGCCGGGGTTGTGTTTCAGCTCTGCTCACGCTAGAGATGGGGTTTTTTTTTCTCCATTTCAAAGTGTGCATTACAGAGATACATGTGTCTGTTCGGACACATGCAAGTTAAATAAGGCAACAAATATGGGTTTTCCCACTAGGAGCAGAAGATGAGGACGGCATGCTGACCAAGACAAATCATATACTCTTCAGAGCTTTTATTTTCAACCTCCCTATTGACAGGCAGAATTGTCCAGATATACATCACAGCACTCCCAGCAAACACTTCCCATTGGCTTGTCCACCAACAGAGAAATATTTACAACTAAGTAAAAATACAGGGTGATGTCTGACCTCTTAGTCCCTAAATATGTAAAACAGTCACTTGTGTATGCTTTCTTTGGACCACATCTATTCATTATGTCCAAGTGCACTATAACAAAACATAGCAATTTTGGAATGAACACTTAAAACAGGTGGGATACAGAGCATTCATCTTGCAATATTCCTTGTAGAGAGGGGTAACCACCCTGTGTGCCATCTGCCACTCAAATTACACACAGTGACATTAAACAAACAAAACTAGTCTCAACATTTATTTCAGGACACCTGAACCTCTAAGTTACAAGTAAAATAAGTTTTAGTGCTTTTAAATAGCTTTTCAGTTAACTTTTATCTATACAAGAGAGACCACCCGATCTCTATTTCTGTGCTCAAAATTAGTAAGTGTTTTAGGGCACAGTGATGCACAGGATATGAAGCTGTAGCTTAAAAAAAAATGAGAAAGAAATCAAAACAGAACAGTTACCCTCATTACACTTAAGTTACCAATGACAAAAATGGCCCAATGTTGCCAGTGCCATGGAAGTTCTGCCAAGAATCTTAAGAGGGGGTAGAGTCAAGTTTACCATTACAGAAGTTTGAGGTTTCATCCATAAATAGGTTGTATGAGATGCCATGCTTGGAATGTTATGGATATGAACCCTAAAGCTGTCCAATGCTTTGGCCATGGCACCAGCATTTCAAATCACTCTGTTAAGTCACAGTTAGTGCTGTGGAACAAAATGACTAAACTGCCATCACAAAAACAACATTAGACTTTCTTTTTTTAGAATTCACAAATCAGTTTAAGGACACAAATGTTGGATTAATGCCAGAAAGTGATATAATACTGTACACTAAAAAAATAAAATAATTTAGCCTTTTTCTTATTCACAATGTATTTTTTTTAAATTGCCATCAGATTGAATTCTGTAATCTTTAACAAAATGCAATAAATAAAACATAACATTTTATTTAAAGATAACTCAATTCAATTTGATGGAAATGTATGAAATTGAAATGCATATATCATAAAATAATTTGAGTATATATACTGCATGTGTGTGTGTAAGTATATATATATATATATATATATATATATATATATATATATATATATATATATATACACACACACACACACACACACACACACACACACATTACATATACACCGATCAGCCACAACATTAAAACCACCTGCCTAATATTGTGTAGGTCCCCCTTGTGCCGCCAAAACAGCGCCAACCCGCATCTAAGAATAGCATTCTGAGATGATATTCCTCTCACCACAGTTGTACAGGGTGGTTACCCGAGTTACCATAGACTTAGTCAGTTCTAACCAGCCTGCCTAGAATTTACTCCAAATGGTACCAAAAACAAAAAACATCCAGTGAGTGGCAGTTCTGTGGATGGAAATGCCTTGTTGATGAGAGAGGTCCAACAGAGAATGGCCAGACTGGGTAGAGCTGACAGAATAGCATTCTGAGATGATATCCTTCTCAACACAATTGTACAGAGCGGTTATCTGAGTTACCGTAGACTTTGTCAGTTCGAACCAGTCTGGCCATTCTCTGTTGACCTCTCTCATCAACAAGCCGTTTCCATCCACAGAACTGCTGCTCGCTGGACGTTTTTTGTTTTTGGCACCATTCGGAGTAAATTCTAGAGACTGTTGTGTGTGAAAATCACAGGAGATCAGCAGTTACAGAAATACTCAAACTAGCCCATCTGGCACCAACAATCATCCCTGCGATCATCTAATCACCCAATCGTGTGGCAGCAGTGCAGTGTATAAAATCATGCAGATACGGGTCAGGAGCTTCAGTTAATGTTCACATCAACCATCAGAATATCAGTGATTTGGACTGTGGCATGATTGTTGGTGCCAGATGGGCTGGTTTGAATATTTCTGTAACTGCTGATCTCCTGGGATTTTCACACACAACAGTCTCTAGAATTTACACAGAATGGTGCCAAAAACAAAAAACATCCAGTGAGCGGCAGTTCTGTGGACGGAAATGCCTTGATGAGAGAGGTCAACAGAGAATGGCCAGACTGGTTAGAACTGACAAAGTCTACGGTAACTCAGATAACCGCTCCGTACAATTGTGGTGAGAAGAATATCATCTCAGAATGCTATTCTGAGATGGGGATTGGCGCTGTTTGGCAGCACGAGGGGGACCTACACAATATTAGGCGGGTTGTTTAAATGTTGTGGCTGATCGGTGTATATGCATTCATCCATACTGTACACACAAAAAATATTTCAGTCTATTTTTAAGATTCGCAAACATTTCCATCAAACTGAAATGAGTAATCTTTAAATAATCTACATTACTTTAAATTATTTACGTTTAATTTAATACTGAACATTATGCCTTAGTCATAATATGTATATTTTATTAAAGATTACTCAATTCAGTTTGATAGAAATTCATCATACAATTATGAAATGTTTAAATCTTACAAAATAGACAGGGTTTTTTAATTGGTAATATATATATATATGGTAATATAATCTTATTTTCTCATCGGTATGCTCACACATTTCACTTTCATAACAACATTCCATCAAATTGAAATGAATAATCATAAAAAAAAAAAAAAAAAACATTTTATGTTTTATGAATGTAATTTTGTTAAAAACTGCCCAATTCAATTTTATTGTATGAAAATGTATTTAGGAAATATAAATGCATAAATCTTAAAAATAGGCTAAAATATTTTTTGAGTGTATCATATCTAATTTCCGTAATACTTTTATTATTTTAATGCATATCTTTATTAATATAATATATGGGGGTGTTAAAGTAATATTGATTGTAACTTTATGAATGGTCTCACAAAGATAAAAAAAAAAAAAAAAAAAAAGAAGTGATTATTGTCACATCATGATATATTAAAAATAAATGTTCTGGTAAGAAAACACATATGTACCTGATAATCAGGAAGAGACAAAGATTGACAGTATCTGTCCACACGTGTCAGTGCACTTACACCTGACCCTTTCGTGGAGTGAGATGCAGGAGAATCCCCACTGTTAATCCCTGATGGGCCTTGCCCCCACTCTGCCCTCCCTTCCACAGGATGACCTTTCACCTGAAAACCACATATATAACAGTTACACAGATAGTCAATGAGAGACACAGCCAGGGCCTAACCAGTATCACCATTTTTTTGGCGCAGTTATGTACACTTATTTTATTCTGTGTGTGATTATATTACAAAGAGTTTACTGCTTTAATGCATGCATTTGGGTGCTCTAGATGTTATGCTAGGGAAACAATGGAGGGATTAAGGGTTATTCCGTTTCTTAAGGGGTTAAGAAGAGGTTGTAAGTGAGATCTGGTAGCACATGGGTCACTGATGTCAACGGTAGCCTCGAGGTAACGTCACAATAAGCAGCAAGATGTACAAGTTACCAAAATTAACAAAGCTAAATTACTACATGCTATGTACACCGATCAGCCACAACATTAAAACTACCTACCTAATATTCTGTAGGTCCCCCTCGTGCCGCCAAAACAGCGCCAACCCGCATCTAAGAATAGCATTCTGAGATGATATTCCTCTCACCACAGTTGTACAGGGTGGTTACCCGAGTTACCATAGACTTTGTCAGTTCTAACCAGTCCACATAGAATTTACTCCGAATGGTACCAAAAACAAAAAACATTCAGTGAGTGGCAGTTCTGTGGATGGAAATGCCTTGTTGATGAGAGAGGTCAACAGAGAATGGCCAGACTGGTTAGAACTGACAAAGTCTGCGGTAACTTGGATAACCGCTCTGTACAATTGTGGTGAGAAGAACAGCATCTCAGAGATGTGGGTTGGCACTGTTTTGGCAGCACGAGGGAGACCTACACAATATTAGGCAGGTAGTCTTAATGTTGTGGCTGATTGGTTTACAACTTTATATACTAAAATGGAAAAATCTCATATAACAGTATATAACTGGACTGTTAATATTAATGCTTTACCAGAGATTAAGAGAAAAATGCATGCATAGGGCTGTGATTGAATAGAAGTTAGTGGTGGTCCCTCCTCTGCTGCCTCTAGTGGTCAAGCCAAATAAGTGCATGAACCCTTAGAAGGTGGGAGAGAACAGCCTTTACAGAATAGAACATAGTGAATGACTGAAAGAAGGGCAGGAAAGGTGTTTTTAAACGCATAAATTGTTTCTGATAATGTATAATTGTCCCTAGCACAATGTCAAACCTCGCTATACTTTGAAAAGAGAGAAAACAAAGTAGCCTTTCACTGTCAAAAAGCATTCGCATGACCCCCCCCACCAAAAAAACATCTTTAAAAAAAAAAAAATAGGAAACTCATGCCATGTCAAATGCATCCTTCTGTATTTTGTGTACAACAGCATCATCAAATTATTTTTGGAAGTAGGCCTTCAGTTGTAAATTCCTCAATGGATCCCTACAATTCTGGACTTCCAAAAATAAAGAAAAAAAAGAGCAGTAAACAGTTCCGATAAGGTCTGTAACAGTTTAAGATGAAGTGCACAAGATTGTATTTAAACTTAATTAAAACTTAAGCTTTAATTTGTTCAGAGCAATGATCAAATGGATTTCAAATGTGTTTAGTTCTGAAAGCAAACCTGGCCATCTATACTATTAGCCTAGTGGTTTGGCTGACGTTTCTTTTGTGACTATGCAAAATAACAGTTCACACAGACACAAGAGTTGATGAACACGTGATATAATGGCAGGACTGGAATAAACTAAGGCCACTGGATTTGCCTAAGGACAAACCCATTAAAAAAATCCATCTAAAACACATTAAAAATATCTCCCCATTACAAGGCATGGGTGCTATAGACAATCTACTTCAGAGGAAATGATGCCCAACGTGAACATTTCCTACAAACCTATGAAAGCTGAACTGCTTTGTCTTTTTGTCTATACACGTTTTTATCTAAACATCCAATACTTTTAGAAGTTTTAATGTTATTTGCAAAGCAAAATAGGCATATACCTTTAGAATTACTAAAAAAAGAGTTTATATACTTGAATTTTTATTTAACAGATGTCTTTTTTTCTCATTGTTGTATATACATGTATGTCACACTCTTGTATCAGTTACATTATACAAATGAGCATCAAAATAAACAGACATTATGCTAGGGCTGCATGCTTATGACAAAAATCATAACTGTCTTTAATTTCCACTGATATTGTGATTACAATGAATAGAATTTACATTAAAATATTTATTTTGTGTGGGGCATCTGCATGCAAAATTGTTTACTATCAAAAACAAGCTGAGAACTGTGCTCCTTATTTACCTTATTGCTGTTTTATACATCAGTAAATAAAGACGAAAAAATAAAATATGGCAGAAACAATGATTGGAAAGACGTCAGAGATGGGCAGTCTGTCTGTGTCTGTTTTGGAAAAAGAGTTGGAGGTAAATAAAACATAGCACAATGTCAAATACAGTGTTCAGACCATATATTTATTTGTTAAAAATTATTTATTTTTAGTCTATTACAATAAAACACAATTATGATCAAATTGTGGCTTCCCATTCTTGTACATAAAGATGCATGATAAAATGTGATTGGCTAGAGCAGTTCGCCATTGTCGCTGCATCGTTCACACTTCAAGATCATTTGCCGATAATATCAAACATGCCTGAAAATATTGCAGTGTCTGTCACAGCTCAAGACTGGCTCAGATCACTTTGCTGAACTTCTCATACTTAACAAGCATAGGTGACCGTAGCAAACACCGATTTGGTGGTGATTCAGGGGTTTTGTCTAGGGATGCACCGATCGCTCTGATACTGACGTTTTTAACCGGATCGGGTATCGGTCCGACGAGCTCAATCCAAATCCGATACTGTGTGTTAGTGACTGTCCTTACTGTCAAACTACAAAAATGGCAAAAAGAACCAAAAAAGCACCATTGAATTAGTCTATATGACTCATTCAGTCTCTTGAAGACATACGATAGCTTAGTAAATCTCAAAAGGCTGTGTTTAATAAATAAATACACTGTATAGTCAGCATACGCCGTGCGCTTTAGTAAATGAGCAGTGCTCTGTTGTGTCACGCACATACGTAGACAACACGCGCGGGCTGATGACGTGCTACTGTTGCAGCTCTCAGAGCGGTGGGCAAGGTAAGCACTACATAGGAACAAAATTTCAGATGTAGATACTCGATAGTTTGGTTCGCTTATACCATGCATTGAGACCGGAACTGGAGAAGCAATTTATACGATTTTTAATTAAAAGCATATTAAACTACCGTGAACTAGCCCACAAACATACTCACATTTTTCCTGTAATGTTCCACCAAAATAAAAGTCCCAGGGTTTTAAAGTTGAGAAACTATGACTGAAATACACTACTGTTGTATAATATTTTTTTGTTTTGTTATTATTATTAATATTATTAATAATAAGTATTTTTATTGTTATTTTTATATAAAATTGCAATAATATTACATTGAAAGGGTTCCAAATAATAACTGTGTAATAGAAAAGTGGACTGATATCTTACTACAACTGAAGTGAAAAAGAAAAAATGATATAAATCAATTTATGTTTAGATACAAGATACAAGAGAAATTCTACTGAAAACTTTCACTGGAATTACTGTTAATTTTGCTGCTGCATTATCCAGTAGATTATTAAAAAAAGTTTTTCTTAATAGGCAACACATTATGTAATTGTTTGTTTTTCTTTTCTCAATTGTATAATGAAATAATGTGTAGGCAAGGCAAGTTTATTTATAAAGCAAATTTCACACAGTGGCAATTCAAAGTGCTTTCCATAAAAAAGTTATGTCAAGAGGTTTGTGTTTCTTTACATATAAAAGAGTACCCACAATCAGTTCCACACATTGAGGTATAGACATTCTAACTGATCAAGAAAACAAACACTGGTATCGGGATCGGTATTGGCCGATACTGAGAGTTCAGGTATCGGAATCAGAAGAGGAAAAATGGTATCCATGCATCCCTAGTTTTGTCGCAGACCTGGGAAATCTGTCTGAGGCTTAAGCAACACAATAAACAAAACTGTTATTCAACTTTTGAATCAATTTTAACACAAAGCGAGCAATGGAGATGGTGTTCCCCATGTCTGCAAAACACAACATACGAATATTTTGACACAACAGAAGACCTAAATTGAATGCTGTAATCGAAATTTCACGATTAGTTCATTGTGGAAGCTGTAATTGTAATCTCATCATATTTCTAAGAATATGATAGTTAGTATACTTAGTGTGTATTAAAATGTAATGATAGTAAATTAATTACAATAACTAATTGCTGAACTTAACTGTATGAACACATTTCACACAATATTTACAAAATAAAAATATTAGAAAACAAACTATCCACTAACAGACAGGTACATTTTGGAACTGACACCAAGAGGAATAATCATTTCTGTTAATCAGCCAACCAGGCAGTGATTGGCAGAAGCAGACAATCTCAAAATGGCTTAATATCGGCTGATTAATCACTATAGTAATAATATATCTTACTCTTCCCAAAACGTCTACAGAACATACTTTTTTTTAACCATTTCGGTCCCTCTTAATTTGTCATTTCTTTGTCAGTGGCAGTCACATAAGATAAAAGGACAAAGTTGGCTATATTTGCCTGTTGGCTTTCATAGATGTAATCACCTAGCAGAAGGTGGACAGCATGTGGTAAAATAAGGACCTGTCAGTGCATGCAGGAATCATTTTTATACGGCCAAAATCTCACATTCGGGGCTGGAAACCAAATACAGTATATTATGCTTAACTTTTTCCTTATCTCTGATATATAATATTATCATTTTGGCTGAAATAATGTTGCAGTGTTATTGAAGGATAATGAATTATCAATTTCGATTAAAAAGATTACTGTTGCGTCAGTCAAACCAGGTACACAAAGGCAAATAACTGATCCACACTAAATTAGTAGCATAAAAATGCTCAAACAGCCCTAAAAAGCACTGAATCTCCATTGAATGATCTTATGAAAAAGAGCATCCTCTGTAAAGCATATGCAAATAAATGTTATAATCACAGTTTGTTATAATTTAATAAGACATGATTTCACAGAATTGCAATAATATAGCAGCATATTCTAGCCTCAAATACACAAAAGCCATCTGAAACATTTAACTTATACTTTAGCCTGTGTCAGTGTGTAGCCTATTTTGGGTAATGCTCATATGTATATCATTAAAAAATATTAAGTAAGGTAGATCAAATGTCACTGATAGCTGAAATAGGTTTAAAGCATACCATTAAAAGATTTCTTGGATGGTTATCACACAGGTGGTTTTTTAGACCAACACTTCTGAAACTACCAGGTCCATTAAGTTGACAATTGACCTCCACCCCACCCGTTTTTGGACATAAGAGACAAAAATACCAATAACATTTGTACTCTGTAAAAACAGCAATTCTTAGACCTCAGTCCACATCATGCCCCTCAGTCCACCTCTCCAGCTCTTCCTCCTCTTCTCTCTGCCCGTCCTGTTCCTCCTATACTACGCATACGATGTGATTAAGCTTCTGTTAAGCCAGGCATAATCTCTAGAAGCTCTGGCTATTTAATTCTTGCTGTGCCAGCTTAGAGCAGTCATGGAGCCTGGAAAGGGGTGTGTGGAGGCATGCAGGCAGGCACACAGACAGGCACTTTGGCAGTCACAGTCAGTGCATGAAGAAGTCTCGCACTCCCACAGTGACAACAGGCCTTTTACATGGAGCCTCAGAGCCTATATTAACCATAGGCCTTGAAACAGTCATGTTTCAAATATAGGCTACTAAGACACACATTCAGGTGTTTTAAGCATTGTGCTGGCACATGCTCAATTCCAGATGCATGCATGTGCACAGACAGATAGCCTCTTGCATTCAAGTGATGAAGCAGACAGACAGACTGACGAGCTTGCTAATGAATTCATTTGGATGCCACTTTGAATCCAAGCTTCTAACAATTTGTGGAACCCATTTATGCAATAAGGATTTATCTAGGCCAATCCAAGTGCATGCTGTCTAAAGGTAGGCCAGAACTAGGAACACAAAAACCACAAGAAGTCACAGATCTTTAGATCACCTAAGGTCCTGTTTACACCTGGTATTAGCATGCATTTTGAGCGATCCTAACATAAGTGGTCAAGGAAGACACATCGCCGTGGATTTTACCTTAATAATAACTTAGGATGTGGAAAAGGCCAATAACCGATTAATCAGCCAATATTTATTGTTTTTTTTAAATCAAGAATGATACATTTCTTAGCCTTCCCTAATTATGACGGGCACAGAGGTTGAGGCTACAAGTGTCCAAACTAAATAAAATTTCAAAAGCATTTTATTGCGCAACCAAAATCCCAACACTTTAAACAAGGCCAAAATAAACTGGGGACTTTTATTTTGAAATGATAGAGACATGCCTTTGTTATAATGCTCTACCTGTAAATATTTAAATTAAGCTTTTATAGCCTATATATTCACCAGCTGAAGAGTTTTACATACATTATATTGTATATAAAACTGTACTGTTGTCTTAGTGCAGTGGTTAATTGACAGGCGAGTAGGCGGTGCTTCACTGCTGTTTGAACCCATTAGAACGGATGAGCTTTTACACTACGATCCCAATTTGGTCACATGCGTTTTCAACCACCTCCAAATGTAGCTGAAGCAGACAAATAACAAAATGTTTTGAACCCCATTTACACGTCTTTAGTGTCCTTCTGTTTCAAATGGATCTTAATACCAGGTTTAAACAGCCGGTAGAAAAAAATAAAAATAAAGAAATCTAGGTAAAGTAGCCCCAAATGAGACGTATGAACCTAGCGGTCAACTGATACAGGTTTCTCAATGGCTGAAGCTAGACACACTGAGTAAAGGCTGTGAGGCTGAAAAGTCTGTGTCCCCCCACTGTTGAAAAAAAAAAAAAAAAAAAAAAAAAAAAAAAAGAATAAAATCATTTTTCTAGTGAAATAGGCTAAAACAAATTTAATTATAGCAATTAAGATGTGTATATATATATATATATATATATATATATATATATAGGCTCAAAAAAATCTCAAATTGGCAAAATATCAGCAGATGAATCTGGTCTATCACTAGATGAAACTGTGCATATGATGACGGCCTACCTGATGGTGAATGTTGTGGCGACTATGCAAGAGTGGTTTTTGGACATGACACAATTTTACATTTTTCTCCATTATAAAAAGGCTGAGAGGTTTATAATTGTGGGCCCAAATGAAAGTACAGACAATTTCCTACATTTTCAGCAGTGATTTGGGGGGGGGGGGGGTCTGTGGAATTGACATAAACATGGTAAAATGTGTTAAACACAGTTTAATTTAACAAGTTTTGAGTGCTACACTCCTATTTTTACACTCAAAAAATTATTTATGGAGGCTGTTCACTTTATTTAAACAATTAATTTTGATTTAACACCATTGTATCAGGTTTCTTGTTCAAACACGACTGCATTGTGTTAAACTGACTTGAATAGGTGACTCTTTGTCTTAACTCGATGTGTTCATTTTGAAAGAGCTCGTTTCAATCAAGCTCGTTCAAAAAGTGCAACTGGCAGCAGGAAGTAAACAGTTAAGACGTAGTCGGCAGCAGTCATCAAGTGTTTCCATTTGAAAAGATCAATTTGATGTTGAGTAATTAAATTGGCATTAATTGTACTGAGTTTGTTAACTCTATACTTTATATATTTAAATAAATATATAACTTGACCAGATTGCCTTCTTTAATAAGTACAAACAACAGTTATTGTTTTTTTTTTAAATTTTGTTGTTTGTCTTGCATTGCCCTATATTGTCAAAATACAACGTATAATGGCAATTAAAAAGTAAAGAACTTACTGTGTATTGACAGAATCAGTTAACATTTTTATGTGATGTGCAAAGCAAGGTACATTAAAAACATTAAAATATTGATCTGGAACAGACACCTTTATTGTCGTGCATTTTAATTTGGACATAATATCTACTTACTGAACCATACACGAAAAAATCAGTTTGCATGTATTTAAGGTTTACATGCATGTAGCTTCTAATAAGAGGAGTTTTTTTTTTGAAGAAGGAATATACTTCTGTTCAAACATATGCTTATGATTGGATGCTGTCTCTGAGCGCGCACTTTTCCTCCATCAAGATGTTCACTGCTGTCCGAGTGGATTCAAAAGTAAGTAATCTCAAGTTCAATCATAACTTCTTATTATTTTTGTAATACGGGAACTACACAAATATTAAATTTAGATGTATCTACATAAACATCCCAAACAGTACTTAATGTTGGAAGAAGACATGCGGCAAGTTGCTGGTTTAGGAAACTGAAGTAACCTCTTAGTTTAACTTCAGTTTAATTATGATATTTTGGGATATATAGAATACATAACGAACAGCGACAGATATCTTAAGAATGTTTTGTCCGTCTACAGGATATTATTTTAAATGATACAGCATGTGCTTAACTTAAGCAGCTTCTCGGTGTATTGACAGAGGTACAATTCTACATTTTACATGCATTTTAACATTGAGGAATTTTTGTTTATTGGAATTAGCCTGTGATTCTTTAGATTAAGTTTATCTTTTATTTTTGTTAAGGTTACTGTTGTGTAATTTAACTGAAAGACTTATATGCTATTCGCTTTTCTCCCCATTCTAAAGAATATTGAGAGCTTATGCTACCTTCACGTGCTATCGGAATTATCGTAAATACGAGTTTCCCACTCGGAAGTTGCACATGAACTACCCCTCAAGTCGTAATTCTGACTGGGAAACTTGGAGATAATTGTGATACCCCAGTTTCTGAGATGGGAGGAGTCGTAAACTTTCAACATGGCGGAGAAGAGTACGGTTTCTGTACTCAATGACAGGTTTTCTACATTTTTCTACATACAGCTAATTGTTAATGCTTGCAGTTTCTGTCAAATTCATTGTATATCAGTAACCATTTCAAGCATTTTGTACATTTTCACACCGTGAAAATAGCTTGTATTTGACCAAAATTCCATTATTGTCAGCAAGCTAACTGAGTGATATACTGTGTCAAAATAAAAGTTCCTCAAGAAATATGCATGAATGAACCTGGCGTCGTATATGTTTCCTGTTTTTTCCGACATACAAATCCAGTTGTTAAATCCATGTCTTCTGAAGTGATATAATTAGTGTGGGTGAGAAACAGATTAATATTTAAGTCCTTTATTACTATAAATCTCCACTTTCACATTTACATCTGAAAGCCTGTTCAGTTTCACTTTCACATCTGAAAGTGTAAGTGGAGATTTGTAATAAAAAAGGACTTAAATATTGATCTGTTTATTGTATCTGAAGATATGGATTTAACCACTCGAGTCTTATAGATTACTTTTATTCTGCCTTTTTGTGCTTTTGGAGCTTCTCACTTGCATTGTATGGTCCTACAGAGCTGAGATATTTTTCTAAAATCTTCATTTGTGTTCTGCAGAAGAAAGTAAGTCATAAACATCTGGGATGGCATGAAGGTGAGTAAATGATAAGAGCATTTTCATTTTGGGGGGAACTATCCTTTTAAAGAAGATTTTCTTCCATGGAAGAAATAAAGTCATACAGGTCTGGAACAAGTGAGTAAATAATGACATAATTTTTTGTGTGAACTATGCTTTTATGTAGGTGAAATTGAAACAGATATTAATTAATTGTTCTTTAATTTTGCCACTTTTTTCTATTTCTGTATTTCAGGGCTGAAGATTCAGAAGAGCCAAATGTTGGATATTCACCAGTTGCCCTGTTAACAGCGGTCAGAGAACTCACAGGTGCTGCAATTTAGAGGTGTGAATCTTCACGTGCCTCACGATTCGTTTACGATTCAGAGGGTAACGATTCGATTATAAAACGATTCTCGATGCATCACAATGCATCTTGTTCTCCAATTATTTTATTAATAATGAGCAGTTACCGTTACATATGAATCTGTGGCAATGGATGTTCAAGAATCGCAGGTGATGGCCACTCGGCTGGCGTTACGCATCGACTCCATCACTCTAGATTTTGTGTCACTGTACAGAACAGGTATAGCGGTGTCTGTGAAAAAACTCTGAGAAGGGATTCTGTATCTCGGCTCCATGGTATGAAGGAGGGAGCGAAAGCAGGTGTTTTCCACGACCGAGTAAGGGCGGAGATCCTTTGCAATAAATGTGGCAATGGACTGTGTGATCTTTGCCCTTTCGGAGTCCTGAGGTAAATTTGATACCATTGCTTGTTGTATTGTTGGCTGATTAGCTGTGTTTTGCGGGGTTGCTGCTAACTATAGCTCTGGGTGAAAAAGGGAGATGTGATTCCTCGTATTTGTTGTGTTGCCAAAGTATTTAATCTTGGTTTGATATGTCTTGCACACAGTCTATTTTTCTACTTATCTTAGTAAAAACCGAAATGTGCCCAAATATCTGCTTTCAAGAAGTTAGGTGCATTTTTAAGCACCGGCTGCAGCTCTCCCTCTGCCATGTCTCCTATCTACGAACATCAGACACAAGTGCTTTGATTCCGGAGGACATAGGCAACTTTTGTATTAATATTTAATAAGACTACTTGCTTTATTTAAAAAGAGTACAGCATATACTGTATATGATATTTATGCATCGATGCAGAATCGTTCACGTCAGCATTACGATGCATCGTAATAACGATTATATTCCACAGCTCTACTGCAATTCACTACAATCTGGTCAGGAATTTCATTGTTCTTGAAAGTGAAGTCATCACCCACCTGCCCAGGCTTTTCAGATTTCTTTTTACGTTTGGACTAGTTTATGCATTGGATCCGAGTTACCCAAAAGAGTATTAAAGAAAGGTGGCTTTATAAGGTTTAAACGTTGAAGGATGTGCAACACTAATGCAGCTGTATACAAATTATCCTGTCGCTGTCAAATGTGCGGGTTTTTTTTTTCAGTGTTGTGCCTCATGTTTGTCAATAATTGTACCTTGTCGTTTAATATTAGCAGTTGCAAAACATTGAAGTAATACTACTAGCACATTTCGAGTCACCTAAAATTATATAGTTTAATAAAGTTAACATGGCTTAAAAAAACAAGTTAATAGAAAGCATATTCATGATTTCAAAAACATATATTTTTTAAGTTGTATAAATATATTAAGTTTGCAGAACTTAAAATTTTGAGTTGTGGTTAATTAAAATAAACATGAGTAATTGCATATTTTAATTGGACCAAAATCATTACTTTTAATTTATAGTTTCTGAGAAAAACAAGTTATACATACTTGAGACTTAGAAAATAGAATGAGAAAATAGAATTTTCATTTATAACTGGCATTACCTAGTTCTAGTAACTTGACCTAATCGACTTCATCTAATGTGATATAAATATGTAAGCTAAACAAGACAAGAAGGCTTAAATGTAGGAGAACATAACTGATTTAAGTTAAACGAACAACATTATTTCAAGTTAAACGAACACCATTCATTTATGTTAAACTAACACCATTCACATTCATTTATGTTAAACTAACACCATTCATTCAAGTTAGTTTTACATGGTCCATTTTATTGGGTTTAAATAGATTCCGTTTTGTTAAAAGAACTTGTTACAATCACGTGGAACCATTGCCCGTGATTGCATCACGTTCAGCCAAAATGTTATTTTTTTTTTAGAGTAACTGAAAGTGTAATCAAACAAAGCAACAACAACAAAAAAAAAATTATAAAAAAAAAAAATTCACACAAGGATCATCCTACACAAAGAAGATACACAATCTTCTTCCACCAACTAGGGGTGAAAAACTGGACGGTTTCTTTGGAAGCAAAATAACGTAACTTTAATTAAAACAAGGACCAAATGTTTTGCGAATTCCACCATTCCATTTGGTATCAGACTTAATAGTAGAGCTGTTATTGACAACTGATGATTGTACTTTTGAGTATGTTTAATGTGTCTGTAAATGTGCTTTTATATTTGTCTTTTTAATATTTTTATGTATTTTCTGCATTAATTCAATCATGGTGTTGTTAAGTAGAAAGGAAAATAAAACTTCAACTTCAACATGTTTAATTAACAAAGTTTGTGAGCAAATACAGATATACGATTATCTGCCACTACCGAGTTTGGTGGTTCTACATTTTATGCTACCTTGATTTAAAAATCACTGATAATTAATGGCAAAACTTAGAAAGAAATGTACATAACTTTGTTCTTTATGTCTCTACGTGTCTTTTATGTTTCAGAGTAACTGGGCTCAGTTATAAACAAAACACTGAAACAAAAAGCACATAATTAACTTATAAACATTCTGAACTCATTTCAACTGAATTGTGAATAGCCTCTGGCTAGGCTTACACTGAATTGGTATGTTTCTTAATTTTTTTTAATGTTCTTAATTCATTTTAATTGAATTTTGAATGATTCTGAAGCTCATTCCTTTTTAGCTGAAGCAGCCTCCGCTTTGGCTTTAACAGACTTGTCATATTTCTTGCAGTTTCGAGCTTTAAGGTGATTAATCAAATCAGTTGTGTTAAAAGTTTTAACTGTTGTTCCACCTCTTGAAATTCAAGTGTGCAAAACTTACAAATTGCAACTCTGTTGGCACTGCCACCTATTTCAAAGTAATTCTACAAAAGAGACATTTTCTTTCACACAAGGCACGAGATGTAGGTTAATTGTCCGACACATTTTTTCACCACCTTTTGTCAGGAAATAACTGGCCCTGATCATCGGCTGTATTTCAACAAATCGGCCTATTTCCAAAAGTGCAAATAATTGACTATATCCCCTGATACCGATGTTTGGCCGATTCATCAGTGCATCTCTAGGCATTTGTAAAACTTTGAGAATGACAGGTATTCACATTCTGCAGAAATCTGCAGTTTTGCATGCACAGATTATTTCTGTATGGTTCTCATTTAAGCCCCCTTGACTATATTGTTACCCTATCTGGAGAATAGCATAGGATTTATAGACAATTGGAAGAGTTTTTTGGGTAGACCTGACCTGCTAAAGAGAGACGGACTCCATCCCTCCAGGGAAGGTGCCGCTCTCCTCTCTAGAAATTTGGCTCATAGTCTTAATAGTGATAGTATTTGACTAACTGGGGCCCAGGTCAGGAAACAGACAGAATGACCTAACCATCCATCTACAAGCTGCCATGAGACATCACACAGGTCAAATAAACTACAACACAGAGAATTCATCACCTACACTACCGGTCAAAAGTTTTGAAACACTTGACTGAAATGTTTCTCATGATCTTAAAAATCTTTTGATCTGAAGGCGTATGCTTAAATGTTTGAAATCATTTTTGTAGACAAAAATATAATTGTGCCACCATATTAATTTATTTCATTATAAAACTAAAATTTAATTAAAAAAAAAAATAATAATAATTGATGACTTGGACCAAATAATAAAGAAAAGCAGCCAATAAGTGCCCAAATAGATGGTAACTCCTTCAATACTGTTCAAAAAGCATCCCAGGGTGATACCTCATGAAGTTGGTTGAGAAAATGTCAAGAGTACATGTCTGCAAATTCTAGGTAAAGGGTGACTACTCTGAAGATGCAAAAATGGAACTGTATGGGATTATAAGCAAGCAGGAAACCGCGCACCCTGAGGCCGCGTTCATTGTGACCGGGGACTTTAATAAAGCCAGTTTCAAATCAGTCGCACCAAAATATCACCAACATATTAGTTTTAACACACGAGGGGACCGGGTTTTGGACCATTGCTACTCTCCCTTCCGGGACGGCTACAAATCCCTCCCCCGCCCACCATTTGGCATATCGGACCACTCTTCCATTCTGCTTCTGCCCGCTTACAGGCAGAAACTGAAACAGGAAGCACCCACCCTCAGAACGATCCAGTGCTGGTCGGACCAATCAGACTCTATGCTACAAGACTGTTTTGATCACGCAGACTGGGAGATGTTCCGGTCCGCCTCTGATGATGACATCGAGCTTTACGCTGATAGCGCAACGTGTTTCATCAGAAAGTGCGTAGAGGACGTCGTTCCAACCAGAACAATACGGATCTATCCGAAGCAGAAACCTTGGATTAATAGCGATGTTCGCGCGGCACTTGATGCGCGGACCTCCGCTTTTAATTCCAGGATCGTGGAGGAGCATAAACTAGCCAGTTATGCTTGCTATCAGATCAGCAAAACGTCAGTACAGGAACAAGATTGGAGGACAGTTTAACACCACCAACTCTAGAAGCATATGGCAGGGAATTAACATCATCACGGACTTTAAAGGGAATAAAAACTCCGCCGCGAACACCGCTGCCTCTCTCCCGGATGAGCTAAATATTTTTATGCTCGTTTTGAGGGAAATAACACGCCCTCGCGGAGAGAGCTCTCGTGGTCGAGGCTACAGAGGTTAGTTCACTCTCCATCTCTGTAGCGGATGTAACCCGATCCTTCCGACGGATGAATATCCGCAAAGCCTCGTGTCCAGACGGCATTCCGGGCCACGTCATCAGAGCGTGCGCGAACCAACTGGCTGGTGTTTTTACGGACATTTTCAACCTTTTCCTCTCTTTGTCTGTAGTCCCCACATGCTTTAAAACGTCCACCATTGTGCCTGTTCCAAAGCAATCCAAAATAACTTGCTTAAATGACTGGCGTCCTGTTGCTCTGACCCCCATCATCAGCAAATGCTTTGAGAGACTAATCAGAGATTACATCTGCTCTGTGCTGCCTTCCTCACTTGACCCATTGCAGTTTGCTTACCGCAACAACCGCTCCACTGATGATGCCATTGCATCTACAATACACACTGCTCTCTCCCACCTGGAAAAAATGAACACTTATGTGAGAATACTGTTTGTAGACTACAGCTCAGCATTCAACACCATAGTGCCCTCCAAGCTTGATGAGAAACTCCGGGCTCTGGGCTTAAACAACTCGCTGTGCAGCTGGATCCTGGACTTCCTGTCAAGCAGACGCCAGGTGGTTAGAATAGGCAGCAACATCTCCTCATCACTGACCCTCAACACTGGAGCCCCACAGGGCTGTGTTCTCAGCCCACTCCTGTATTCCCTGTACACACATGACTGTGTGGCAACACACAGCTCCAATGCCATCATTAAGTTTGCTGATGATACGACGGTGGTAGGTTTGATCACTGACAATGATGAAACAGCCTACAGAGAGGAGCTGCACACTCTGACACGCTGGTGTCAGGAGCACAACCTCTCCCTCAACGTCAGTAAGACAAAGGAGCTTGTGGTGGACTTCAGGAGAAGAGATAGAGAACACAGTCCCATCACCATCAATGGAGCACCAGTGGAGAGAGTCAGCAGCTTCAAGTTCCTGGGTGTCCACATCACTGAGGAACTAACATGGTCCATCCACACTGAAGCCATTGTGAAGAAGGCTCATCAGCGCCTCTTCTTCCTGAGATGGCTGTAGAAGTTTGGAATGAACCGCCACATCCTCACACGGTTCTACACCTGCACTGTAGAGAGCATCCTGACTGGCTGCATCTCCACCTGGTACAGCAATAGCACAGCCCACAACCGCAAAGCCCTGCAAAATGTGGTGCGAACTGCCAGACACATCATCGGAGGTGAGCTTCCCTCCCTCCAGGACATATATACCAGGCGGTGTGTGAAAAAAGCTTGGAGGATCAGAGACTCCAGTCACCTGAGCCATGGGCTGTTCTCACTGCTACCATCAGGCAGGCGGTATCACAGCATCATGACCCGCACCAGCCGACTTCATGACAACTTCTTCCCCCAAGCAATCAGACTTTAGAACTCTTAATCTCCCATGATCAAACACATCAGCACTGCACTTTATTAATCTTATATCTCACTGTCATAAATTGTGTTATTATTCTATTATATTCTCTCTTAACAACTTACTATCAACCGACAGCCTGAATGTCAATACAGTACAATACAACCTACTGTACATTCTATATATACTTTTTGTTTTGTATAATGTGTATTCTATATTGTGTGTATTGTATACTGTACATTGTATGTTACTATTTGTATATTGTGTTGTGTGTAATTATGTGTATATTAGATTTTAAATTGTGTTGTAAATCTGATGTTTACTGTAAATTGGTATATGTCTTTATCACTGTCACGACTACTATGTTGCTCGGAACTGCACCCAAGAATTTCACACACTATTGCACATGTGTAAATGGTTGTGTGACAATAAAAGTGATTTGATTTTGATTTGAAATATAACACAGTTTTGATTTATTTTGGATTTTGTTTAGTCACAACATAATTCCCATAGTTCCATTTATGTTATTCCATAGTTTTGATGACTTTACTATTATTCTAAAATGTGAAAAAAAAGTAAATAAATAAATATATATATAATGGAATGGAGTGTTTCAAAAGTTTTGACCAGTTGTGTATATATCATACAAACTAACAAAGTTTTTGGTGTTACTCAGAGGACAGGATACAAGTTTAATACTTTTGAACTATTTATGCTTAATGTGACCATCAGATATAAACAAAAAAATCTCAGTCATCTTTTGCCCTTGCTACAGTACACAGATCACCCAGGCCGTATTCTGATTTCCTTGGTGAATTTGCAGATTTTCTATCAGATCAAGTAGTTACTGTGGATAGAGCTTTAATTGTTGGTGACTTCAACATTCACATAGATAATGAAAATGACACATTGGGATTAGCATCTATCGATATTCTCAACTCAACTGGAATCAGACCAAATGTGACAGGACCAACTCATCGCCATAATCATACGCTAGATTTAATTCTGTCATATGGAGTTGATGTTCTGCCACAGAGCGAAGACATCTCAGATCATTACCTTGTCTCTTGTATGCTGCGATTAGCTAATGTCACTCAATCTACACCACACTACTGTTCAGGTAGAACTATTCTTTCGACCACTAAAGATAGCTTCACTAATAATTTTCCAGATTTGTCTCAAATACTCAGTAAGCCAAAACGTCTAGAAGAACTTGATGTAATCACAGAAAATAAAAATAGTCTTCTCTAGCACTCTTGATAATGTTGCCCACCTTCGATTAAGGAAAATTGAAGAAAAAAGCCCCGCACCAGGGTAAATGATCACACTCATGCTCTCGAGAGCAGCTCAGAAAATGGAGCGCAAGTGGAAGTATACAAACTTAGAGGTATTTTGAGGTGCATTTAAGGATAGTGTCTGAAGCTACAGACAGGCACTAAAAACTGCCAGGTCAGCATATTTTAGCCAGGGCTTGACATTAAGGATTGTCATGTGCTTGTCCTTTGGATAAGTAAATTGGTCATTCACTTGTCCGAGTAAAAAAGGAAACATTTTTCAACTGTGGAGTAAATATAATTTTTTTCAGAAGCAATATCCTCATCAATATTATTATTCAGTCACTTGTTTCCCAGCAAGACATGATACAATCATGTACCAACTTACATTTACATTGTTGTTCTTGGCAAATCAAATAACAGGTAATTAAAAATGACAGTTCATTCAGAAATTAAAATTCTGTCATGATTACTCAACTTCATTTTGTTCCAAGCCCAGAGAAGTGAGAAATATAAAGGAAATACAAAAAGGCACAATGTTAGCCCCAGTCACCATTCACTTTCATTCATCTTTTTCCATACAATGAAAGTGAATGGTGACTGAGACTAACATTCTGCCTAACATCCCCTTTTGTGGTCCATGGAAGAATGAATGTCAAATGGGTTTGCGATACATTAGATGAGTAAGTTATGAGAGTATTACAATTTTTGGGTCAACTATCCCTTTAAGAGTTCAAGTCAATGCTCACCAGACTAAAGATGACACAATGCACTGAAAGTTAACATATGAAATCTTGAAAGAGGGGACCTGCTAAATCAGTTACGATGTTTATGAACAGCCTATATTTTATATATATATATTATATATATATATATATATATACAGTTGTGCTCAAAAGTTTGCATACCCTTTTGTAATAAATGTACCATTTTTAAAGAAAACATGAGTGAGCAAGCAAAACACATTTCTTTTATTTCTTATGGGATTCATATTCAACTGTAGGTTATAACAGAATGGCACAATCATAAAACAAAACATGGCAACAAAGAAAAAAATGAAATGACCCCTGTTCAAAAGTCTGCATACCCTTAGTTCTTAATACTGTGTATTGCCCCCTTTAGCATCAATGACAGCATGCAGTCTTTTGTAATAGTTGTCTATGAGGCCCCAAATTCTTGCAAGTGGTATAGCTGCCCATTCGTCTTGGCAAAATGCCTCCAGGTCATGCAAAATCTTTGGTTTTTTGCATGAACCGCATGTTTGAGATCTCCCCAGAGTGGCTCAATGATATCAAGGTCAGGAGACTGTGATGGCCATTCCAGGACCTTCACCTTTTTCTGCTGTAACCACTGGAGGGTCAACTTGGCCTTGTGCTTAGGGTCATTGTCGTGCTGGAAACTCCAAGAGCGTCCCATGCGCAGCTTTCGTGCAGAAGAATGCAAATTGTCTGCCAGTATTTTCTGATAACATGCTGTATTCATATTGCCATACATTTTCACAAGATTCCCCGTGCTTTAGAGCTCACACAGCCCCAAAACATCAGTAAGCCACCACCATGCTTCACAGTGGGGATGGTTTTCTTTTCACTATAGGCCTTGTTGACCCCTCTCCAAACATAGCGCTTATGGTTTTGACCATAAAGTTCTATTTTGGTCTCGTTACTCCAAATTACAGTGTGCCAGAAGCTGTAAGGCGTGTCAAAGTGTTGTCGGGCATATTGTAACTGGGCTTTTTTGTGGCATTGGCGCATTAAAGGCTTCTTTCTGCCAACTCGACCATGCAGCTCATTTTTGTTCAAATACTGTCGTATTGTGCTCCTTGAAACAACCACACCGTCTTTTTCCAAAGCAGCCTGTATTTCTCCTGAGGTTACCTGTGAGTTTTTCTTTGTATCCCGAACAATTCTTCTGGCAGTTGTGGCTGAAATCTTTCTTGGTCTACCTGAACTTGCCTTGGTATCAAGAGATCTCCAAATTGAACAGTACTGACTGGCATTTTCAAGGCTTTGGATATCTTTTTATATCCTTTTCCATCTTTATAAAGTTCCATTACCTTGTTATGCTGGTCTTTTGACAATTCTTTTCTGCTCCCCATGGCTCAGTATCTAGCCTGCTCAGTGCATCCACGTGAGAGCTAACACACTCATTTACTATTTGTACACAGACACTAATTGCAATTTAAAAAGCCACAGATGTGGGAAATTAACCTTTAATTGCCATTTAAACCTGTGTGTGTGTGCGTGTCACCTTATGTGTCTGTAACAAGGCCAAACATTCAAGGGTATGTAAACTTTTGATCAGGGCCATTTGGGTGATTCCTGTTATCATTATGATTTAAAAAGAAGCCAAACAACTATGTGATAATAAATGGCTTCATATGATCACTATCCTTAAATAAAATACATTTTTTTTGCATGATCAGTCATATTTTCATAATCAATGGCAAAATTTCACAATTTCTGCCAGGGTATGCAAACTTTTGAGCACAACTGTATACACACTGGCAGCCAAAAGTTTGGAATAATGTACATATTTTGCTCTTATGGAAAGAAATTTGTACTTTTATTCACCAAAGTTGCATTCAACTGATCACAATGTATAGTCAGAACATTAATAACGTGAAAAATTACTATTACAATTTGAAAAAAATGTTCAGAACTTTAACTACTTCAAAGACTTCATCAAAAAATCCTCCATGTGCAGCAATGACAGATTTGCAGATCCTTGGTATTCTAGCTGTCAGTTTATCCAGATACTCAGGTGATATTTCACCCCATGCTTCCTGTAGCACTTGCCATAGATGTAGCTGTGTTGTCGGGCACTTCTCACGCATCTTACAGTCTAGCTGATCCCACAAAAGCTCAATGGGGTTAAGATCCATAACACCGTTTTCCAATTATCTGTTGTCCAAAGTCTGTTTCTTTGCTCACTCTAACCCTTTCTTTTTGTTTTTCTGTTTCAAAAGTGCCTATTTCTTTGCAATTCTTGCCATAAGGCCTGCACCCCTGAGTCTTCTCCTTATTGTTGAACATGAAACTGGTGTTAGCTGAGGACATGTGAGGCATCTATTTCTCAAACTAGAGACTCTGATGTACTTATCCTCTTGTTTAGTTGTACATCTGGCCTTCCACATCTCTTTCTGTTCTTGTTAGAGCCAGTTATCCTTTGATTTTGAAGAATGTAGTGTACACTTTTGTATGAAATCTTCAGTTTTGGGCAATTTCAAGCATTGTATAGCCTTCATTCCTCAAAACAATGATCAACTGACTATTGCATATTGAGGAAACAAAAACAAACACAAAGACAATGTTAAGCTTCATTTAACCAACCAAATAGCTTTCAACTGTGTTTGATATAATGGCAAGTGATTTTCTAGTACAACAATAGCAATTTAGCATGATTACTCAATGATAAGGTGTTGGAATGATGGCTGCTGGAAATGGGGCCTGTCTAGATTTGACCAAAAATTACTTTTTTCAAATAGTGATGGTGCTGTATTTTACATCAGTAATGTCCTGACTATACTTCAGTTGAATGCCACTTTTGTGAATTAAAGTACCAAATTCCTTCCGAAACAGAACAATCTGTACATTATTCCAAACTTTTGGCCACCAGTGTATATATTAAAGATAGATAATAGGATGATGTTTTAAATATGTATGTTTATTATTAATATATTACTTAAATCAGTACATAGGCCTTCTTATATAATTCAATAGGCAGAAAAAAATACCTGTATTGTCAGATAGAGCTCTAGAGAGATGGAGATGAGAGATGTAACTGGTGTTTAAGGATGAAGTTGTCTGTTTTAAGCGTTTCTCTTCACCCAGCAGTATTTCACAAAGCATTTTTTTATTTTTTATTTTTTTGGCTATTTCTGCCTTTCTTGTGAAAGGTGCTGTAATATGAGCTGCACGATGTGTAGAGGCAAAATCAGATCACTCCAGTGTCACACGTAGTACTACAGTCTGCTTCGTTGTTCATAAACAGGAGCAAAAGTTTAATTGCGTCGCTTGTTTATAGAAATCATTCTTTTTATATAGGTGTAAAGACATTTGCATGTCGAATTAACAGGTTGAATTTCAGCAAAAATGTGACAGCGTGCTCAATGCGCGCTCACGCTAAACTCAACACATGTCCAATGAGCCGCGGAATGTTGTGAGAAGCAGTAGCACTAATCAGTCACCCTGATTCTAATATTACGATAGAAAGCAGGAACAAACAATCCTAGGTGTTTATTCAGTACTGTGGTTATACTGGTTAGAAATAAAGCCTTGACTGAACCAGATATTCCGTCGCAGCACAATAGTAATGGCTTCATAAATTTCTTTACTGATAAAATTAAAAACATCAGAAATAAAATTGGAATTATGCAATCGTCTCTCACAGCACCTCAGAAAACAGCGTCTCATAATTTTCATCACAAGCAACTTCAATCCTTCGCTGTCATAGGTCATGAAGAACTAACAAAATTTATCAAAACATCAAAAGCAACATATATGTTAGATACAATACCAACTAAGCTCTTAAACAGGTGTTCCCTATAATCTCAAAACTTGCACAGATCTAAATGTTGAGAGAAGGACCCAAGCGCAGATAAGCAAACAATGAGCTTTTATTTAAATAAACAGAAAACATACATAACAAAAACTCTCCTAATGGAGAAAAAGAAAACAAAGAAAACCAAACTAGAAATATAGCTGCAAGCAGCGATGACAGGTCCAAGCACCATGGGTCCATTTCCACCCGGTGGCTTTTGGAAAACAATGCAAGGTGGACACATGCATTTGGCATTTGACATTATTCTAAACAATTCTGAAGCAATCTGGGTAAATATAAAAGGACTATTTTCAAGTCTGTTGTAAGAGCCACACTTCTTGCTGCCAGGTGGTGGTGCTATGACCATGACCCAAAATAGTTATATCCATGTGATTAGCCCCTAAGACTAAACATACATCTACATTTTGATCTAAATCACACATTGCACTCAGAAGATACAAGACACTTCCTGTTCCCCATTTTTCACCATAAATGTATTGCTTTGCCATGGCAACAACTTTCAAAATATCAAAAATCCGTTTGCAATTTAGCATCTAGAATGTCTTGGCATGATGCTGCACAAATTTGGTCACATGAATCCCCTAGGAGGAGTATTTAAAAGTTCAGAGCCTGCGATTTTCAGAAAATCCAAAACGGCTGACTTCCTGTTGGGCAAGCTAATGACTGTAAGTATGAAAGTTGTTCGGCTTGATGAGAACAATATATGTACCAAGATTGGTGACTCTACATGAAAATGGGAGTGCTACAGAGACCCCGTTACATGCCCACCACACGCCAATGTGTGATATTTTGCCCAGTCCTAATGGCCAACGACCCTGATGTGTGTGCAAAATTTTATGAAATCTTAAGCATGCCAAGTGCCTCAAAAACACCCAAATTTAGGAAGAAAATAATAATAACAAATAATGCATTGCCATGGCAACAGTATTTAAGATATCAGATATCCCTTTAAAAATTTACATCAGCAGTGTCTTGACATTATTCTTAAGAATTCTGAAGCAATTCATGTAAAAATAAGAAGGCTATTTCAAAGTCTGTTAAAAGTGCTATACTTCCTACTGCCAGTTGGTGGCGCTATTACCGTGAACCATAATAGCCACGTCAAAGTGATCAGCCCCCATTACCAAACATACAGCTAAATTTTCATCAAAATCATACAATGCACACAGAAGATATAAGGAATGTCCTGTTTCACATTTTTTAGCCATACATTTATTGCTGCGTCATGGCGACACCGTTCAAAATATAAAAAATCCATTTGCAATTTAGCATCTTCAATGTCTTGGCATAAGGTTGCCTAAATTTGGTGACAGTCACATAAATCCCCTAGGATGAGTATTCAGAAGTTCCGGCCTGCAATTTTAAAAAAAAAATGCACATTTAATCCAAAATGGTCAACTTCCTGTTGGGCAGAGCTAATGACTATAATTTTGAAAGTTGTCCGGCTTGAAGAGAACAATATATGTCACAAGTTTGGTGACCGTAGAAAAAATTGACCCCACCACTTTTGTGAAAAGGTGGTGCTACAGCGCTCCCCAGCCACACCCATGTGTTAACTTTTTCCCAGGCCTAATTCCAGATCATACATTTTTCAAACAGTCCAAAATGGCCGAATTCCTGTTAGGCGGAGCTTATGACTGTCAGCGCTAAAAGTTGTCCGGCTTGATGAGATCTATAAATGTACAAAGTTTTGTGACTAGCTCAAAAGGGATGTGCTACAGAGCCCCCTCCACACGCCCATGTATGACATTATTGCCAAGCCCTAATGGCGATGACTCTGATGTGTGTGCAAAATTTCATGAGTTTTTAAGCATGTAAAGTGTCCAAAAGCCCCCGAAACCAAGAAAAAAATAATAATCTTTAGAAGAACAATAGGGCCTCCGCACTTTCAGTACTTGGGCCCTAATAATAATAATAATCCTTAGAAGAACAATAGGGCCTCCACACTTTCAGCGCTTGGGCCCTAATAAGAATAATCCCTAGAAGAACAATAGGACCGCCACACTTTCAGTACTTGGGGCCTAATAATCCTTAGAAGAAAAATAGTGCCTCCACACTTTCAGTGCTTAGGCCCTAAAAACAAAACAAATCCTCAAATCCTTTTATAAATTGTGTTCTACACAAAATATCTGAATTGAAACTTGCACTTTTCCACCATCGGGCCGAACAGAATGGAGCACAGTGAGGAACGGTTCCAGTAGCATTTCCACTTGAGCACAGTGCAGCACGGTATGATTTCATATAGTTCTTGGTCAGGATTTCTTGGCACTGTCAGCTAACCGTGCTCAACCATGCTGGTGATTTGGTTGTAGAACATGGCAACTCACAATTTTCAATTTGCCAACGCCAAGGTAAATTAATTGTTTCTAGGTAGCTGGCCAAGCAAACTAATATTTGAGTGAAGTTAATAAAAGTTCATAAAGAATGAGTGTAGTGTATCTTTATGATTTTTATGATGATGGTTTAACTAATATAGTACATTCTTTTTCTACATGCCTTTTTCATCAGGGGGGTAGATTACGACAGCTAGCTCATAAAGGGTGCTCTCACACTTGACTCGATTGCTTGGACTGAACCCGGGTTCGTTTCCTCCCCCCTCCCCCTGTTGGTCTCTGTTCACATCATATTTTTTGGGTCCGAACCTCGGTCTGATTACATCATCAACGTGAGTACAAGCGGCAGCTGCTTACTACTGTAACTAGGCAATAACTCAATAAGACATCAGCTTTGCTGTGTTATTGATGTATTCATCTCTTTTGATTTACCATCAAAACTTTACATGCACAAAATGACAATTATGTTTGTCTGCCACGGATGCATTGAATGCGCAATGAGGTGAAAAATATTAGCGTTTGTCTGCTGCAAGCCAGCGGATGCATTGCAAGAGTGAAGAATGTGAGCTGCTCTCTGAAGGTGAATTATTTGGACACAAGCTGGTATGAGAAATTAATTAAACCATAATAACTGCGATCGGGAGCCTGCAAAGATGCAAATTATACGTCATCAATAAGGGTTCACTTCTGCGATTTGGTACGACTGTGTTCATATTAGCAGCAAACAGCACCAGAGTTTATATGAACCATACCCTAGCCCACCTTTTCAAGTGGACTCTGGTGCAGTTCGCGGGTGTGCACCAGAGTTCGGAAAACAGCGTTCACACCACCCAAGCGAACCGAACTTTGAAGTAATTCGATCACGGGTGTGCACCAAAAGTACTAGTGTGAAAGCACCCTAAAACTCATAATATATCATATTATTATATTTTGTCAATAAATCTCCTTTTAGCTAGTCTGGGAAGTTTTACCTTTGTGCATTTGTGTCCAGTGGCACAAACAACCCCTCAGCATATGATGGTAAACCTCAGCCTTTTTCTTTTTCCTTTCCTTTTTGCAAATGGGCTATGACTTTTCTGTACTTCAGCAACATAAAAACCAGTCCCATGTATACTATACGAAACGTTTTATAACCCCAACACTGGCATGTTTATAAAGACTTTATAAATATTAAGGAAGTTGGATCTATAGCCTAGTGGCTAATATATGTGCTCCAGACATTGAGCCATGGTGCTCATGCAGGAGATGCTGGCTCAAATATACCCCTTACCGAGATTTCCTGATTGAGTTCCCATCTTCTCAGAATTTCCTGTCATCTCACTACTTGCTTCATCAATCAAATAAAGAATAAACTTATGGACTCAGAATTAACAGTAGCTGAATTAAAAAGCAAAGTCTACACTGAGATTTTAATATGTCTCAAAAGTCATCACATCTTGACTTTAAATGACTTCTCTCATGGAACAGGGATTTGCAAGGGATGGATAAAGATTACTAAAATGGTGAAGGAAGTATTTTAGGAGCAACTCAAAACATCTTTATCCCATCCAGCTCCATCAATGACTACCTCTCTCTTTCTCTCTCTCTGACACACATCCATCTTTACACCTTTCCTTTATGTCTTTAGATTGAATAGGAGTTTCATTTAACTTGACTTATTGAGATCTCTTCTCTCAAAGTTTATTCAACTTTCCTGTTACCTTTCCCATCTTCCATGGACTCACTCCTCCATGCTTTCAAACTCATTCACCCTCACTCTCTCTTCATCTCAGAGCTGTGTTAAGCAGGTCAGCAAGGCAGGGATGCTGAGAGGAAAAAAGATATCCACCAAGAAAATCAGCCCATGATCTTTTCACACATAAGCACAGAGGATGCTAAAACAATCACACATTCTGAGATATCAAACTGATCTAACACAAACATGCATACACACTAATGTAAGTGCTTAAAGGGATGGTTCATCCAGAATGTTAGCCTAAGTCACCATTCATTTAGGGCTGGGCGGTTTTTCAGATTTTTCCAGTTCATTTGAATTTGCATTTGGACATATTTTTATTTCTTTAAAATCGAGATTTTGCATAAAAACATCTGAAAGCTATAGTTAGATACATTGAAAATCTACCAAAGGCTGAATAAGGAAGAGAAAAAATTCACAAAGCTTGTCACTCCCGTTCTGATCAGCTGCACATGTGTGGCGTGCTCCAAATGAACATGACACTTTAACAAGGAGACTGATATAAAAGACAGCGGTAATATTCCCAGTACAATTGTTCAGTGTGATTGTAACTCAACTTCGTCCATCATGCATGTATACACAGGCTTAAGATCATAACTGGCCTCAGCATGTGCATGTTGATGAACAGTCTCCTTTCTTTTCTTTTTACCCATAAAAAAGCATTGGTTACATGACAGGCGTAACCAACTTCATTTCAGATCAGATGGATATAGGCTATATATGGGAGAATCAAACATCCACTGCTCCTTTTACAATGATGATTCAGATAGATCGCTAATCATTGCTTTGTTCTGTGACGTGTTTCAAGTGTACTGCATCTATAGCCAACATTTGGCAAGCAATCATTTTGACAAACTTTGCTAGTTGAATTGTAATGATAAATTATTTCATATTACTGTGCTGCTCAGCGTGAACCGCTAGAGGGCGCGTCTCTATCTGCAGGGGTTTATGAATATACACACAAATGGTTTGATATACAATGAGTCCTTTTTTGATAAACTTGATAATTTATAGATATTGATTTCTAGAAAGCTTTCTAGATAGACTTGGTTTAGAGAAAAATGGATACCTACACTGGCTAAGAAGTATTTTGTCGTTTTCTTATTTTATTCTATTATTTCTGAATATCTGGGTTTATCAGATTTTAATTTATTTTACATTTACACTCTGTTGACAACTTCTCCCTATGGTGCATTTGGTGTGTTTGTAAATTTTTCTTGTGCACTTTTGTTTCCTATGAAAAGAACTTGGGTTTCTAACCAGGTTGGCCTTGCGTTCTAATAAAGCAATCTGAACCATGTGAGTACATTTAAAAGTTGAGAAAAATCAAATTGTGAATCATCCAAAGGTTTAATAAAAATTATATTTTATTTTTTTGCCATATCACCCAGCCCTACATTCACTTTCATTACATCTTTTGTGTTCTACAACAGAAAGTCAAACAGGGTTGGAACAAAATGAGGGCGAGTAAATTACAGAATTATAATTTTTTTTTAGAAAAAAAGAATTTTTTTAGGTGAGCTATCATGCAAGAATCAACTTTCTATCAGCACACAATGCAAACAGAATGCATAGATTGTAGCACAGCATACTCATTGCTTAGCCTGCCTTTCTCTGGACAAAGGGATAGGAAGAGGCCTACAAATATAGTCAGAAACTTAAAAATCCTCATCTTTATTTTGAGGATGACCAACCAGATCATATAGATCAGGTTTTTTTTTTTAATTTCTGATGCCAAGGAACCCCAAATATGATGATCCCCCAGCAAGGGACCCCCATATGTAAAAACAACCATATATTTGTATGTGTATAATAATGCATATTCATGAGTTGAGACATTTTTGTTGTGCACAAGCAGTAAGTGTGATGTTATACAAGCAGTGCATGTGATCTTATTAATCCAGCATCGTTGTTTGCAAAATTTAATAATAAGTGTTTATATTATAATAAAGCAAAAATAAATTTTTCAAATGTTATCTAGAAAATATTTGCTTTGTATTAAAGTTGAAGTATATCACTTTTTCAGTGTTAAAATACTTTTTATCCCAGCTTAATAGGCAGAGACATTTATAAGTAAGCCATTAATGGGTTCATAATGTAAACACTGTCTCTCTGGTGCTATAAACATTCCTGTGTTTGTTTTGAGCGGCATGCTTAGACCCCACCCACCAATATTACTCAACCAAAGGCGTGAGTTGGGGGCGGGACTATCTGACTTTTTAATCAACAGCACATGTATGAAGGTAAATCAGTAGCAAAACTTGAAAGCTTGCATATTTGGATCTGAGAACTTGTACAATAAATATTTGTACTCTTAAGTTGAAATTTACACTCACAGCACTGATGTGAAAACTTGTAAAATACAAATTTGTAGTTGAATGTTGCAATCTGCACTCACAAATAATAATTCAAAGCTTGTGTTCTGAATTAACAATTGCAGACAAGTAGTCACAAATGTGTAAAATGACATTCACATAAACACAACTACAGACAAAAGGTTGTTTATTTACAACCTCTCAAATCTGGCACTGCAACTTTAAATCTTCACGACTTGACTTTTGCAACTACTTTTGTGAAAATCCTGTAGCAAAACTCATTTGTAAACTTGTAAACACTGATGCGAGAGAGCAAAACCAGTGTTTGGCAGGGGAGGGGGCAATTAAGTTGTTTTATTGGTTGATGCCTAGTCAACGAAATGGGACGTTTTTGTACGCTATGAAGTCACGCCACAGCACCAGCCTGTGCCTTTTTAATAGGGCAAAGTAGCGATGGGAAGTCCGATACTTTTCCACGAACCGGTTTGTTTCAATTAACTCATTCAAAAAAATTATTCAACAGTTCTTTTACTTTAGCACGTAATGACATCACTAAGAGTAGCATGAGCCTCCACATGCTGGGAGTCTCCACGGTGTCATGCACAATGAGCCACGTGATAAGATGCGTGGATTGACGGTCTCAGAAGCGGAGGCAACTGAGACTTGTCCTCCGCCACCCGGATAGAGGTAACCGCGCCACCATGAGGACCTACTAAGTAGTGGGAATTGGGCATTCCAAATTGGGGAGAAAAGGGGATAGTTTTTTTTTTAAATATAATAATAATTCCCACAAGTTCCACGTTCATCGAGCGGGAAATTCCTGCTCACTTTTATTCATTTTACAGTGCAGCTGCGAATTATTATTATAATTTCTTTTCTCCCCTTTTTTCCCCAATTTGGAATGCCCAACTCCCAATGCGCTCTAAGTCCTTGTGGTGGCGTAGTGACTCGCCTCAATCCAGGAGTCAAAGGACGAATCTCAGTTGCCTCCACATCGGAGACCGTCAATCCGCGCATCTTATCACGTGGCTTGTTGAGCGCATTACCGCGAAGACGTAGCATGTGTGGAGGTTTCACGATATTCTTCGTGGCATCCACGCACAACTCACCATGCGCCCCACCGAGAACGAGAACCACACATTATAGCGAACAAGAGGAGCTTACCCCATGTGACTCTACCCTCCCTAGCAACGGGGCCAATTTGGCTGCTTAGGAGACCTAGCTGGAGTAACTCAGCATGCCCTGGATTTGAACTCGCGACTCCAGGGGTGGTAGTCAGCGTCAATACTCACTGAGCTACCCAGGCCCCCGCAGCTGCGAATTACTAAACCAATAGATACAGATGAACAAATCAATAAACTTGTATTTGTATCAAATTGTAACACCAGAAGATGCGTGAGTAACTTCGCTCTATCTCTCCCTCTCTCTCACGTGCAGCTGTCATCAGTGCGTTGAGCGCTTGAGTTTAGTGTGAGTGAGCGCAGTGAGGGAGCGCTCTGTTGGATAGTTACTGTGCTTAAGATATTACAGATGTATAAAATTTTCGAAACCTGTTAATATGACATGCAAATGCCGTTATACTGTATTTCTGTTAGCAAGTGATGCAATAAAACTATCACTCCTGTTAATAATTAAAGCTGTTGGCATGAAGCCTCCACACGCGCTATGTCTCTCAATGTCGCTCAACAAGCCACGTGATAAGATGCGCGGGTTGACGGTCTCAGACGCGGAGGCAACTGGGATTCGTCCACCGCCACCCGGACTGAGGCGAATCACTACGCGACCACGAGGACTTAAAAGCACATTGGGAACTGGGCATTCCAAATTGGGGAGAAAAGGGGATAATTTTTTTTTTAAAATATAATAATAATTCCCGCAAGTTCCACGTTCATCGAGCGGGAAATTCCTGCTCAATTTTATTCATTTTACAGTGCAACTGCGAATTATTATTATAATTTCTTTTCTCCCCAATTTGGAATGCCCAACTCCCAATGCGCTCTAAGTCCTCGTGGTGGCGTAGTGACTCGCCTCAATCCAGGAGGCATAGGACGAATCTCACTTGCCTCCACGTCGGAGACCGTCAATCCGCGCATCTTATCACATGGCTTGTTGAGCGCATTACCGCGAAGACGTAGCACGTGTGGAGGTTTCACGATATTCTTCGTGGCATCCACGCACAACTCACCATGCGCCCCACCGAGAACGAGAACCACACATTATAGCGAACAAGAGGAGCTTACCCCATGTGACTCTACCCTCCCTAGCAACGGGGCCAATTTGGCTGCTTAGGAGAGCTAGCTGGAGTAACTCAGCACGCCCTGGATTCGAACTCGCGACCAAATGTAACATTCATTTACATTTGTCAGCTGAGTTTTAGCATGCTTTGATTAAATACTATTTAATAAAACAAAATCATATTTTCAGTAAAACAAAAGCATATTTCCAGTACGTTTTATTTGTTATTAAAGAAATTTACATTTCGTCAAACCCTCGGGACATGCATGCTCACATCAGCAGCTCACTCATCGGTTCTTCGGACATGTCCATTAGAGACTGTTCTCAGTTCAGTGTACTGTTTCGAGAGTTCTCGTGACTGAGTCAGTGTACTGTTGAGCTGAGAACTGCTGTGACCAGATCATCATACATTGATAAGACGGATGTCATACAATTAAGTCATAAACATATTTCCAGTATGTTTTATTTGTTATACATTTTGCTGTACAGAAAAATACACCAGTAACAAACATTTGGCCCCCCTTAATCACACGACCCACGCATACTCAGTATCATCAGTTCTCAGTACGTTGGACACCTCCAAAAGATGTGATTCTCAGTTCAGTGTTCTGCTGGCTCAAGAACTGCTGCGAGCGACTCGTCATACTGTTGACGAGAACTTTTACGACCGAAGTGTTCAGTCCGATTTGTGAACTAGTTGGAGCAGTTCACTGCAAAGAATAGTGTGGAAAAGCAGATAATACCAGTTCTAGGATCATATAACTTCCGGTTATCGGCTTATTTCAAGTCGGAGTGTCAGGCAGTTCCGAGAATGTGTTATGATTGATTAAATGTGCATCAGTGTTGACTCGAGACATGAACTGTTTCAAACAATTCAGTCCGATTTGGTGAACTGGTTCAACTCGTTCACTGACAAGAACCGGTTCAAAATAACGATATTTTCACGAATTGGATATCACTAGGGCAAAGCATAGCGATAGAGGGATCTAACAATCCAAGGGTAAATTTTTTAATTATTAATTAAATAGTATTAAAGTTTTGTAAAAAAAAATTTCCTTCACTGATATACTAACATATATTATTGAAGATGACCACTTTCCACTCGACAATGTAAATTATCAATATTTAAGGGAAAATGTACAGTCATCTGGTCATTATTGCAAAATAAACCCCATTCAGTGTGATAATAAAAGACAGCTTCACGTTAGGGCCCTAATCACCCTGTCATGGTTTATTTTAAGATAATGACCGGCTGACTGTACATTTTCCCTTAAATATTGATCATCATTAGCGAACTTGCTTCAGCTAAAAGAGTAATGAATTATGTTGGTTATTTAGACATCACACTAATGGACAAATACCTGTACAATACTTGGGATACCTGGTAAAACTTTACATCTTTGAGTGAAAAGTGGTCTTCATCAATAATACACGTTAGTATATCAGTGACGGAATACTTATTGATAAGTGTGGGAGTACAAAAGTTAATGTGTAATACAAGTTTGTGTCTGTAGTTGTATTTATGTGAATGTCATTTTACACATTTGTGACTACTTGTCTGCAATTGTTAATTCAGAACACAAGCTTTGAATTATTGTATGTGAGTGCAGATTGCAACATTCAACTTCAAATTTTTATTTTACATGTTTTCACATTGGTGCTGTGAGTGTAAATTTCAACTTACGAGTACAAATATTTATTGTACAAGTTCTCAGATCTAAATTTGCAAGCTCTTGAGTTTGCTACTGATTTACCTTCATACAGATGAGGGGCGTATTCAGAAAGCTGTGAAAACATTGTTTATTTTTGCAATTAAATTTTCTTTAGGTAAAATCTCTCTGTGCTTATTGAAATTCAAAACACTGCCCCCAGTGGCCAAAGCGGTAAGTCTTCGCACGAATGGTGCGTGTGAGCTCCACTTTCAGACTGTAACGCAATTACTTCCTGGATTTAACACGGGAGCCAAACTTGGGTCTCCCACGCTGCTGACGCAACATGAAACTATGGCTGTCAAGAGAAAAAAAATAACTTGATTAATGTCATGATTTCCGGTCTTTAGAGTTGACTTTTTAAAAATACAATAAAAAAAAAAAAATTCTCTGAAATTTTCCACGGACCCCCTAGCACCCCTTTGCGGCCCCTGGACCCAAGTCTGAAAACCCCTGATCCATATTTTACATTTTCTAATGAAAACGTGAGTTGTGCTTGCCCGTGCAAACCACAATGCCTGGACCATGCAATGCGGTTGTTAAAGTGTTCCAAGTAGTTGCATCAATGTGAACTTCTGCAGTTAATCAAGGATGGACTTCAAAAGACATTAGTCATTAATCTTAAAGTAAAAATTTTTTTTACAAATAATTATATATACACTACTGGTCAAAAGTTTTGAAACACTTGACTGAAATATTTCTCATGATCTTAAAAATCTTTTGATATTAAGACATATGCTTAAATGTTTGAAATTAGTTTTGTAGACAAAAATATAATTGTGCCACCATATTAATTTATTTCATTATAAAACTAAAACTTAATTTAAAAAAAAAACTTTTTGAAATTGATGACTTGGACCAAATAATAAAGAAAAGCAGCCAATAAGTGCCCAACATAGATGGGAACTCCTTCAATACTGTTTAAAAAGCATCCCAGGGAGATACCTCAAGAAGTTGGTTGAGAAAATGTCAAGAGTACATGTCTGGAAATTCTAGGCAAAGGGTGACTACTTTGAAGATGCTAAAATATAACACAGTTTTGATTTATTTTGGATTTTGTTTAGTCACAACATAATTCCCATAGTTCCATTGATGTTATTCCATAGTTTTGATGACTTATCTATTATTCTAAAATGTGAAGAAAAAAAAATTATAATAAAGAATGAGTGTTTCAAAACTTTTGACCGGTAGTGTGTGTGTGTGTGTGTGTATATACATATACATATATATATATATATATATATATATATATATATATATATATATATATACAGGTGCATCTCAATAAATTAGAATGTCGTGGAAAAGTTCATTTATTTCAGTAATTCAACTCAAATTGTGAAACTCGTGTATTAAATAAATTCAATGCACACAGACTGAAGTAGTTTAAGTCTTTGGTTCTTTTAATTGTGATGATTTTGGCTCACATTTAACAAAAACCCACCAATTCACTATCTCAAAAAATTAGAATACATCATAAGACCAATAAAAAAAAACATTTTTAGTGAATTGTTGGCCTTCTGGAAAGTATGTTCATTTACTGTATATGTACTCAATACTTGGTAGGGGCTCCTTTTGCTTTAATTACTGCCTCAATTCGGTGTGGCATGGAGGTGATCAGTTTGTGGCACTGCTGAGGTGGTATGGAAACCCAGGTTTCTTTGACAGTGGCCTTCTGCTCATCTGCATTTTTTGGTCTCTTGTTTCTCATTTTCCTCTTGACAATACCCCATAGATTCTCTATGGGGTTCAGGTCTGGTGAGTTTATTGGCCAGTCAAGCACACCAACACCATGGTCATTTAACCAACATTTGGTGCTTTTGGCAGTGTGGGCAGGTGCCAAATCCTGCTGGAAAATGAAATCAGCATCTTTAAAAAGCTGGTCAGCAGAAGGAAGCATGAAGTGCTCCAAAATTTCTTGGTAAACGGGTGCAGTGACTTTGGTTTTCAAAAAACACAATGGACCAACACCAGCAGATGACATTGCACCCCAAATCATCACAGACTGTGGAAACTTAACACTGGACTTCAAGCAACTTGGGCTATGAGCTTCTCCACCCTTCCTCCAGACTCTAGGACCTTGATTTCCAAATGAAATACAAAACTTGCTCTCATCTGAAAAGAGGACTTTGGACCACTGGGCAACAGTCCAGTTCTTCTTCTCCTTAGCCCAGGTAAGACGCCTCTGACGTTGTCTGTGGTTCAGGAGTGGCTTAACAAGAGGAATACGACAACTGTAGCCAAATTCCTTGACACGTCTGTGTGTGGTGGCTCTTGATGCCTTGAGTCCATTCCTTGTGAAGTTCACCCAAATTCTTGAATCGATTTTGCTTGACAATCCTCATAAGGCTGCGGTTCTCTCGGTTGGTTGTGCATCTTTTTCTTCCACACTTTTTCCTTCCACTCAACTTTCTGTTAACATGCTTGGATACAGCACTATGTGAACAGCCAGCTTCTTTGGCAATGAATGTTTGTGGCTTACCCTCCTTGTGAAGGGTGTCAATGATTGTCTTCTGGACAACTGTCAGATCAGCAGTCTTCCCCATGATTGTGTAGCCTAGTGAACCAAACTGAGAGACCATTTTGAAGGCTCAGGAAACCTTTGCAGGTGTTTTGAGTTGATTAGCTGATTGGCATGTCACCATATTCTAATTTTTTGAGATAGTGAATTGGTGGGTTTTTGTTAAATGTGAACCAAAATCATCACAATTAAAAGAACCAAAGACTTAAACTACTTCAGTCTGTGTGCATTGAATTTATTTAATACACGAGTTTCACAATTTGAGTTGAATTACTGAAATAAATGAACTTTTCCACGACATTCTAATTTATTGAGATGCACCTGTATATATATATTTTATTTTTTTAACAATGGACCTTAACGTTTACTTAATTTACAAATTTAAAACCATGACTTGCACTGCACATAACTAACATTGCCATTACATTCATGCTGTTTAGCCAGAGGGGAACAGGCCCCCACATTGAGCCTGGTTTCTCTCAAGGATATTTTTCTCCATTAACCAACATCTTGTGGAGTTTTGTGTTCCTTGCCACTGTTGCCTTCAGCTTGCTCACAGGGGTTCTAAATACAATTATTATTTTATTTCTATACACAATTTACAATCATATTTAATCAAACTACACAATGATCACTAAGACTTTATAGATATTACAGTTTCATTTTTTGTTAATGCATGATTTCCTGCAAAGCTGCTTTGAAACCATGTGTGTTGTGAAAAGCGCTATACAAATAAAAATGACTTGACTTGCTAGGGTGTTCTGGGTGGTTGCTAGGTCACTTCCTGGCCAAGTCAAAACAGCTCTCTGTGATATACTGGTTTCTAGACATGGCTTAGGACCTCCAATGTAAGTCTACTTGTAAGATTTTTATTCAGGGTTTTTCCTCCAATTAAATTTTTCGGCGAAGAGAAATTTCAGTCTGGCGAAGCAAATTTGATGATATTCATGTTGCTGTTGGACTTTATAAGTGCTAAATATGCTTCATGTGGTACGCAGATGTGCATGGGGTGATTGAAGACTGGTATCGCGTGCATGTCATTTATTATGTGGCACGCGTTATTTTTTTCATAACAAAAACAAATTATTATTTAAAGAGCACCTATTATGGTTTTTAAATGTGCCTAATTTTGTTTTAAAAGGTCTCATACAATAGATTTACATGCATCCAAGGTCAAAAAACACTTTAATTTACTCATAATTTAAATTGCAGCATTAACTTTTTTACCCAGTTTTAAAAAATGACTCGTTCAATGATCCGTTATAAAGGATTCATTCTAAACTCCTCCTTTCAGAGAGGCTACTCTGCTCTGATTGGTCAGATGTCCCAGTCTGTTGTGATTGGTCTACTGCTTAGTGTAGTGTTTGAGGGTGGGTCAAAGCTGTTCGCGAGCAGCCAATGAAGACCAGAGGCAGGTTTTTTTGTTACCACATTGGCTGTGTCTCGTTTGGAAGGATGCGTTCTCCGGAAGTCGCATTTGTCGGCCGCATACGTCATCAAGGCTGTCTCGTTTCATTCTTTTTTTTTTCTTTCTATTTCTTATTATCTATTGTCAATGCCTTTTATGTATATGCACTTACATTTATACAATTGTTAACCTTTTTGCATTCCCAATAAAAAAATTATTATTATTTTTTTAAATGAAACGAGACAGCCTTGATGACGTATGCGGCCAACAAATGTGACCTCCGGAGGAGCAGCCTTCCAAACGAGACACAGCCTATATGTAGGTTAGTACAGGAAATAAGTCTGGAATTACTAACGACTCGTTTCAGGTGTTGAGAATCGGTTCAATATCTCCCATTTGTCGTGCACTTTGATTTTTGAAACTTTGCACTTTTTTTACATACACAAACAGCTATATAACACACTACATGAAAGGTAATATTTGAAAAACCATAAAAGGTGCTCTTGTAGGGGGCTTTCACACTGGGCACGTTTGCTGCGGTCCGATTCCGAGTGCGATTGTTCCCGGTGCCCCCCGCAGCTTTGGTCTGGTTTCACACTCTCTTGATTCTATCGAACCCCGGTCCATCTGCGTTCATCTTATGTCATCACAAACACGCATGGAGAACACAACGCGACTCATCATACTTTTTGTTATTTTGGTGCCATTATGCACAGCAGAGTGAATGACAACTGCGTATATGTGCACTTCATGGTGTAACTCATCAGATGTCCAGGGGAAGGTGGCTTGCTGCTGCTCGAAACGGCGTTTTTTGAGGAGACAGCTGATTGCAAGGAATTCATTTGCATCTTTGTTTACACTGCACGCTTACTCACGCTCGTGTCCACTGTCATCTCCTATTATACCCTATATTTATAACCTATAATAGTATTTATATATAGTATTTATAAGGTGTATAGATAAATAGATAGATGTCATCATCGGCTAAAACGCATGCGCAGGTTACTTTACTTACTGAACGAGTGCGCACCCAAGTCCGAGTTGCTTTCACATTCACGCGAATCACGCTACAGTTCCATTGCAACCGAACTCAGACCACCTCCTACAGGTAGTCTCGGGTTCGGTAACGCAGTGCGCTCCCCAGTCCACATGACAGCTTTCACATTACCAATTTTTCATGCGAACCGTGCTGCATTTCGAACTAAACTGCCAGTGTGAAAGCACCCTAAGAAAGACTACCTAACTAACAACTGAGGAGCAATCCATAGTCTTAACTATAGTAAAATAAAAGTCTGGGCCTTTATAAATTATGAAGAAAATTTATATTGTAATATATTTCCTGTACGATGTTTGATGTTAGGAAACAAACTGGTCTGGTTTGGCTTCAGATATTCATAGAATCACAAAGATTTCTAAATCATTAAGAGTCTGATAAAAGAAAAACAATATCTGTTATGGAGAAGGAAACAAACATTTTTACAATAGAAGCAAAGTCCCAAATCAGTAAAGTGGTTTACTCATGAATATTATAACTAGCCCTATAGAAATAAGGTGTTAAGTTAGTTTGATTTCCCATAGCACCTTGAAGTACAAAAACCTCAATTGAATTCAGAAGTTTCTAGATACTCAGATGATCAAAACTAAATAATATTCTTTAAAAACATGAAATGCAACAACATATTTTAAATATGAATTGCAATTATGCAACAACAACAAAAAAACTGCATTGTGATGAACGTGTACGTCAGCCACCACTGAAGACCATTTTTGACTCAGAAATAAACCTGTTATGCCAGTTAATTCACCAGGTGAATATAGAAATTCTGATCACTTAAGTAAAAGTCACCCATTAAAATCAAACAATATGAGATATCATTCATGTCTGCAAACAAACAGTGTGGGAAGAGTTACAAATCAAAGTTTAATACTTTGGGTTAGGGGTTTGTTCTAATCTTGAATGCCTAGATTTTGAATCACATTGTCTGGTCAATGATGTGCACTGCTGAAACTTAAAGGGTTTCTGGGCTTTAACAGCTCAAACACTGACCAAGATTGCATCACAAAAAGGTGGGGACTGGACCAGAATGACTCACACAGTACTGCTGCTGAGGGGTACACCTCACCAAGGCAGAATTTATATGTGCATGCAGTCAATGGTTAAGAATAAGTAGTGAAACAGTAAGAAACATAAAATCTAAAACTTTCACTGTAAAAACAAAAGAAAAGTGTTTGCCTTTTAGTTGGACTAGACTGATCTTGTTGAGATAACTCAATTATCCAAGTTTTTGTTTGCTGAACTTGTGATAAGCTATTGAACTTAGGAAAAACTATTCAGCTGAAATAAAAAATATACTGCAAGTCAAGAGAATTACGCAAATCATGCTCACAAATTCGGATTCCCAGCATTCACTGCAGCATTAATAAATTATGCAAATTGCAGTGTCACTTTCTTATTTAAATTTTTACTGTTTGCTGTTTTTATTTATGCTGTTGGTTTTTGTGTTTGCTGTCATGTTCAGGTATTTGTTATGCTGAATAATTCAAATCTCATATTTTTACTCGAAGTGTTTGATATTTGTCACCATCATTAATTTGCATGTAAAGTGTTGAGGCCCATGAGTGTCTCCTTGACAAGCTAAAGCAAAATAAATGAAAGGTGGCTGGGGCTAACATTCTGTCTAACATCTCCTCACATCTCCATGAGGGTGAGTCAGTGATGACAGCATTTTCATTTTTGGGTGAACTATCTCTTTAAGAACACTTTTAGGATCTAGCTTTTTATTTCTCCCATCAAAAAAATCTGTGCAAAGAACACCTGACTAAATTACAGCTCCTAACCTCTCTCATACCATAGGCATATCCACCATGTCTGTCCAATATCTATGAAAGTCACAATGTGCTTTTCATTACCAATTTATGAGCCACTGGATGCTGGAAGAAAACTATATTAGGAAGGGACAGGCAGCAACAGCTTATAAAGGGAAGCTCAGAGCTGGCCATGAAACCAGCTAAGGAGCTCTTGACCAGAAGTCTGCTCTTGCATGCCCTTTTTAATGGGCTGCATACATTACTTGCTCCAAACATAGATGAACACCAACTGACTCCATGTATGCTCTTTGACAACTTGTAAATCATAAGAATTGAATTTTTAGAGTTAAAAAGACAACATAAGAGCGTATATAACTCCAAAAACGGCTTGTGTGGCCAATTTAACTTGCATACATTCAAGTTTTGTAGCCTGTATACTACTGGCTTACTTCTAAAGCCCTGTTTACACCAGCTATTAAAATGTGTTTCAGGCAATCCGATCACAAGTGGACAGGCGAGACCACATCACCGTTTACACCTGGTCTTAATATACTGTACATCTCTTTTGACCATACATGTCTGGATTTTGAGGGGAAGGTCTCTTGATCTTATGAAGCCATCAATAATTATTTCAGTGCATTACTACATGATTATAAAAAAAACGGTAATCTGTTTCTCCCAATTACACTTGAATTTAATCTAAGCACAAAATGACATTTAGAACAGAATTCTGTTATTTTAGTGGAATACATGTATTAACTGAGCTTCACATGCAGTATCATACATCACTGCATGTTGATATCAGGCATACTTTAGAAGTTTCGTGTTCAAGTTCAAGTGCGTGTACGTGTGCATTTTTTTTTCAATCAGACAGTTATTTTCCTTTTTAAACCGCATGTAACCAGCAAAGTTTAAAACTCCTGTTTTAGTACAGACAGTTTAGTAGGTGATGCTTCGCTGCTGTTCGAACTAATTTGAATGGATGTGTGTTTATACTACAAGCCTAATGCATTTTCAAACACTTTCGACCACCTCTGAAAGTGGACATCTCTCAAAATATTATGGACCCCATTTACACCCGTCTTTAGTGACATCCCATTTTCAAACGGATCGCCTAAAGCACATCTTAATACCATTTGTAAGCAAGGCCTAAGTCAGTTTTGTAAGCCAAATTGTGGGCACCAAACAATACTATTGCGAATACTAATATTATATTGTGAAGAAGATTAAAATCACCAGAACAGGTCAGTCAATCTGTTCTGTTTGTTTATTAATGTTGCTGAGAGGTTGCCTGACTATTAAAATAGAGGTTAGGAGAATAAAATGCTGCACAATTTCTCAATGTTTGAACAATTTCTTAATTTCATATTTACATAAATGAATTATGGTCTTGTGGATCTTATCAAATGAACTTACTCAATGCAATATCCTGGCACTGTTCACTAAAAGCCCGTTCTTAGCTGTCTGTTTAGAAGCTGCTGAGCAACAAAATGGGTTGAAAGACATATGAAGATCTGCAGAACTTCAGGAACAATACACTTTAACAGCCTGGGCATTCTAATGATGGAGAATGTACTTCTGTATGTACTAATTCAAGTTGGATATCATCCACAGAGCCACATGTTGACCCCACACATGAACCACGCTTTGGAGGAAAAGCCTGTTAAGAGCCACATCCAAATCGATGTGTAAAGCTATATGCTCTCTGATGAGTGAAAGGATTTGTCCTAACAGATTCACACAGGGATAGACAGATAGAAATAATGGGTGGGAAAATGCCCCCACCAAAAGATTGTATACTACCGGCCCTGGGTGGGATAGGGAGACAGGGCTATGGAGAAAGCAGGAGCTTTTGCTAAGGGTAGCCTACATCATGCACACTCATAGAGATAAATTCTTCCTTAAAGTTTCCCACTCCTGCTTTATTTATAAGTGCACACAGTAAGGCCTTCTAAATGTAGCTTATGCATTGCATCAAGAATGCCAGCATGCAAAAACTGAGAGACAGTACAAAAACCTACAATATATACATGTCCTCTCCTTACAGAGCTGTCAAATGTGCGTTTGTTGCGAGATGAATGGGGAATACTGCCTCAGGTGGTCTCTAAAAAGACTAACAAGCTTGTGTCCATCCCAGTTTAGTTTATGTCAGCTACAAGTGATGAAAAGTACATGAGAGAGGGAACATTAATGGCTAATGTGTGGCAACTACAATGCTGTCAACCTTTCAGAATACATATTTTGTTTCTGTTACACTTAATACATATTTTAGACAATATGAGGGCTAAACGTCTTGCATAATCTTTTCAAGTCTTATGTCTGCCAATTGAGGACATATCAAGGCCTGAAATTCATTTCTGAAAATAGCTCATATGGCTCCTAAAAGTAGGGGGGGCTCCCTTGAAATTTAATAAAAAGGGATTGTTTTACAATCTTGCTTAAATCTGGGGGGGGTTATTCAGATGGAATGATATTTTTTTAAGGAATAGTTCACCCCAAAATGAATATTCTCTCATCATTTACTCACCTTCACCTTTCTTTCTTCTGCTGAACACAAATGAACATTTTTAGAAGAATATTTCAGCTCTGTAGGTCTATACAATGCAAATCAACAGGATCTAAAACTTTGAAGCTCAAAAAGCATAGACAGCATAAAAGTATTCCATATGACTCCAGTGGTTTCATTGTGTCTTCAGAAGTGATACGAGAGGTGTGGGTGAGAAACTTTTTTATTATAAATCTCCACTTTAAAACACCCCTCCTAAGTGCTCTTAACTCCTATTTACTCAAATTTATAGTAAAAAAGGACTTTCTCATGCACACTTAAACGCTTCAGGAGACATGGGTTCAAGCACTGGAGTCATAAGGATTACTTTTATGCTGCCTTTGTGCTTTTTGGAGCTTCAAAGTTCTGGTCACCATTCACTTGCTTTGTATGGAACAACAGAGCTGAAATATTCTTCTAAAAATCTTCATTTGTGTTCAGCAGAAGAAAGTCATGCACATGTGAGATGGCATGAGCGTGAGTATATGATGTGAGAATGTACATTTTTGGGTGAACTATACCTTTAAATATACAGCCTACAATATAGCCCTTCTCTTCAATCACTTGTTTCCCAGCAAGACGTGATGCAACCGTGTGCTGACTTACATTTGTGTTGTTCTTGGCAGATACGTTCACCCAAAAATGACATTTCTGTTATCATTACTCACCCTCAAGCCTGTATGCACAATGAAAGTGAATACTGACCACTGTTATATACTGAATATATAGAACTGGATCGCTGACGCAACCGGAAGTGTTTGAGTGGCCATCTTGGTATGCCAAAACTTTCATAGAGCATCAATGACTGACAGGCGAAAATGCCCCCGTTTCACTGTCTCCTACCTGCATTTCACCCTCTAGTGACAATCATGTTTCATGTTTGATTTGCTCATTATGGATAATATTTGTTACGAGGAAGAAGATATTCACAGATCATGATGTCAGAGCATTCACCTGCACCGGTGTTCAGCCCATCAGTGCAGCAAAACTGTTCAGAAGTTGTAATGCAAGTAGGAAAAGCTGTCATATCTTTTTTAGGGTGATAATACGTCGTTACCCCCGAAATTGACTTTTTTTAAAGTCAGACCAAATGCCCGGGATTTGCTTGTTTTCATATTGAAGTGCTCTCTGTAGTCAGTCATGCATGGATACATGTAATATGTTTGTTTGCCATTTAAACAGCATATCAGTTTAATTTTAACCAACTTTGCTTTGCGTGTCTCCCTCCAGCTCTGTGCGCCTGTGATAGAGGGAGAGAGCGCACGCTAATTCATGTGACCGCGAGAAAAAGGCACTTTTTGATGAAAACATAAAACATGTAACTGAGCTCTTCTATGTTCACAGTAAATAAGTCTGAAAATGTCTGTTTGTATCTTATCTCAGTTTCAGTGAACCTGTTTACATTCAGCTTATCTGTTCGCTGATGAAGTTTGTTAGAGGTGGATACTGTTTGATATTAGATATACATACTGTAAGCTCGGGCTTTCAAGCGATTTCAAAAAAATAATAATAATAATAATTACATGTGTAGAACATTTGCCTTGTAGGGATGTACATGCAGATTTCAGATATAAAATCGGTGATTGAATGACTAATGTTTACTCATTAAATGAGATGATTTCCTATTAAGTCAATAGGGACATTGGAATGTTAATTGGCATAGCAATATGGCGGCGCAGTGGCTTCACTGTTATGACGTCACGAGCAATCCAGTTCTATATTATACAGTGCATCCGGAAAGTATTCATAGTGTTTCACTTTTTCCATATTTTGTTATGTTCCAGCCTTATTCCAAAATGGATTAAATTCATTATTTTCCTCAAAATTCTTCAAACAATACCCCATAATGACAACGTGAAAGAAGTTTGTTTGAAATCTTTGCAAATTTATTAAAAAGAAAAAAAGAAAAAAAAGAAAAAAAAAGAAAAGAAAAAAAAAAAATCACATGTACATAAGTATTCACAGCCTTTGCTCAATACTTTGTTGAAACACCTTTGGCACCAATTACAGCCTCATGTCTTTTTGAGTATGTTGCCACAAGCTTGGCACACCTATTTTTGGGCAGTTTCTCCCATTCTTCTTTGCAGGACCTCTCAAGCTCCATCAGGTTGGATGGGGAGCATCGGTGCACAGCCATTTTCAAATCTCTCCAGAGATGTTCAATCGGGTTCAAGTCTGGGCTCTGGCTGGACCACTCAAGGACATTCACAGAGTTGTCCCGGAGCCACTCCTTTGTTATCTTGGCTGTGTGCTTAGGGTCGTTGTCCTGTTGGAAGATGAACCTTTGCCCCAGTCTGAGGTCCAGAGCGCTCTGGAGCAGGTTTTCATCAAGGATGTCTCTGTACATTGCTGCATTCATCTTTCCCTCGATCCTGACTAGTCTCCCAGTTCCTGCCGCTGAAAAACATCCCCACAGCATGATGCTGCCACCACCATGCTTCACTGTAGGGATGGTATTGGCCAGGTGATGAGCGGTGCCTGGTTTCCTCTAGACATGACGCTTGCCATTCAGGCCAAAGAGTTCAATCTTTGTTTCTCATGGTCTGAGAGTCCTTCAGGTGCCTTTTGGCAAACTCCAGGCAGGCTGTCATGTGCCTTTTACTGAGGAGTGGCTTCCGTCTGGCCACTCTACCATACAGGCCTGATTAGTGGAGTGCTGCAGAGATGGTTGTTCTTCTGGAAGGTTCTCCTCTCTCCACAGAGAAACGCTGGAGCTCTGTCAGAGTGACCATCGGGTTCTTGGTCACCTCCCTGACTAAGGCCCTTCTCCCCCGATTGCTCAGTTTGGCCGGGCGGCCAGCTCTAGGAAGAGTCCTGGTGGTTCCAAACTTCTTCCATTTACGGATGATGGAGGCCACTGTGCTCATTGGGACCTTCAATGCTGCAGAAATTTTTCTGTACCCTTCCCCAGATCTGTGCCTCGATACAATCCTGTCTCGGAGATCTACAGACAATTCCTTGGACTTCATGGCTTGGTTTGTGCTCTGACATGCACTGCTAACTGTGGGACCTTATATAGACAGGTGTGTGCCTTTCCAAATCATGTCCAATCAACTGAATTTACCACAGGTGGACTCCAATCAAGTTGTAGAAACATCTCAAGGATGATCAGTGGAAACAGGATGCACCTGAGCTCAATTTTGAGTGTCATGGCAAAGGCTGTGAATACTTATGTACATGTGATTTTTTTTTCATTTTTTATTTTTAATAAATTTGCAAAGATTTCAAACAAATTTCTTTCACGTTGTCATTATGGGGTACTGTTTGTAGAATTTTGAGGAAAATAATGAATTTAATCCATTTTGGAATAAGTCTGTAACATAACAAAATGTGGAAAAAGTAAAGTGCTGTGAATACTTTCCGGATGCACTGTATATCAGTGATGGTGACTGAAACTATCATTTCCCCTAAAATCTCCTTTTGAGTTTCCCCGAAGAAAGAGAGTCATACAGGCTTTAGGGTGAGTAATGATAACAGAAATATAATTTATGGGTCTACATTTTGGGTATTTTTAGCCAAAAGCTGCACAAGCGTGTGAGAGAGGGAAAGAGAGAGGATGCAGAAGAGCTGATTTATTTGCACTGATTTTGGAATTACAGTTTAATACAAACACAAGATTATTGATTTGATTTGTTCAACTGTATTGATTGGTTTACCAATGCCCGCAATCTTGCGCCAAAATTCAGGCCCTGAACATGGTGAAACTTGCCTTGGAGTTCTGCTGCACGAAAATTTCCTTCAAAGACTGCACAAAATACCTAAAATAACATGTCAATGCAGAGGCAATCTCTTTTAATGGAGTACAGAAACAAGTTTTCAATATAGGCCCAACTCGGTCAACCTGGCAATTTAACCTCACAGTATGTTTACAGCTGTTCCAGCATTTCGTACAATGAAGTTAGTCTATTCACAGCCATGTGTCACGGACACCAAAAGAAATCCAACACAGAGCTTCTCTTACACATACAAATAAGAGGGTCAAATCTAGGCTAATTGAAAGAAGATTGGGAGACTAAACAAATGAATGGTGGATACAGATGTTTTGGAAATGCATTAAGTGCACCAAAAAAACAAAAACTTCAGAGGATTTTGTGAGGGGGGGGGGCGGGATTTTAAGAGACAGGTGGCTCCCACACAGTAACCAAAACGACATTTCTCTCAAATAAGCAATAATGCATCCTCTTCTAACAAAAAATAATAATAATAATTCAAAGGAAACTGATGGAAAGCATGACCAAGAGTTTTTGTGATTGTCAACTGCATCAAATCTTTCACCTACAATTGAAATCCACCCATTTCTGTTCTGAAAAATTGACATTAACTGTTGCAAAAGCATGAATCCTCACTAACACCTAGGCATTAGCTATGTTTAAACCATTCCTAAGGTTGACAATGTCTATTGGTGGAAAAAGAAGGCTGATCGAGATGGCAACATGCAAAAAAATAAAAAAAAAAAAGAACAGAAGAAGTGTGTCCATTTTGAACAGGTGTCCTGAAAATATGCTACCCATCAGGATGTGCAACCAATGCTATAGTTGCATGTTTTTGGGTTGGGTTTGGGATAGGGTTAGGGATTAGTACTGCCTCACACCATATCACACTATCTGATAGTTATGCTGGTAGCACATCCTGATCGGTATTATCTGCTTGACAAGATGAGATACCTAGGATTTTAACACATTTTATGCTGTTGTAGTACATACCGACAGGTTCTTCCATGCCTCCCGACATGTGCTACCCATGTTTTAACTTTACATATCACTGTTTTTCACTGCTGATAGCACATCCTGAGCAGGTAGCACAGATTGTCAGAACACCGGCATTGCTACTTCAGCACCACAGCAGAAGCCTTGCAGAAAAAGCGCTGGAGATGAAGGGTGCAGGCATAGCCAGATATAACAAGGGCTTCGACTGCAAGAACACTGGGTTAAATAGAGACCTGGGTAAATGTGCCACATCCAAATTAATTCCAGAGGTGGACAGTAATAAGAATCGGACATATACCCCCCAAGCAACACGCTCGTGCACGGATGAACGTTAAGAAAAATGTAACGTCACCCCAAATAGGGACCCTTGATTAAAGTCGCATTTTTATTAACAAAATATACCCGTTTCAAAATCAAGATGCACATCCTAGTAAATACATTAACAAATAGGGTGAACATCAACAAGATAGCTGTCAAATTCCGACATTCTGCTCAGAAGAAGATATGCAACCCATGCAACACCGCAGTTTTGCATTAATGTAATTGTGGCCGAAGTGATGCTGCTGTGGGATTCTTTTTCTTTATTTTTTTTTTTTTTAAAACAACCATTAAATGACAACTGGGTGTCTGAAACAAACGTGATGGGCAAACCTGACTCATCAATCTGAATAATAAAAAGCGATAATCGAAGGATGCATTGAAGGTCTCATAATCCATAATCGAACATGGGTGCATCGTTGCAAACGCCAGCAACCCGATACAAAATGTCATGCATTGCCTGTGACTGGTGGTCATTTTTCCGATGTGATAGAATAAACTGTTTTGCATTATCATAAACCTACTGATCATCCAAGCCAGAGCAGGGAAAATCTATTGCATGATTTTAATCATTCCGAAATCACATCCACTGACAACCCATGAGTGGAGCTGCTACCGCTGACTGGATCGCAGAAGAGAATAACGTTTAAATACCTGTCCGTTGTATTTTGAATCTGAACCAGTTTACATAAAGTAACAAGCCGAATATGCCCTCACTCCCTCCCGATTCCCCTGCACAGAGCCCAGGCACCGAACGGCCTGTGCACCAGGCATCATCGCAAGGGAACACGGTGTCTTGATGCTTGATGAGAGGAACGAGGAAACAGGCTTGAGCCATATGAGAGCATCTATCTTCACGCGAGTGAAAAAAGACTAAATTAGCTGGCGTGAATGTGGTTTATATGTTTAAAGAAACCCGCTGTCCTCTTACCTCAGCTTCGTGTCCAGCTTCCCGAAGCAGCCATTAGCAGTATTCCCCCTCTACCGACTGAACCTCCGCCACACAGGTACCGGGGCGGACCGAAAAACCGGCAAAACGACCCCTCCCCCCGAACCGCCACCCCTTCGGACGGACGGACGGGTTGCTGAGATTGCTTCCCCCCCACCAAAACAAAACAAAACACAAGCGGGATAGTCTTGTCGTCGTTCTACAATCCCTCCTCAGTACACTGGGGTTTTTTCTCCTGTTACAGTACCCTGAAAAAGAGCGCGACAAGAGCGTATTCAAACCTCCGGCGCGGCCAACCGTCAGTCCGATGAGCAGTACCGTGACAGTCGATATTCCGCCTTGACGTGGTGTCTCCTCTCTCCTCCTTCCAGAAAAAGCCGCGGTAAGTCAGGTAGCGGTGGTGGTAGTGTGTGGGCTTCGGTGGCTAGCGCCTAGGCTAACCGCGTTCACGTAGCCCAGCAGCGGCAGTTGTAGTAGCTTGCTCGAGGTGGCTGTTGCAGCAGCGGAACGGTGGAGGGGTGAGAAGGTCTGAGCGATTAAATGAACAAAAATGAGAAAAAGAAAGAAAAACGGATGAACTAAAGACAGGGGTTTCACCGTCGCACCGCTACAATTAGCGATGTGCATTCGCCAGGGGCCAGGGAGCCCGCCCCCCACCCTCACTGCCCGTTAATCTCGGATCGGCTCGGCTCCGCGGCTGCTCGTCGCTAGAGAGGGTTGCACGGTTGAAGCGCGTCACCGCGTCAGAGCGCGCTCTCGCCCAGTGTGTGCACTGTGCAGTGTTCACAAAATGGCCGCTTAAACAAACTTGACAACGGGCTTCACCCAGCGGCTGTTGGCGTGATTTGCCTCGGCATTTGCCTGTGTTGGGAAGGAAAAGTGTATTCTTATAGAAACAACAATTAAAAAGACTCACATTGAAGTGGCTTTCAGGCTTGTATCCGGCTATTAGAACGTGAATAATGTCTGGAGCAATTGAAGAGCGTAGCCACATGGTTTATATTATTTTGCAGAGATTGTTTCTTAAAAAGTGTATTTCTAAATCGTTTTCTGTAATCTTTATTTGGTTAAATTCAAATAATTGTTATCGACCCTCGACACTAAACAGTTGATAAAGGCATCACTTATTTAATCTGCTGCATATAACTAAAGACAAATTTAGTGAACGTGCGCTGCACGCGGTCATCAAATACCGGGGTGCCACGCCCCCTCTGGACACCTTTATGGGGTCGTGTAGTGGATGTGAAAATTAAGTTTGACGATAAACCTTCTTTCCTCACCACAACCACATTACCTCTTATTCCAGGCCGAGGGTACGATTTAAAATAGCCTAAATGAGTTATGTGCAAATGAAAAAAATTGTCTCCCCTTTAACATTAACACCTTTTAAGCTTTGAACATTTCCCCCTCTTTATACTGTTTCACAGTTAAAGTTTAAGAACCGCATTAGTTTGTGTAAAATACGCCAAGGCAAAATATACATGCAAATCAGACATAAGTCAAATGGGCCAACAGGTCAACCTAGGTTATCAAACATTTTTTAACGTATACAGGAAGTTCGTCATCGCATTCACACAAGGTGAAAGTTCATAGCGTTACTTTTACCTCTGTTTTAAATTTATATCCGACGCCCTCTTGTGCCTATTAAAAACAGTACAGGGAGTTTACCTGTTTGAAACGGCTCTTCTAAAAGAAGACACTGAAGTTACCTATTTGTGGTACATGTTTTTGCAAACCCCTTGCCAAAAATCTGGCCAATAATGCAGCAAATTTGCTACATATAAACTGCAAGTCTGCTGCAAATAGTTTTTGCAAGGGATGCAAAACTTTGCTTTGAGGACAAATCATGCATACAAGCTTACAGAACCAGTATTTCCAAAAGAGTTTAATTTAGCAATTTGTTAATATACATAACAATTCTCTTTTTAGTGAGAAAGCTGAAAAGGCATATGCAAAATTGTCAGAATTAACAAAACATATTAAAGGAATAGTTCACCCAAAAATGAAAATTCCCTCAACATTTACTCAACCTCTTGCCATTCCAGATGTGTATGACTTTCTTTCTTCCGGGGAACACATATGAAAATATATTAATGGAGATATGATGTCTGTTTGTCCACACAATGTCAAGATTTAAAGGAAAAAAGGAGTAACATTTTGGTCTGTTCTCACCCAAAATCTATTAGATCTCTTCAGAACACATGAATTTAACTATTGGAGTTGCATTGATTATTTTTATGCTACCTTTATGTGCTTTTTAGAGCTTCAAAGTTGTGGTCTCCATTTACTTGCATTGTATGGACCTACAGAGCTGAGATATTCTTTTATGAAACATTGTTTGTGTTTTGTAGAAGAAATAAAGTCATACACATCTGGGATGGCACAAGGGTGAGTAAATGATGAGAGAATGTTCCTTTTTTTGGGTGAACTATTCCTTTCTTTCTTTTTTTCAGAGCAATCTAACAATTAGTGGGATTTATGCTTAAAATAAAAAAAAAAACTATTTGCCAGTAGAGCTGTTCAGGTTGTAGTAAAAAAAATCCAGAAGAGAATGAGCATTTTCGAACCATGGGTTCCCTCAAGATTGTCCAATGGGTTTTTATAATGGCAGTTTTTCATTTATTTATTTATTTACTTTAAGATACATGGGAGTTTTGCTCTAAAACAAATTACAAACAGTCATACCCCAATCGTGAATTTTAAAGCTGTCGTGTTTTTAAAAAAACTATGTTGCTAACAAGTTGCTAGATAAGAACTACAACGGTTTCCCATTTCATCAGGCACGTTCACTCACATGCTTTTGAATGCATGAAAATTCTTGCTCAGTTTTACACAAACACTGAATTAAATTCAATTAAATGAATGAGCCATAATTTAAATAAAGGTTATTTTCCCTGTGCAATATCATTCTTTGAAGAGGTATCTAGTGTTTTCTCCAATTCCACACACCAGTTACCCTGATCGTGGTAGCTCCTAAGCACTTTAACACCTGTCACAGCAGAACACAACTCCTCCAGCTCTCCCTGCTGGAACACATGATAATAGCGGTGAAACACAGACCCCTGGCTTGTTTTGTCGACTGGGACTTTTGTACTTCCACTTGCATCTCCCTTGTTCTTGTCCTTGTTACCTTTTAAGTGCCATGGCACTAGAAGGTCTTGGGAAAGGAAAGCTGTGCGATTAGTATGGACATGTATTCTAGGTTGTGTCGTGTTCCCAGAACTTTCCTCTATGCGTGTCATGTCTGAACTCATTTTCCCAACATATTCCTCCTGTCGGTTGGGGTTATTTTCTTCAGTTTTAAGTTCCTGACCATTGTCCAGGCTAGTTCTAGGCACCATGTTCTCCTCCTGGTGCTTGTTTTCTTTTAGATATTTCGATTTCTGGTTGTTGTATTCCTGTTCCATGGCCCAAACGTAGATTAGAGCCTTTCCTCCCACTTTCAGTAAGCGGACCAGCTCTCTGATAGCTGACTGTCTTCTTTCCTATGAACAGAACAAATCAGGTGTGAATTTAAACATGCATCATGACTAAATTAAAGGGATAGTTCACCCAAAAATGAAAATTCTCTCATCATTTACTCACCCTCATGCCATCCCAGATGTGTATGACTTTCTTCAGCAGAACACAAACAGAGATTTTTAGAATATTTCAGATCTGTAGGTCCATACAATGCAAGTGAATGGTGACCAAAACTTTTAAGCTCCAAAAAACACCTAATGGCAGCATAAAAGTTATTTGTAAGACTCCAGTCTTCTGAAGTGATACAACTGATTTTAGGTGAGAGCAGACCAAAAAATGTAACTCCTTTTTCATTATAGCGGCAGCTAGCACTTTGTGCATGCATCAAGGGTTACAAAGTGTAATCCAGCTTGGAGGAGGACTACTGATGTCAAGATATGAAAAGATATTATATCTTGGTCTGTTCTCATCCAAAACCGACTGGATTGCTTCAGAAGCAATCCGGTCTGTTCTCATCCAAAACCGACTGGATTGCTTCAGAAGATATGGATTAAACCACTGGAGTCTCATGGATTACTTTTATGCTGCCTTTATGTGCTTTTATGGAACTTCCATGTTTTGGTCACCATTCACTTGCATTGTAAGGACCTACAGAGTTGAGATATTCTTGTGGAAATCTTCATTTGTGTCCTGCAGAAGAAAGAAAGTCACACACATCTGGGGTGGCATGAGGGTGAGTAAATGATGAGAGAATTAAACATTTTTGGTGAACTACAGTGCATCCGGAAAGAATTCACAGTGCTTCACTTTTTCCACATTTTGTTATGTTACAGCCTTATTCCAAAATTGATTAAATTCATTATTTTCCTCAAAATTCTACAAACAATACCCCATAATGACAACGTGAAAGAAGTTTGTTTGAAATCTTTGCAAATTTATTAAAAATAAAAAACGAAAAAAATCACATGTACATAAGTATTCACAGCCTTTGCCATGACACTCAAAATTGAGCTCAGGTGCATCCTGTTTCCACTGATCATCCTTGATGTTTCTACGACTTGATTGGAGTCCACCTGTGGTAAATTCAGTTGATTGGACATGATTTGGAAAGGCACACACCTGTCTATATAAGGTCCCACAGTTAACAGTGGATGTCAGAGCACAAACCAAGCCATGAAGTCCAAGGAATTGTCTGTAGACCTCCGAGACAGGATTGTATCGAGGCACAGATCTGGGGAAGGGTACAGAAAAATGTCTGCAGCATTGAAGGTCCCAATGAGCACAGTGGCCTCCATCATCTGTAAATGGAAGAAGTTTGGAACCACCAGGACTCTTCTTAGAGCTGGCCGCCCGGCCAAACTGAGCGATCGGAGGAGAAGGGCCTTAGTCAGGGAGGTGAACAAGAACCCGATGGTCACTCTGACAGAGCTCCAGCATTTCTCTGTGGAGAGAGGAGAACCTTCCAGAAGAACAACCATCTCTGCAGCACTCCACCAATCAGGCCTGTATGGTAGAGTGGCCAGACGGAAGCCACTCCTCAGTAGAAGGCACATGACAGCCTGCCTGGAGTTTGCCAAAAGCCACCTGAAGAACTCTCAGATCATGAGAAACAAAATTCTCTGGTCTGATGAAACAAAGATTGAACTCTTTGGCCTGAATGGCAAGCGTCAAGTCTAGAGGAAACCAGGCACCGCTCATCACCTGGCCAATACCATCCCTACAGTGAAGCATGGTGGTGGCAGCATCATGCTGTGGGGATGTTTTTCAGCGGCAGGAACTGGGAGACTAGTCAGGATCGAGGGAAAGATGAATGCAGCAATGTACAGAGACATCCTTGATGAAAACCTGCTCCAGAGTGCTCTGGACCTCAGACTGGGGAGAAGGTTTATCTTCCAACAGGACAACGACCCTAAGCACACAGCCAAGATAACAAAGGAGTGGCTCCGGGACAACTCTGTGAATGTCCTTGAGTGGCCCAGCCAGAGCCCAGACTTGAACCCGATTGAACATCTCTGGAGAGATCTGAAAATGGCTGTGCACCGATGCTCCCCATCCAACCTGATGGAGCTTGAGAGGTCCTGCAAAGAAGAATGGGAGAAACTGCCCAAAAATAGGTGTGCCAAGCTTGTAGCATCATACTCAAAAAGACTTGAGGCTGTAATTGGTGCCAAAGGTGTTTCAACAAAGTATTGAGCAAAGGATGTGAATACTTATGTACATGTGATTTTTTTAAATTTTTTTATATATATATAAATTTGCAAAGATTTCAAACAAACTTCTTTCACGTTGTCATTATGGGGTATTGTTTGTAGAATTGAGCAAAATAATGAAATGCGATCCATTTTGGAATAAGGCTGTAACATAACAAAATGTGGAAAAAGTGAAGCGCTGTGAATACTTTCCGGATGCACTGTATTCCTTTAAGAGATTGCTCTGAGTATGTTCACCTGTGTAGAGAAATGGTGAATGACAGCAATAGATATGCAGGCATCACAACTGCCACTGCACAGTGGGACAGACAGGGCATCAGACACAAACGCCTCATAACCTCGCTCAGTGCAGATCTGAACCAGATTAGCACTGCGGTCACAGCCCACCTACAGACAGAGAGATTAAACAGATTCAAAGGACTTTTCTATTTTTTTTTTCAGAGGTGAAGTAATTGATCATCAGTCCTGCCTTAATAGCAAGTCCATGGGTCACTTCCTGGTAAAGTCTAATGCTACTGGACCTACCGACATCACGTCAGGGTTGATCCCCAGGTATTTGCCATTGCCGCATCCGATGTCTGCCATAATAGCACCAGGAGGCAGGGACAGCAGGAAGTCTCGAACCTGAGGCCACGGCGAGTGTCGCGTGCTGCTGAAGTGGGAAGAAATGTCCTCATAGACCTGATGAACATACTGTGCCTCCAAACGGCATGCATCACCTTTAGCAACAGGCACTGTGGGTGGAGAGGGTGGCCGCTGGCTATCACATACAGATGGAAAGTCTATAGAAGGAAATAATCAGAGTTTTATAGTGGATGTAAATAATTTTTGAAATCTATACAAATGGGTCAATGACGTGAAGCTCATTTTTTTAAATTGATTTTTTGTCTGGATCTATTAAGTTAATCAAAATACATTCAATTCACACAAAACAGATGAATAGACCTTTCTATTATGGTGAACGATCTTTAAATTTAGCATGAGTTCAAAGTCATTTCGATATTTATTCTAGGGAACAAAGTCAAGAATGTCTAGCTGAAATTCTTGAAAAAAATAAATTTCGCACAAGTAGTTTCAAATAAACCCTTAATATTATTATTATTATTATTATTATTATTATTATTATTATTATTTTTAAAGCAGTGAAACTATTTTGTTTTAAAATATTATTAAGGTCTACCAGAGGTCCACCTATATGGGATGCAATGGAGAAGAAAATGTCAGATTGTCATGTATATACTGTGTGTGTGTGTGTTTGTATATATATATAAATTGAGGTTACAGTGAGGCACTTACAATGGAAGTGAATGGGGGCAGTTTCTGGAGAGTTTAAAGGCAGAAATGTGAAGCTTATGATTTTATAAAAGCACTTACATAAATTCTTCTGTTAAAACTCATGTATTATTTGACCTGTAAAGTTGTTTGAACAAAGCCAACTTTATAAAGGCGGTTTTAACTAAGAACTGAAGAGTGCCTTGGAACCTACTTCTTGATGATTTGAAAAATGTTCCCTACCAAAGTTTACCTTCCATATACCTTTTTGAATTTCAATCTCTTTTGTTAATTTTTGTGGTAATCAATATTATGCTACAAATACTGTCAGTTGAGCTGAACTTGTATTGAAACCGCAATATTCCTTTAATAGGGAAATAGTTCATGCACTCACCACAGTTGCAGGGTGTATGACGGATTTTGCGAAATGTTAGCGATGTCCTCGTTCCTCGCCGACTCAGGGTCAGGTTATTCAAGTCAGAAGTCACGACCCCTGACCCTCCAGCCTCTGTCACTGGTACAACATCAAACTTCCGAGGCGTTATACTGACATAAAACAGAAGTCATTTTCAACAATAAAATGAAATATACTGTAGATATGATGTAAATCAATTTAATTATAAAAATATTAAAACATATTTGAAAAAAAGAAACTACGCATTATCAACAAGAAAACAGAAAAGTCAGTAGATACAAGAGGCAAATAACACTTCTATTAATTCGGCCAAGAAGGTGCACAGTCATGAGTCGATATGATCAACTCAAAATAATCAAGAGTTAAGAAAACTACATGCTATGCTTGATTAAACACATGATTCGTAAAAGTCTGGCTCATTAGATAGTCTAATTATATAGATGCTTGTTTTAAAAGAATGATCTTCCTGTTTCTCACCCATGGGTCCACAGATAGCGGCTCTCTCCTTTCATCACTAGTAAACTCCGCTCTGGCAGCACCACAGCGACAGATCGTCCATCAGGATGTCTGAAGTCCATTATTGTCTAGAGGAAGGTGAGGAGGTGAGACAGCATAAGATGTTAAACAGAGATATAAATCCTTATAGGAAAACCATGAGGTTCATTTACTGTCTCCATCTTTGTTTTGACAAAGGAAAATCAGATAATCAATAAAGTTGCTGTACCGTAACTCAATCAATAAAGCTACATACAGGCTTTGTGTAACAGAACACTACAGCACACTTTATCACACTGACCCACTCATAATACTGAAGTGTGTAAAATAAAAATTAAAGAGTGATTTATATAAAGAACAAATACAAGAGAACTACAAGAAACAAACATTTGCGTTATAAGCATCCTTAAAATATATATGGTCTGTCAACAGCAGCCACTCCAGAGTCTCTTTCAAATTAATGCAATAAAACTGATCGTAAACAGTGATGAGATACAATTATGATTTGCGGCTCATCTAGTCCAAGGGTTTTCAAACTGGGGTCCGCGAGAGGGTGCTATGGGCGTCCAAGGAAAATTTCAGAGAAAGAAAAAAAGTGTTTATAAATGTAAAAAAGTAAAAAACTATATTTACTGAATTGTACATTATTGCCATTTCAGTTTAATCACAATGTTTCTCTTCAGAGTTAAACATTTAACATGACTCAATTATTTGTTAGGAAAAAAAGATACGCTGAAAAAGTAATGCTAAGTAGGCTAAATATTTTCCAGGTAATTTGATGCTGCACCAATTTGAACATTTTGGTCTGATTCAATACCCATTTTAACAAAAAACTATAGGCTGATATCGATATTTTGCCACTTTCTCACCTTATTTTGTCATCAGATCACTGTTTTGCTTTAATTATGCTTTAAAAATGTACAAAGGTACAAAAGATATTTTATTGTTCTGACAAAAAATGTTTTCCATTGAACATTAATTGGATCTGTTGAACACATGACAGGCCGAAATTTTAAGAAAGCCACAATGAAAGATAAATACAAGTTAAAAACATAAAAAAGATAAAAACAATATAACATGACAATTTATGAGGAAGACAAGGTTATTTCGCACTTCTAAAAAAAATTTTTTTCACTTTGTCTTTGTGGTTCTAATGACAGAAAAAGAAAAAACCTTAAGAAAAATCACTACCTTAGCTTGCAAAGAATATCACGAAACCTGTATTGCAACGTTTCGGTCACACAACCTTCATCAGGCATTAACAAAATAAAAGTGCAATACCACCAAATTTAAAATATGTCAGAACCAATCAACACATCTGATGACCGTGATGTAACCCATAACCAATAACAGTCAATTCGATAGAGGACCTCTAGAAAACCACAAACGCCTACTGGCGAACTTATTACAAATATTATAAAAAAACAAGATAAATATAAAATATTTAAAAAATATTTAATTCATAAATACAGGATAAACAAAATAACAGTAGATTACAACCAGAAGAGGACCAACGACATTATATATAAAGATCCTTTTTAGTCAGCATAGAACATACCACGACATATTCACCAACTTCTTACCGTATAATATCCATTTTTTTTAAAACACTGGCATTTGCTAACATCTGATAAATGTTTTATTCCATCATCCTCCTCTTATTGTGTTTAAACTGGCTAAAAAATGTAAAAGATAATTTAGTCCATGCTCAGTTCCACAGTAAGGTTTCCTCACCGTGGAATTTTCGGTTTGGTAATTGCGCTCAATGTAATAATAAGTTCAAACCGCCTTTTTTGTCATCCGCGACTTGGTAACTGTATTCAACTGACTGTGATCACTTGTTCCTCCACCCATGGAGTTTATTTGGTTCGTTGCCCTTGTGGTCTAGGATATGTGGAGAAAATATCACGGCAGTTAAAACAACGGATTAGTGAACATAAGTGTTCGATCAGGCGAAAAGACCTAAACTATCCTGTTGCAGCTCATTTTGTTGAATTCAATCATGATGTCTCCTCTTTGCGTTTTTGTGGCATTGAGAGTGGTATGATGGCACTGAGAGGAGGCAATCTTGAATTGATTTTACATTTTGGATACACTTCAAACCTTATCACTGATGGGACTTGATGAACTTGTGTTTAATGTGATGCTGTAGATATTCTGTATATGTAGTTATTTTTTTCCTATGTTGACTAAAATGGATCTTTATATAATGTCGTTGGTCCTCTTCTGGTTGTATTCTACTGTTATTGTAAAAAATATTTTGTTGTTTATCATGTTTTTATGAATTCAATATTTTCCTTGTCTTTCATAAAATCTTAAATAATTTCGCCAGTAGGCGTTTGTGGTTTTCTAGAGGTCCTCTATCTAATTTACTGTTATTGGTTATAGGTTACATCACGGTCACCAGATGTGTTGATTGGTTATGACATTTTAAATTTGGTGGAATTGCACACTGTGTTTTGTACATGCCTGATGAAGGCCGTGTGACTGAAACGTTGCAATAAATGTTTTGTGATATTCTATGCAAGGTAAGGTAGTGTGAGGGATTTTTATTTTTTTTTACTTTACTATAGTACATGTCCTATGCACCTTCCAACTATTTTTCAGGTGTGCAAGGTTATTTGGTTATTCTTTGGTTCAAAACAGAACTCACATTTTACATATTATGAATTATTATATTCAATACGCTTTTCTTTTTCAGATTTCATTTATTTTAATAGGTATTAATATTACACAGAGTAAAATTATTATAAACTTAAAACACAATCTATTAATGCAATAAATTAAACCATTGTTATATATATATATATATATATATATTGCTGTTTTCATTCTTATGAAAACCGATGGTTAATATTAGAGGTTTATAATTTGTTCAGTAATTGTCTGATACATTAGTGCATCCTACAGATGATATTTTATTAATTTCTCTCGGCTTTAGAAAAATAGCACTATTAAAAATAAATATTTTAATTGTCTTTGTACTATCACACTTAAACTTTCTCTTAAATAGTGACATATATATATATATATATATATATATTAAGAGGGAGTTCCCTCACAACATGATTGTCATATTTGGGGGTCCTTGGCATCAAAACGTTTTAAAACCCCTGCTCTAGTCGAACCACCACTTAGTAAAAATCATAATGAATTAAGGTTATTAGACCTATTAAAGGTCATTAAACATATGCATAAGTTAATGTATACTCTTACTTTTGACAGTCTAGTGCTTCATTTATATGTACCTTTGCCCCAAGACTCAATGAAAGGATGGTGTCCTCAAATGCTGAGTGAGTGTCAACATGAGGTGGAATCCCTGAAACAAATGATACATTTAAAAATGCACATCCGTGTAAATCTCCTTTCAGCTGCATAAATACATTATAAATAAACTGAGTGCCCACCTTGTCCACTTTGATATTGGTTTACAGTGAGCTGGTCTGGTAGAACACTTATGAGACCATCAGCCAAACATTTCTGCAGTAAAGCATCACATTCGACTGGCAGGCCTGAAATGACACGTTTATTACATATACAGTACTGTGAAAAAGTATTTCCTGATTTCTTCCGTTTTTGTGTATATCTCATACTAAATTGTTTCAAAAATTCAAACAAGGGGCTTGGGTAGCTCAGTGAGTATTGATGCTGACTAACACCCCTGGAGGCTCGAGTTCGAATCCATGCTGAGTGATTCCAGCCAGGTCTCCTAAGCAACCAAATTGGCCCGGTTGCTACGGAGGGTACAGTCACATGGGGTAACCTCCTCGCGGTCGCTATAATGTGGTTCTCGCTCTTGGTGGGGCGCGTGGTGAGTTGTGTGTGGATGACGCGGAGAATAGCGTGAAGCCTCCACACGCGCTACGTCTCCGCGGTAACAGGCTCAATAAGCCACGTGATAAGATGTGTGGACTGATGGTCTCGGACGCGAAGGCAATTCCAAATTGGGGGGAAAAAAAAAATTCTAACAAAACTAACATAAAACAAAGACAATATGAGTAAACACAAAATAACATTTTTAATGATAATGTTATTTATTGAAGCAAAAAAGTTATCCAATACCAACTGGGCCTGTGTGAAAAGTATTTGCCCCTTAGTTACTAAATCCCCAAATCTATGAAACTGCATTCATAATGGGGTTCAGCTGGACTAGACACACACAGATCTGATTAATGCCAGCCCTGTTCAATCAAATCAACACCTAAATATAACTTTTTCAGCAGCATGAAGTTGGCTAAAAGGTCTCACCCAGTAGCACACTTTGCCAAGGTTGAAAGAAATTTCAGAAATGATGAGGAAAAAGGCGATTGAACTACATCAGTCTGGGAAGGGTTACAAAGCTATTTCAAATGCTCTGGGACTCCAAAGAACCACAGTGAGAGCCATTGTCTCCAAATGGAGAACACTTGGCACAGTATTGAACCTTCTCAGAAGTGGCCAACCTTCCAAAATTCCTCCAGCGACAACTCATTCAGGAAGTCACAAAAAAGCCAAGCACAACATCCATGGAACTGCAGGCCTCTCTCGCATCAATAAAGGTCACTGTTCATGACTCCATTATCAGAAAAATGCCATACATGAAAGAGTGGTGAGGCGAAAACCACTACTAACCCAGAAGAACATTAAGGCTCGTCTGAATTTGCCAAAACACACCTTGATGATCCTCAAACCTTTTGGGAGAATGTGCTGTGGAAGTCGAAAGCGGAACTGTTTGGAAGACAAGGGTCCCGTTCTGGCGTAATTCAAACATAGAATTCCACAAAAAGAATATCATACTATGGTCAAGCATGGTGGTGGTAGTGTGATGGTATGGGGATGCTTTGCTGCTTCAGGGCCAGGGAGACTTGCAATAATTGAGGGAAACATGACTTCTGCTCTCAACCAGAAAATCCTAAAGGAGAACGTCTGGTCATCAGTCCTTGAGTTGAAGCTCAAGCGCAACTGGATTGTGCAGTAAGACAATGATCCAAAGCATAGTAGTAAGTCCACCTCTGAATGGCTCAAAAGAAACAAAATTCAAGTTTTGGAGTGGCCTAGTCAAAGTCCTGACCTGAACCCAATTGGAATGCTGTTGCAGGACCTTAAACGGGAAGTTCATGCTCGAAAACCCTCTAATGTTGCTGAAATAAAGCAGTTCTTCAATGAAGAGTGAGCCAAAATTCCACCACAGCATTGTGAAAACTGATCTCCATTTATCGGAACCATTGGTTGCAGTTGTTGCTGCTAAACCAGCTATTAGGTTTAAGGGGCAGTTCGTTTTTCACATAGGTGATAGGAGTTGGATAACTTTTTTGCTTCAGTAAAATATATATATTTGAAAACTGTATTTTGTGTTTACTCAGGTTGCCTTTGTTATATGTTGTATCTCGTCTGAAGGTCTAAAACAATTTAGTATGAAAACTACACAAAAATAGAAGAAATCAGATCAAATACTTTTTCATAGCACTGTATTTCTATCACATTGAGGATAAATCAGCCTCAACGATGATCATTTATGTATTGGTTTCCCTAAACACAGTTTTGAAACAACTGCTTTTCTATGAACAGTTTAATATTTTAATTCCAAACTTAATATAATAATCATAATTAACTGATCATTTAACTCTTTTATTTTAGAGAATTCTTAAAAATGGTTCTGTGCAGATCAAAAAAGACCCGGTAGAGTACCGTTCAGTAGATATACATCACTTTGATTATAAACATAAACGTTAAAATAGTTTTTTTTTTTTTACACTAAACATGATTTTATTGTGCCATTTAATCTGGAAAGAGCGCCACCTATATGTCAAAATTTCGTTTTGAGTGCAGAAAGCTTATAATTTGAATACTTACACATTGTTTCTGTTTGAAACAAATACAGAATCATGGTTTATATTCTAAACATGCCCGGAAGACAAAAAATTGGCAAAAAAGACTTTGGGATGGTCTCTTTTGACTTGTGCCAGTAATCAACCATCTAGCAACAATTCAGTAATGCCCTAGCAACCACCTAGCAACACCCTAGCAATGCCCTTGTAACCCCTGACATTGCATGAATTGACTTAATCATTTATTAATTGCTGTGGAGAATACAAAGGCATTTTGACTACATACAAGATTAAGAATAGCTTTTCTCACTCTTTTTTGTTTAACTGAAACTGGTCAAAATTGACAAGCATACATAACAGAAGGGTTAAGTGGATAGGATTCAGGTAAAAATGTTGAATTTTAAACTTACCACCTGGTAATGGCTTGTCTTTGTCCACATTATTGTTATCATATCGAAATTCATATCCGTAATGCTTCACTCTTCTGTGTTTTAAAGCTTTCTGCACTGAAACAACAAAAACAAAATTACTGAAATAACACTGAATATTACATTTTAGTCTGGTAACAGATTGCAAAAAGGCATTTAGCAAAATATTGTCTAAATAGATCCAGGGATCTGCCAACCACAATCTCAGCCAATCCATGCATCCCTAGAATAAAATAAGGCAGGATGTTCTTGGTAACATTCTACAAATTCTACCAGTTCAGTTCCATTCTGTTGTGTTCCGTCTGTTTGAACAGCCCCTGGCCTGGTCTAATTATCTGAGCCGCTTCACCACCGAGCTCAGCCGAATACCACTGCTATCTGTGAATATTGCTACTCTACATACAACTGTACTGAATAAAAAAAACAATATGGACTTTTTCTGTTATTATGAAGCTTGAGTCTGGAGTAGTAGGAATCAGTGCAATTGTAACACCATAAGAACTGTCTATTGAAGCGTTTTCCCCCCTCATTTTTTTCTTTTGATTTAACATTTGAGAATGTGGACCGACAAACTTATTTATGTATTTTATGCACATTAGTTGAAAATGAAATACTCATTTTTAACAGCCAGGATAGGAATGTTCTATGCAATAATATATCGTTGCTGAATGGTTTATGTAGTTATTGCGCCCTCTTGTGGACTAAGGAAACAACGCCAATTTAAAAATCAGCTGACTTTAAAATTAGAATATTAGTTAATATAAAATGGATAAGGTACAAGGGGTGGAATGAGGTCCTGGGTCACTAAAAACCCAAAGTATGCATTAAAAGGTTAAAAAATGCTTAAAGGAATATTCCGGGTTCAATAAAAGTTAAGCTCAATCGACAGCATTTATGGCATCATGTTGATTACCAAAAAAAATTTTTTTGATTTGCACCTCAACCCTTTTCTTTAAAAAAAACACAAATCTGGGGGGGCCTGGGTAGCTCAGCAAGTAAAGACGCTGACTACCACACCTGGAGTCACAAGTCAGGCTTCCTAACCAACCAATTGGCCCGGTCGCTAGGGTGGGTAGAGTCATGTTGGTTAACCTCCTCGTGGTCGCTATAATGTGTTTCTCGCTCTTGGTGGGGTGCGTGGTGAGTTGTGCGTGGATGCCGCGGAGAATAGCATGAAGCCTCCACACGTGCTACGTCTCCGCGGTAACGTGTAACTGAGATTCGTCCTCCGCTACCCGGACTGAGGCGAGTCACTACGCCACCACGAGGACTTAGAGCGAATTGGGAATTGGGCAAGCCAAATTGGAGAGAAAAGGGGAGAAAAAAAAAAGCACAAATCTTGGTTCCAGTGATGCACTTCCTATGTGAAAGGGGCCAATTTTTGAACTTTAAAATACTCACTTTTTCCAAAAGTATAGCCAGAAGACATAAACCATATGCGTGTTAACATGATTTTAGTGTGATAAAATCACTTACTAACTTCTGTGTAATGTTATAGCCAATTTTACAACTTCGTTGCCATGATGATGTAATGTCAACAAAATTACAATTTAAACAACTTTACAGGTCAAATAATACATGAGTTTCAACAGAAGAGTTAATGTAAGTACATTTATAAAATTATAAGCTTCACATTTCTGCCTTTAAACCCTCCAAAAATTGTCCCTATTCACTTCCATTGTAAGTGCCTCACTGATACCTTGATTTTTACTTTTTTTAAGAAAGTAGGGACGAGTCTAAATTAATTTTTGTGCTAATCAACAATATGCCACAAATGCTGTCGATTGAGCTTAACAGATCATTACATAGAACGTTTGAAATTAGTTAGAAGTAGTGCTGTCAGTGTTTTTCATATGGATTGATTCAATTGAATTGATTCTATTTTAGTGAATTTCTGTCCCTGTGGCGTTTGGAAAATGTTAATAAAGCATTATTGAAACATATGGTTTTGTTCTATTGTGTTGTTCTTTCCAAAAAAGGAAATAAATGCATTTTGACAGGAAATAAGTATATATAGTCAAATTTCAGCACTTTTAAAATCTGAGATTAATAGCAATTAACAATGAAAAATCATGAGATTAATCGCGCTAAAAATTGTAATCTACTGACAGCACTATTTAGAAGTAGAAATTAGTTACATATTCACAAACCTTTGGCTGAAAACCCTGGCTCTAAAGCAATAACTGTGCAAAATGTAAATATTGCCCTATACACACAAATAAATGCGCTGAAATTTTTATTACTGATTTGTGCATAAATCTAACTGTTAGGATCCCAATAAGGAAGCCAAATGTGCCTTACCCATGACATCATCAGTATGTGATGTCCAGTCAACAGTCTGTAGCAGCTGAGTCTCCTCCTCTGGAGACACAAAATCATCCAACACAGACAGACCAGGAGGCAAAGCACAGGATACAGTCTTGTCACTGTCCACTGACAAATGAATAGAAAAGTCTCATCATTGACAATTTATTTAGATCTCCTGAGTAAAAATAATCGATACGTCCAGCACAAATGAATCTCTATCAGAAATGAATACTGAAAGTGAACGTGTATGATGCACCTTTCTCAACATAGCTGAAATAGAGCATCACACTTTGATCCTGACACTGAAGTGATCGTCCATTAAGAAGTGCGTATGCATTCTGGCTCGCTTCAGATGATGAATATGTCACAAATGCATATGGTTTAGCAGGAGGTGTGAGGAGTGACTCCACAGTACCACCCTCTTGAAGAACCTCCAGAAGAGACTCTCTGCTCACTCCATTTCCCAAACCTCCATTAGACACCACCAGATGCTGCAACACATACACAATAGATGTTTATGAACATGGACTCTACTGACTAGTTTTACGAGCCATTTATACAAAGCCACGGACTGCAAAGAGGCTTCTGCAAGATCACAGTTACAAGAGTTGATTGATAACAGTTGTCATTTTTTAAAACAACTTATAAGCAAAGTTTCTTAGTTTGAGTTCACTTCTGTATCCATATTGTGTATATGATGCAATAATGGCAACAAAACAAATATATTTCCACATTGCAAAAACTCTTATTCTTAATCAGAATCTCTGCCAAGTCTTAAAGGGATAGTTCACCTAAAAATGAAAATTCTCTCATCATTTACTCACCCTCATGCCATCCCAGATGTGTATGACTTTCTTTCTTTATAATTTATATTTAAATATTGATCTCTTTCTCACCCACACCTATCAAATTGCATCTGAATACCACTGGAGTTGTATGGATTACTTTTATGCTGACTTTGTTTGCTTTTTGGAGCTTCAAAGTTCTAGCCACCCATCACTCTCATTGTATAGAAAAAATGCAGTGGCAGTGTTGTCTGAGACTGTCATTCTGCTTACCACCTCCTTTTGTGATTCATGGAGGATGGAAATTCATAAGGGTTTGGAACAATGCAAGGGTGAGTAAATGATGATAGAACTTTCATTTTTGGGTGAACTATCCCTTTAACTCAGATGTAAAAGTCAATGTGTGAACATTATAAGCAAAGCTGACACAAGCATACCAACAACAATCAGACTCAAAAAAATGAAATCGAAAACTACCATCACAACTGTCTATTATAACTTATGGAATTATTTTGCATGCCTGGTCAAACAACATCCTCCTGGCACTCCATCAAAATAAGCTTCGAAAGTACCTTTGTAGGGTGCGACACTGTGCTTATGCCCTCGTGTTTCAGCAATGTGTGACTGGCTTTAATTTGCCTTCGGAGTAATTTTTTCTCTTCTTTAGTTCTTCTGATAGCTCTTGTGTTGTCCATGCTGTCCTCCATTGTGCAACCGCTCATTTGGTCCCTCCGTTGACAACAACAACAACATTGGTTCCTACAAGCGAATGTTCCCAACCTGACAGAACTATGCTGAAGACACTAATACAAATTGGCCAGGATCTGTCAGATTTTCGCATGCAACAAAAACCGTGGCATTTCAGTTGCTGAATGTACAGTTTATGCCTTGATTATAGCTGACATTTAACCCTAACCCTAAAAAACACCATGGTACTACCATGTTTTTTGGACACCCACCATTGTAATACCAAATTGTAGTAGTTTTTCATATATAAATAAATGCTTTATTAACAGCAAACTTAACATACAACATATTATGGTATCACAAATAAACAAGTCTCACATACATTACACAAAGTGACAAAAGCAAAAATAAACTAACAACTGGACAAGAGAGGAAAAAAAGGGTATATAACCATCAATTAAATATTGTTATAGCTAATTGCAATGTATAAGACATGCATGTGAGCATCAGTTAGCTTTGATCACTTGTTAAAATGTTAAATGAAGAACATATTGCAACTGTTTCGTTGCTTTTCTGTTTCTAGATTTTGACATTACCTCTATACAAATTTTAACCTTCTCAAACACAGCAAAAAGATGCTTGCTGTTTGTAAATTTGCATTTGTATGAAATTTACATAAATATAAAAATAAACTTATAATGAAACTCGCATCATTGGAAACGTGATCCTTGATATAATAGCCAAAAATCACATGATGACCATAACATATATATTTTTTATATTGTGGGTAACAAAAAACCTCAACATTCTTCCAAAAATTCTGGATGTATTGGCAAGACCAAAACAAGTGAGAGATCGTTTCAGGGGAATATTCACAAAAAGAGCATTTAACATCAATATCACTCTTACACTTACTTTTTAAGGGCAATCGAACCAAATAGCGAATTGCAAATCTTGTCAGACATGGTGCCTTTGACATTTTGAACAGAATACAATTTTTCAGGGGTGCAAATGAAGCTTGATTTCAGAGTGAGCTTCAACATAAATACTAGTGCACATGGGAATTAAATTGAAACCATGCTAGAGGATCTTCAAAATCAACCTTGTAAGCCTTTGAGAGAAAAAAAAAAAAAAAAAAAAAAAAAGATTTAAGCTAAAAGAAAATGAAATTAATCAAATATATATATTTTATTGTAGATTTCTACTTATCCCCCCCCCCACAACTTGCCATTTTACCTGTTTCCCGACTCAGGTTTGTGAACTGGTCTTTTGATTTTCAGATTTCTTAAAATCGCCAAACATTACAATTGCGAAGAATTAAAACATGCCTCTCCCAAAAACGTAAAAGTCTTATGTGACATGTTTATTTGGCCTTAATAAAAAAAAACATTCTCAAAATGTCAACAAATACTGTTGATGTATATAACCTCTTATAAATGTGTCCTTTTATTTTTAGTAGCAATGCACTAAGGTAATCAGAACTCTTACAATTCTTTAAGAGCCTAATTTGTCTCATTAACAAATGTATGCTTTGGAAAACTCTTGATTTAGTTAACACTAGTAATCAATAATCCTTACAAGCAAAAAACATTCACACCTCTTAGAGTACAGTATATTACATAGCTGAGGATGACAATACAACAGTAGCTCTCCATAAAGCACCTGGTCCTTGCTAACAGGAATAAATTAGATGTTTTCCTTTACCAGTGGAACAGGACAATGGTTTAGTTATTTCAGTCTTTTTTTGTCATGTGCATACTGTGGGTCCATCTAGTGGCAGAAACAGTACTTTCAGGAGTAGAGGACGTGAAATGTGTTGAAAGATTTCACAAGAGCCCCTCATTTCTTCTGCTTGGGTGCCGGTCTACAAGACATGAAAAATAGATTTGAGTTAGAAAAAAATCAAGAGTGAGTTATAAGGGAAAATCACAGGCCTTGTGTACAGCCATTGCAAAAGCGTAACACAGACACTTAAAAATACAGTATGTACACCATTTACTATTGGCATGTCAGAATATATACAGTGCATTCATAAAGTATTCAGACCCCTTCATGTTGGAGCCTTATGCTAAAATGCTTCAACATTTTTTTTTTACACCCCATACCCCATTAAGACAAAGCAAAAACCAGATTTTGATAACATGTGGCACTTTTCCACTGCACGTTACGGTCGACTCTGCTCTTTACTTTTCTGAGCTTGCTTTTCCACTGCAATTTAGTGCCGCCTCAATGTGGGTGGGATTATAGGCTGATCGTCATAGATGCGCCGCCTCTATTGCCGTGATATCTTAAACACGACACAAACATTACTAACCATAAACAATAACACGACCACTAGCTTTTAACTACTAGCTCGTGCTGCATAAAGCAGTTGTTACATGGTGATTTTGCCTGGTTGTTTTAGAAGCAAGCTTTCCAGTAGCTGGTCAACTAAATAAAGTGATGCTTTCAAGCAGAATATAGAGTTAACGTAACAAAACGTACCATCCTCCATCGTGGACTCCAACAACACCGAGTCCAGGGCACTCTACCTCCCATTGCTCGCTGGTCTATTGCCATAGTTAGCGTCCATTTGGTCGAACCACTTCCACTTTCTTCTGTTTGAACCACTCCGGCTGTTGTGGTCCTTGATGGTTCTGTAGTCACTTAAGTTTTTTTTTTTACTTTTCCCTACACTGTTGGTAGGTCCAGTGGTAGCTGTGTGCAGCCAACAGCTGAGACACTTCCTGAAAGACTTTTGTTTCGCGTCGTTCGTCGCTAACTAGAGGAATGTCTGCACGTCGTTTATTGACCACGGCATGGTTTTGCGCACAGCCATTTCTTTTTACAATTTGAAAGTCACGTGAACAAATGATATTGCCGTCGCTAACTTTAAAACTAGCGGGTTGATGTCCCATGTCGCAAATCCAGTGACACTGGTTGTGACGATTCTCTCTGACCAATCAGTGATCTGCAGGGTTTTGACGTCACATTTAGTATCGGGTACTATCCACAGTGGAAAACCCCCAAAAAGCGAGCAGAGTCGAGCTGTACTGTGAAGTGGAAATGCCCCATTATATCACAATATCACACTGACATAAGTATTCAGTCCCTTAACTCAGAACTTATTTAAAGCACCTTTGGCAGCGATTACAGCCTCAAGTCTTTTCGGGTATGATGCGACAAGCTTTGCACACCTGAATTTGGGGATTTTCTGCCATTCTGCCAGATCCTCTCAAGCTCTGTCAGGTTGTATGAGGACCATCGGTGGACAGCCATTTTCAGGTCTCTCCAGAGATGTTTGATTGGGTTCAAGTCCAGGCTCTGGCTGGGTCACTCAAGGATTTTCACAGAGTTGTCCCTAAGCCACTCTTCTGTTGTCTTGGCTGTGTGCTTAGGGTCACTGTCCTATTGGAAGGTGGACCTTCGGCCCAGTCCGAGTCTGGACCAGGTTTTCATTAAGGATATCTCTGTATTTTGCTGCTTTCAGCTTTCCTTCAACCCTGACCAGTCCCCCAGTCCCTGCTGCTGAAAAACACCCCACAGCATGATGCTACCACCACCATGCTTTACCGTTGGGATGGTATTGCGCAGGTGATGAGCGATGCCTGGTTTCCTCCAGACATGAGAATTGAACTGAGTTCCATCTTTGTTTTAACAGACCAGAGAATCTTGTTTCTCACAGTCTGAGAGTTCTTTCGGTGCTTTTTTGCAAATTCCAAGCGGGCTTTCATGTGTCTTGCACTGAGGAGAGGCTTCCGTCTGGCCATAAATCCCAGATCGGTTGAGTATTGCTGTGATGGTTGTCCTTCTGCAAGTTTCTCCCATCTTCACACATGATCTCTGGAGCTCAACCAGAGTGACCATCGGGTTCTTGGTCACCTCTCTTACTTAGTCCCTTCTCCCCCAATTGCTCACTTTGGCCAGGCAGCCAGCTCTGGAAGAGTCCTGGTTGTTCCAAACTTCTTCCATTTAAGAACTATGGAGGCCACTGTGTCTCTTGGGAACTTTCAATGCAGCCAAAAAAAAAAAAATGTGTAGCCTTCCCAGATCTGTGCCTTGACACAATCCTGTCTCTGAGATCTGCAGGCAGTTCCTTTGACCTAATGGCTTGGTTTTTGCTCTGATATGCATTTTCAGCTGTGAGACATTATAAAGACAGGTGTGTGCTTTACCAAATCATGTCCAATCAATTGAGTTTGCCACAGGTGGACTCCAATCAAAGTGTAGAAACATCTCAAAGATGATCCAGAGAAATGGGATGCACCTGAGCTCAATTTCAAGTGTCATAGCAAAGGGTCTGAATACTTATGTCAATGTGATGATTCAGTTTTTTCATTTAATAAATTTGCAATGTTATCAAAAATAAGTTTTTTGCTTTGTCATTATGGTGTATGGAGTTTAGACTGATGTGAAAAATCTTTTTTTTTAAAGCATTTTAACATGAGGCTCAAACATATCAAAATGTGTACAAATGAAGGGGTCTGAATCATTTATCTATGCACTTTACATAAAAAGAAAAAAATGCTGCCAACAGCTCAAGACTACAAGCACAATTTTACACAAATTTAAATTTCTGAAGGGAATAGTGTGAAGAATATGGTGACTCTAGAGAATGCATACAGATTCTGTCATTTGTGTGCATGCATAATTCTAGTATGGAAACTATGCAGGTTTCTGCATGAGGCCTTTGGTCTTAAAACCATCAAGACTTACCTGTAGATTCCCACAACAACTGCATGGTCTCTCTCATATGGCTCAAGTGTCAGCTGCTCCTGGGGTTTCATGTTCTCTGCACTCATCTTCTTAATCTCTGATGCAAACACTGCCTCTGGAGCTGCTGTTGAATCAATGCAGTTTGCCTAAAGAAAGCAATAGAGAAAAAGTTAACAATGGAAGGTTTTTAAGATTTGACTTTCGACCAAGTATAATCACAGATTCATAACAGTTGAATAATCTTTTCTAAAAGTATCAAAATAATTCATAGGTGTTGTTGGCATTAGGTTAATGATGCATTTAACTAAATGACAAATATTATTCTGAATGAAGAATTTAGTCTTACAGCAGCAAGAACATTAACAACATTAAAAGACAACATTTTAATAATTTTATTACCTTGATGGAAATAACAAAATGGCCTCCATTCTTTAGGAAGTTGTGTGCATTGAGGGCAACAATTCTTGTTTGGTCAGGCTGAGCAACATCAGCAAAGATGACATCCACCATACCTTCAAGAATACAGAAGCGTGGTTTAATAAACAACCTGGAACTGCATTTTCTTAAGTTAAAAATACATAGTCATATCATCGGAACTTACCAACAAGCATGCGATATTTGTGTGGGTGTCGTGCATCTTCAATGATGGGAATAATGTTGGTTCTTTTCTTTGCCACATTCAGCAAGTCTCTGCCTGATCTGTGGGAGAACTCCACAGCGTACACCAGCCCGTCCTGTAAGCAAACTAAAATTTTAAAATCTATTTTTTTTAATAAATATATAGAGAAATCACATACTTTAATTAAACAGGGCTCACCAGTATCAGAGCAAAAAACTAGTATCATAATACTGTTTAACCAAACCATAAGTGCAAATCTGCTTTTATGCATTGATTAGATGATTCAAATCATTGACTATTACTGAGCTACAAACATGGAGACACCTGATTTAACATTAAAGGAATAGTTCACCCAAAAATGAAAATTCTCTCATCATTTACTCACCCTCAAGCCATTCCAGATGTGCTTGACTTTCTTCAGCAGAACACAAACGAAGATTTTTAGAAAAATATCTGTGCTCTGTAGGTTCATCCAATGCAAGTGAATGGTGACCAGACCTTTGTAGCTGTAAAAATCACTCCAGGCTCCAGTGGTTAAATCCATATCTTCAGAAGCTATATTATAGGTGTGGGTGAGAAACAGATCAAAATGTAAGTGCTTTTTTAACTCTAAATCTAAAATGTCACTTTCACATCTGAAAGTGAAAGTTAAAATGGAGATTTAGAGTAAAAAAGGACTTAAATAATGTTTCTCACCCACACCTATAATATAGCTTCCGAAGATATGGATTTAAGCACTGGAGTCGTATGGATTACGTCTATGTTTCCTTTGTGATTTTTGGAGCTACAAAGGTCTGATCATGTAGAATATTTTTATAAAGTTGAGTATAAATTAATCAAGTATAATCAATTTTAATATAGCCATTTTATTCCACAATTATTTCTGATGGTCAAGCATGAATTTTAGTGTGTGTGTGGAGGAGCCCATGTAGGAAAGGAATGTGCTCACAAATAGTAAACTGCTCTCATGACTGCTGAGAAAATATATGGTGAAGTTCCTCCACAGGTGTCTCCTATCCACTTCTTTAGCCGCTATGGCTGCAACTAACGATTATTTTGATAATCGACTAATCTAACGATTATTCGACTATTCGGGCGATTATTGCAATGATTAATCATTAGCTCTTAACCGACTGTTCAGCTTGTGCCCCTGACTTAAAAGGTTGTATTAAACGTGCTTGCTAACAATAAAGAGGACATAATCATCTTTTAAAAATATCTCGAAATGACATTCACTGAATTAAAGGGAAAAATACTTTTTATTAAGTTTAATTCAGTAAAAATTTCACTATAAAAAAATCCTATTGTTATCAAGTGTATTTGTCTTTTTTTTTTTTTAATTTAAAATTGTCTAAAAATCCTTAAAACAAGATACATTTACTTGAGAAGCAACATATAAGATATTTAGACTTGCTTTAAGAGAATGTATCTTAAATATAAGTGTATTTTGTATATAAGTGTATTTTTTCACTTGGTTATACTTCTGCGAGTGCAGTAAAGACTAAATAAACTTATATTCAAGATCTATTCTCTAAAAGCAAGTCTAAATATCTTATATTCTGCTTCTCAAGTGAATGTATCTTTTTTTAAAGGATTTTTAGATATTTTAAAATATTTGTATTTTTAAAATTATATTCAACATTCTCAGATAAAAAATAAAAAATTCTTCTGCAGTATAGCTGCTAAAGTAAATGTACATTGTTTTAAAGGAGTTTTAGATATTTATATTGGAAAACAAGCCAAAACAAAAACAAATCAAAAATGTATTTTTTGCAGTGTATAATGGGGCGAAGACTACTACCTCTCTCACCTTTCTGTTCACTTCAATCCATCTTTAACTCAAAAAAACAAACTCTCTCTTATCAATAAAGCTGCATTTTACCAATTTTCTTCACGATAAGAAATCCACAGTGACATATATTATGACTCAATAAGTTGCCATCACGTTATAATCTAGCTGCATTAAGCGCGCACACTCGAGGGATGAACGTCCCCGCAACAGAGTGTACCTCAGCCGGGTGCAGTTTCAATCTCTCCCCCTTAGATCGGGACACTTCGCGCAACTCATAGAAGAGGTGCTGACCGCACAGAGAAATGCCAGTTCCCTTATTATTTTAACTTTAATAAAGCTATAACGCATTAAATAGAACTGCATTAAAGATGTAACGCCGGGGTGTTTCCTTTAAAGATGCTCGAAACGCAAGTTTTTCTTAAGCTGAGCGTCAGCTCCGGCTCTGCTTATTCCACAACAAGAGTGCTTCTGTATTTACTTATTTTGTATTTTTGCATTATAATTCCCTCATACTTTGCGATCTACATCACCTGAAGCTGTTTGGAAAGTTTAGAGTGTGTCTGGACTGTGAGTTGCAGTGCTGCTCTTGTGTGCAATCATTAGAGTTTCATATGATCTTATGTTATGTTAAGATCAAACAACTATTCGACAATGAAAATTTTTGTCGTCAAATTTTTTTTTATTATTGTCGACGATGTCGATAACAGACTAATTGTTTCAGCCCTATTAGCCACACTTTGGTAGATCATATATAAGCAGGAAGGAACACAGTTGTTGGAGGGGCTCTGCAGGGCCACTCGGCTTTTATCTCTCTGATAATAAAGTCTATCTTCTGGCATCAAAACCCCAAGACTTTGAGAGGGAGTTTTCACAGAGATGGCAGAAACCACATCAATCACCATTCACTTGCATTGTATGGACCTATCGAGCTGAGATATTTTTGTAGATATCTTCATTTGTGTTCTGCTGAAGAAAGTCATCCACATCTGGGATGGCATGAGGGTGAGTACATTTTTGGGTGAACTATCCCTTTAATAATTTACCTACTTATTGGAATAGCCATCTGTATTTAGTGTATTTACAATGCATGTTTTAATGATGTTAAATGTGTACAAAATGTGGAAAAAACACTTACCGGTCCAACAACATCAGAAACGTGGGATACAGTCGTCCCTGATGCAGCTCCTAAGTACATGACCTTTGCTCCTGGCTTGATGTGGTTCTGGTCTATACCTCCTAAAATTGCTGCAGCCAGCTTCGAGCGGAAAGGATTCCACGTTCTGTACTCAATCTTTGTTTCTCCTTCCTTCAAAAATGGAACTGCATGTAAATATACAAAATACATGGATCCAATGCTTTCTAGAATAACCTGAGTGAAAACTAGAGACATCACTATAAACTCACCTCAACACTTATTTTTTCTCTCCATACACAGACTCTCCAATTACCATGTTCTTTGTGACCAGGGCATCCTCCTTACCACGGCAGATGAAAACCCCTGTGATTTTCAAATGAAAGGTAATTAAGAAAAGAATGAATCTCCAAAACACAATCTACCTTCAAATTTGAGAGTACAACAACACTGACGCACTTTCATGTCTATGAGGCTCTACAGTCACCTTTTTGCCCCCCCGAATCCTCCTCGTCCCCCTCCACGGCCTCTGGGAGTGCCACGGCCGCCCCCTCGCCCACGGAAACCTCCTTCACCACCACCACCACCAGGTGATCTGAATCCTCCACCTTTATCAATTAAGGTTAAGGTACGTTTTAGAATAGATACACCTTTATAGCGGGTTGGAAAAGTTCTTTAGAATTTCATTTAAAGATTTCAATCTTTCAAATTGTCAGATATTTCATCACAAGCATCTCTATATATTGATAGCCTTAAGTCTCAAAATCTTCTAAATAAATATACTTCCTAAATCGTTTGAATAAAATTATACAATTGTATAAATGTAAATAGGCAGTTGAAATGACATGTAATGTATTGTCACTAAAGAAAAGGGACATTCTTTTTAGTCTGATATTTTCATAATTTGGCTGGACAGAAAAGAACACAGATCTCGATCATAAAATGTACTATTCAAATTGTGTTTAAATGTTTTTTTAAGCATTTTCAAGTAAAATGTGGAAAGTGTCCTGCAGTACGACAGTCAAATGCAGAAATTTATCAAAATAAACAATGGATTATTTTACCCTCAGAGACCGATGCTGCATTTTTTGTTTTGTTTTTTCAACTTGAACATGTTTTTAGAAAGCCACAGATTTTATATATATATATATATATATATATATATATATATATATATATATAAATAAAAAAAAAAGATTAAGCATATTTTGTTTTGGGGTGAATTTGAAAGATTTCAGAAAACAATAGGAGTCTATGTTAAAATCTTGATATTTATGAGCACATTTATAATATGATTACTGTGTGCCTTTAGCAAGCTGTGAAGTTCAATATGCATTTTTTTCCCCACCAAAACTTTTGTAAATAAATTTCAAAGTGTCAGCTACTGACACTTTTTTAAAACCACTTTTAATAGTAAAAAAAAAAAAAAAAGAGGTATCGTTTAATTGCAGTAAACAAACATTGCAATTCTGCTATGCTGGGTCTCTGAGGGTTCAGGGCTGCTGCACAGTTTTTAAAATCAAATTTAAGACTTTAAGACCTTTTTCAAGACCTGAACAAATTAAATTAATACCGTATCCCCATACCAAAACAAACCCACATAATCTCAAAATAAATCATGTATAACAGGCTCATACTTAAACAGGCAGGGGAACACATTCAACATAGCCTTAACATTGCTTATCAGTAAAACAGAGTAGGCTGATTGCAAGTTTAAAATACTCATGATGACCTATTACGGTATGTAATCTAAAAACATACACTTACATACAAATATTTTAACTCAAAGATTGTCAACGTACCAAATTAAGGGTGTTTTCAGACCTGTAGCTTGTTTGGTTTGTTCCGAAAAAGTGGCTAAAATTGTTGCAATGTTGCACTTTCATCTTGGTTCGGTTTCACAAGGCAACCTTCCAAAACTGTCAATAAAACATGTGAGCAAACTGTCCCCTCATTGGTCAGGATGTTTGTGTGCTCTTCCTGGGATTTAGCTCATACATCAATATACCTTTTACAATGATATACTTGTAAAAATCTGTCAAAAGGTACAAATTTTAGAGTATTGTATGTCACAGTTACACAAAACAGAATGTATTACAGTCGGAAGTTGCGCTCCAAATAAACATTATCCATCACTCGGATGGATACGAGTTGTAAAATTTAGGTCATGGTTACTTTTATCCATCATTAGATACTTTTGCATTATTTCTGCATTGAAAAGTGCCTGTTCTCATGGTAACAGAGCTCTCTCACTTGCTCACATGTGACCCTGCACTCTGACCCCAGCCTAGCTGGGATATGTGAAAAAGAAGAATTTCACCGTATATGTGCAAATGTATAATGTGTGATAAATAAAGAAAATTATAATTATTATTAAATTATTATTAATTATTATAATTATTAATTATTATTATTATTAAAATTATTATTAATTATTACTCTCTCTCAAACACACACACAAATACATACAGAAAGAGAGAAGCCACGTAAACATGGTTTTTATCTGTCAAATAATTGCTAAAGCCATCCTACCTGTGTCTGAGAAGCAATCATGCTAAAATTATCGATTTTAAACATGCAATTAAATTTAGTATAGCTGCCAAAAGCTATATCTATGTTTTTATGATGAATAACAGTGACATCCTGACCTACAGATTTCTTCCCTGCAGATTCATCTTGTATGTTCATGGTTTTTATAGGGGTACTGTGTGGTTCGTTGGGTCGAATTGCATTCTCACCACAAGCGAACCACTCCATAGTTTGTTTCATCCAGGTGGTCTTGGACTGATTGTTATGGTACGAACGTAACGGTAGCCAGCTAGTACGTGATAGCTGTGCAGTGTGTAAACCTCACTCTCCTGGCCTTAAGAGCACACACACTAGCGACCAAAGCTAGAGGCCATGGCATTTATAGCCTCCTTGTTAGCGCGTCCGACTCCCATGCTGGGGATCACCAGTTCAAATCCCGCACGGAGCAGGTCGAGTAGGACCAGTGACATGAATCTGAGTGCAATTGCTGTGTACACATATGCCTAAACGAACTGAACTAAAGGTAAAAAATGCACCAGGGTCCGAATTTAGTGCTCCAAATAAGCCAGATATTAAAATGTATTAAAATTAAAATGCTAGTATAACTGAAAATGCCAGATTTACATTTGGGTTCTAAATTAAAATTGAGTTGCAGTTACCACAAGTTTAAATGTCCATACTTACCACCACCACCTCGACCTCCACGGAATCCTCCTCTTCCACCCCGGTCTCTGCCCCTGAAGCCCCCTCTGAAACCACCACCTCTCAGATTGAATCCTGACAACAGGGATTAAATATTAGGGCTAATTAAAAAGAAGCGTAAAACATAATATCTCATTCTAATCTACACCTTTATACCTAGTCAAACAGGGCTGGAGTTTAAATGGCCACTCTAACAATTGAGTCCACCACAACAACAATACTGAGGTCTCGCTCACAGGTTGTGCACTAAACGAAATTCAATTCATTTGTACCAGGTTGTTGAAATGAACTTAACATGGTCGGACAGGCAAGACAATTTCCTAATCCCATGTGGTGGTCTGCATCAATGTGTGTAAACTAACTCATGAAAACAACACTTGCTCAAAACGACTAGGCAGCAACGAAACTATAATGGCAACATTGTAATAATTTGATAATGAAATAAACACCGAAATTTAGTTAACTAAATGTTTAGTCTCTTTAGTAAAATACGTGGGGGCTGAAGCCCCGCGTAAGCAGCATGGCTGCACGCACGCGCCTTCTATTCACAGCAAAAAGCTTCATTATATCAACTTTGCAATAATGTTTTTTTTTTTTTGTAAGACCACGTTAACAATGTTTAAACACAGTAATAAGACAGTAACACTATCAGGACATTTCAAAGAAAGTGCGATTAGTGTGCTAAAACTCCAAGCGCGTGCCTAACTTGACCGGCATGTTCTCACGCGAGCACATCTACATTTATAATTGCTAATGTTTCATCGTACGACTTTAGAAACACATTTAGATGCATGAGAAATGTAAATCGCTTACCTGGTTTCATTTTAGTTCAATATATATGGCTTATCCCCTTCTATTATACAAACAGTTGCAACATAAACAGAGAGCGTTGCGACGCTTTTCCTCTGAACTCGTTCAGCACTGTGATCAGGTAGCCACATGTGCGGCAAACGTCTTTCCCATAATGCACTTGCAAAGAAAAACAAAATCCGTGGCTCTCGCCTTTTGGCCTCGCCATCTAGTGGGCAAGATCTGTAACTACAATCAAGTGCCATTGCACTACCATGTTTTTTCCCCTTTATAAATGCTGTAAAAATATTTGTCATTGTTAGTTCATGTTAACTCATGTGGTTAACTAATGTTAATATATGGAATCTTAATGTAAAGTGTTATCAAACCATGGTTTTTGGACATATAGTTGCACCATGGAGTGCCATGTAAGTACCATGGATCATGGTACATGAATGTGGTCATTCAGTATCATCCGATACCATCACCATACCATGGTAGCACCACAGTAAATGTATACATCAAATAAGCTTTCGTAATTAGGGAACAAGACACCAGGTCGTAATAGACTTCAAGCTAAAACTAAAAGCAATTAAAGGGATTGTTCACTCAAAAATGACAATTTCAAAAATCTCATCATTTACTCCCTCCTGACATCCCAGACGTGTATGACTTTCTTTCTTCTTCAAAACACAAATGAAGATTTTTAGAAGAATATCTCAGCTCTGTAGGTCCATACAATAGAAGTGAATGGTGACCAGAACTTTGAAAGTCCAAAAAGGACATAAAGGCAGCATAAAATTAATCCATAAGACTCCAGTAGTTAAATCCAAATCTTCTGAAGTGGTGTGTTTGGTCTTGGTAAGAAACAGATCAATATTTAAGTCAGTTTTTACTGAAAATCTACACTTTCTCTTCCACATTCAGCCACCTACTGGTTGGAGCTGGTCAAAGGTGGAGATTGATAGTAAAAAAGAACATGAATATCTGTTTCTCACCTACACCTATCATATATTCGCTTTAGAAGATATGGATTTAACCACTAGAGTCACATGGATTACTTTTATACTGCCTTTATGTATTTTTTTTTTGGACCTTCTGAGTTCTGGTTGTAACAGAGCTGAGATATTCTTCTAAAAATCTTTGTTCTGCAGAAGAAAGAAAGTCATACACATCTGGGATGGCATGATGAGGGTGAGTAAATGATGAGACCATTTTGATTTTTTGGGTGAAGTATTACTTTAAAAGATGAGCATGCATTTGATTCTCAGGGGCATTTTTTAAATTTATTTTATTTTTATTTTATTTTTACCTTTATGAGGGCTTTTTTTATTTTATTTTTTTTACTAATTATAAAATATAATGTTTAACATCCTTTCAGAATAAATACTTCCATTTAACCAGTTCATTAACATTAACAAGCAGTAAAATGCATAACTACATCTAGAATATAATATTAAAAACTTCAGCAGATGTTACAAAACAAGAGAAATTCATTATGAGGGCATTTTTTGCTCCAAGATTTTAAATTATGGGGGCATTTTAGTCACTTTCAGTGGCATTTTTGGCCCATGCCCCTTTAATTTCCGACCCTGGTTTCAATAAATATTCCCCAATGATATCCTTATATTTTCATTTGGTCTGCATGCATGTCTGCCCACAGAAAAAGAAAGGTTTTGTGAATGGATTTATTAGATTAACTGCTTTTCATGGCCTACACAATGGTTAAAATATAAAACTACCTAATCTTTAAAGGAATAGTTCACCCAAAAATGAAAATTCTCTCATCATTTACTCACCCTCTTGCCATCCCAGATGTGTATGACTTTCTTTCTTCCACAGAACACAAATTAAGATTTTTAGGAGAATATCTCAGCTCTGCTGGTCCATACAATGCAAGTGATAGTGACCAAGACTTTGAAGCTCCAAAAATTATATGAAGGCATCATGAAAGTTATACATAAGGCTCCAGTGGGTTAATCAATGTCTTCTGAAGCAATCCAATCACTTGCATTGTGTGGACCTACAGAGTTGAGATATTATTCTAAAAATCTTCATTTGTGTTCTGCAGAAGAAAGAAAGTCATACACATCAAGGATGGCATGAGGGTGTCAGTATGACATGAAGTTTTTCATTTTTGGGTGAACTATCCTTTTAATAATGTTCTTCATGCCACTTAAATAACTGTACAGTTTTTTATGACAAACTAATTTATATACTTGCAAATTCTACATTTTTTCATGTTTATTTTTCTCATAAATCAACAATAGGTTCAAGCAAGAGCAATTGGTTTTGGGTTGATGTTATATTTTAGTATAAACAAAGCTAGAATGGATCTTTTTGTATTAAGAGGGTTGTAAATGCTGTATGGTTTCTTACACATAACACTTATTTCTCATTCTCTTGGGATCTCATGCAGCTCATAGTATCTAAGAAGATGGAACTGTTTATTTAATGAACCAGAAATTAAATTAACTTTGTTAAATCTGGTGTAAAAAAAAAAAGAAAGAGCAAAAAGAATGCTTGAAATAATCATGAGGGCACTTACCATGCACAATGAATATACAGTAAAGACAGAAGGTATGGACGATGACAAAATTAACCAAATAGTACAATGTTTCATACTTTCTGTCACACATATCTTGCTTTAAATGAAATATAAGCATCAGTTGCAGTGCCTTTTAATTTATTGGGTGTTAATCCCCAACTTTTTATGTGTATTACATATCTGTCATTCAAAGAAATCATTACTTCCCATCATTAGCTTGTGTGTACACCAGGCTATATCACATAGTCTGCAAAATATCTATTGCTCAAATAAAAAAATAAAAAAAGTGTCATGAAAGTGCATGTATTTTATATTTTGTGTATTGTGCGTTCAGCAAACTACAATGTACTGAAAATCTACCTATAGAATTAGTCATAGCACTGCTGATCTATAGATGTGCACAAGTGTGTATTTCACCTAAGTTCAAGCCTTGATCTTATGGTCACCTAAACATACCTTTGGTCTGGATCTGGCTTATCGTCTCAGACATGACCACTCTTTACTAAGATTGAAAATTACGCCAGGAACAGGTCAGCACAGTATCTTAACCATTACACAGAATTCACAAGAATTCTATGGTTCAGCATTCTCTCAAAATTCAATTGAATGGACGTCCTTGTCCTTGGACATGTGTTGGTCTGGGCCGTAAAAGGGTCTGGTCTTGACTCCAACTCTGCTGAGTTTTATATATGATGTGCAAATGTATGCTTATTCTATGCATAATCAATATGCCCATGATAGGGAATGAAATGCCTTTCTTTAATAAAAAAACTTTTTTTTTTTTCAAAGCTAGACAATGCTGTTGTGTAGCTGTAAGCACCTTTTAGGCATAAACTCTTAATACTTATAAACTGAATGTATAAATACACCTATACACCTCATAAGCAATGATGTAAGATCAGTATTGTGTGTTAAGCAAGCACAGTACAAAGCTGCAAATATATACATGTTACTTAGCCTAATTACAGACATTACATTTAAATTCAAGCTGAGGTTTAAAATAAATAGTTCACCCAAAAATGAAAATTCTGTTGTCATTTACTCAGCCTTGTGTTGTTCCAAACTTGTATGACTTTCTTCCATGGAACACAAGAGGAGAATTCTTGAATGTTTGCGTTGCTCTTTCTTCCATACAATGGAAGTGAATAGTGACAGGGGCGCAACTACACATTTCCGAGCGGGTATGTAAAACGTAATTTTGTGCCCCGTGTATTTTGGGGGGGGGGGTCATCCATTATAAGCATTGAGCGGGGGGCAGGGGGGTGATGTTGGAGGGGTCGAGGAGGCCGATTGCACAACCCTTTAGTGAGCCGCATTGCATACCTTGCATATATGGTTTTTGCGCCTCTGACTGAGGTTGTCAGTGCCTAATATTCTGACAAAGGGGTCGTTCAGAACAAATGCGTTGTTGCACACACACACACACACACACACAAACAAAAGCAAGATGAAGCGCAACTAATACAGAACTCAGGTCTCAAGATGCATTTTTAAAAATGAACATTTTTAACTTGACACAGTGTCTAAAAAATGCTGCGCTCCTGCAGGAGACGCCGTAAAAGCAGGAAATGCATTGCAAAGCTCACGTATAATCAGGGTTGGGAGGGTTACTTTTGAAATATATTCCACTACAGATTACAGAATATATGTGGTAAAATGTTATTTGTAATGTATTCCATTAAATTACTCAAGGTCAGTAACGTATTCTAAATACTTTGGATTACTTCTTCAGCACTGGTAGATTTTTTCACTTGTTTTGACTGTAAAAACTCTGCCAGTACAGTAAGACAAAATACACATGTTGAAAATACATTCTCTGAAAAACATAAATATATTATGCAGTGTTGTTTCTAAAACAAGATCAATCTAATTGATCTTGTTTTAAGGATTTAAGGATACAGTTACTTATATTTTGTATTTTAAATACGTAATTCTGTTAAATGTATTCATTACTCCCCAACCCTGCGTATAACTGAAAAACAGCGCAAACGGCGCAAACCATTTTCGGTGTGAATGGCTCTTAATACCTCCTTTTGTGCTCCATGGAGGAAAGTCATAAGGGTGAGTAAATGTTTACAGAACATTTTAGGGTGAACTAGCCCTTAACCCTTGTGCGTCAATTTAAAAAAAGTTACTCAGGAGTCCTTAGAGGACAAAAATGTCCACGTAAAAAAAAAACAGCCATAATAATATTATATATTAGTATTATTTTCCACTTTCAATTAGTTAATTTTTTAAACAACATCAGTCCTGATCATAACTACCAAATATTAATTCATTTTCAGGACTTTAACCCTTTAAATGCCAGTTTGTTTATATAATGCCACTGTTTTATTACACACACACACACACACACACACACACACACACACACACACACACACACCACACACACACACACACACACACACTTGGTGCAGCTATCATTATGAGGACTCTCCATAGACATAATGATTTTTATACTGTACAAACAATAGATTCTATCCCCTAACCCTAACCCTACCCCTAAACCTAACCCTCACAAAAAACGTTACATTTACATTTTCAATAAAACATCGTTTAGTATGTTTTTTAGCAGTCTGAATTATGGGGACACTAGAAATGTCCTCATAAATCACATTTATAGCATAATACCCTTGTAATTACCAGTTTGTAACCTAAAAAACAAACACACACACACACACACACACACACACACAGATTTCTCAATACACACATACAAAACACACACTGACATCCATACCAACACACCCACAAAATGTTAGCTGCATCATTTATTCATTTGGCCTGCAGTGCTCTATAACACAGCACACAGAAAGTAGGATAAACATGAGAAAAATTGCACCATCTGGTGGAAAATATAAAAATTTGTAATTTTGAAGCCAGAATGAAAGCATAATATCATAGAATTCACTAGTTTATGCTTTAATGGCACTGGGATCAAATATTGCAGTTTTAATGGGTTTCAATGGGAACATTTAGTGTAACTATTTTGTGTACACAGTGTATTATAGATGTATTATAGGAACTGAGGTTGAAATATCAAAATTCCGCAAAAAAATACACACCTTCGGCAAAATTAAAAAGACAAAAATGTCCCGAAGGTCGCACAAGGGTTAAAGTATTTTTACACCTAAAATTGTATTTAATCATATCTGATTCTGTACTATATTTGAAAACAGCTGTTAATAACAGTACCAGTAAAGGGTCTATGACAAAATGTAGACCTATAGGCCTAAAGATACTTCAGTTTGTGGCTGAAGCAAACAGTAATGTGGTGAAAGTTATTTTGCTTCGTGGATAACGCTGCAATGTGCCACACAGGGGCAGCATAAGATCGCTGATCACAGAACACAGGGACTCTGTCATTCTTGTCCACATTCCATTCTGTTCACATCACCATTGCTAACAGTCTCTTCTGCTGCTTCTTCTTCTTCTTCTTCTCCTTCCAGTTTCTCTTCATCTGGCATCTCCTCTGGGTGTATGGGCTCTTCCAAGGTTGCTGGGGGTGAAATGGGAGGCAGTGGGATAGCTTCCCCTTTATTTGCAAGTTCTGCTAGCTCACTTGCAGAGCAGGATGGAGTTGGGGTGGGGTAGGTGTGGTGGAACGTGTCATAATCCACCTCGTAAAATCCCTCTTCCAATGAGAGTACAGGGGTGAAGCGCTCTCCCCAGAGCACCTCTGAGTTGAGATACGAGCTGCGGGCTTGACATGTCATTCCTGGGGGAAAAAGTAGAGGAAAGTGGCCATGTTTTTGAGACTGAAGAGCACAGAAGATAAAAAAGACCAGCTTCAGTAAATCATGGCATAAAGCGACAAAAATGCCCCACATATTTAAAATGTGTTGACAAAAATGCTTTTTTTTTTCCATTCATGTGATATACAGTACTGTGCAAAAGTCTTAGGCACATAAGATGTTTCACAAAACCATTTGTCTTAAGATGGTTATTTATATATCTTCAGCTTTAGTGTGTCAATAGGAAATATAAATGTTAGACTCCCAAGCATTACTTTTGCAAATAGAAAAGATTAGAACAGAAGAACAGGGAACCCTGCAACAGATGTCATGGCCCCCACAAAGCCCCCACTGAACATCGTGTCAATCTAAAATTACATAAAGAGACAGAAGCAATTGAGACAGCTTAAATAGATAGAAGAACTGTGGTGAATTCTCCAAGAAGCTTGGAATATCCTATCTGCCTACAACCAAGAAAAACTGTGTCCAGGTGTACCTTGGAGAATCAGTGCTGTTTTAAAGGCAAAGGTGGTCACACTGAATATTGATTTAGCTTTTTTATGTTTACTGGACTTTGTATGACATTAAGTGATAAATGAAAACTTTTTCACAAGTGCCTAAAACTTTTGCACATACTGTATTTCATAATACAATTATGCCCTAGCTTATCTGGTTAGGCATTTAGATACTGCAGTGATCATTTTAATTAAAGGGATAGCTCAACATAAAATCACTTACCCTCGTGAGAAAAGTGAATAAATGATGACAGAATTCTCACTTTCAGGTAAACTTAAATTGATTCAACTGATGAATTTGAGATAGATGGACAACGCACTGCATCTTATATGTTAGAAAGAATATGCCCTCTTAGAGGTAAAATGCCCCTGAAAATCAATTCCAGGGGGCAAATTTGGTCCATAATAAAAAAAGATAATTTCTAACACTGGTATGGACAATCATAAATAGTTCACGCAACTGAAAAAAAAAAAAAAAAACATTGTGGAGAAGTAAATATAGCAGAAAAGATTTACTTTGAAAAAGTTAGTTTAATAAAATATTAGGTAAATTCTACATTTGTACTCAATTTCAACATGACTGCTCTTTTTATAAGTAAATATTATTTAGGATTGTTTATCTTTATAATGCGTCATTATGTATCAGTCCTTAAGTAGAAAATCTTTTTATCATTTATTCACTAATTTGAATAAATTTCACATGTAAATAAAATAAGTACATTTTACTAAACCTTTTGAAGCCGGTGTTCTCAGCATGCACTGGGCGTGAATAATCAGTTCGCTTGCATGGTCTCCCTGTTTGCAAGTACCATATATATCAGATTTGTGAGTAAAAGTTACTGTATTATCTGATACATTTAATTAAAATGTACTCACTCACTTTAATCAATATTTTGTCACGAAGTTCATTTAGATTTTATACCATTATAACTAACTTAGGAAAACTGTTTCCAAAAACTTGCAAAATAAAAAATAAGTAAATCTTACTAGTCTAGTTTTAGTACTAGTATAGTATTTTTTAGTGTGCATGATATGAAAATTTACTTTTGGAAAATTAAATCCAAAATAAGTTCAGTAAGAGCAAAACATTTTAGAAAGTTAATTATTAAGTGTCTTGCATTAGAAAGCTGCTTGAATATATGAGCGGAAAACGTGTCTAAATTACAGTGTGGTGTGGACCTAAGATAGAATGCTTTAAGTGTTACAGTTCCAGGAATAGTTTCCCCAAAATGACAATTCTGTCATCATTTACTTGCGTTGTTCCAAATCCATTTGACTTTCTATCTTCCATATAATATGCAAGGGAATATTTTAAAGAATATTTTGCTGTTCTTTTCCATACAATCAAAGTAAATGGGAACGGGTGCTTTCAACTCTTTTGCTTTATTGGTCTTCTTAAGCCATTTTTGGTGCTCGACTGCACCCACCCTCATTCATTTTCATTTTATGGAAAAGAGCAGTGTAACCATTCTGCCTAGCATCTCCTTTTGTGTTTTTAAGGGAAGAAAAAGTCATTTGGTTTTCAAGTTAAAAGGCTGAGGAAATGATGAAAGATTTTTCATTTCGGGGTGAACTAATTATTTAGACACTTGATCAATTCAGTATTGACAATATTAAGACATCAACAAAATCCACATCTTCAACAGGAGCTGAGGGATTACATGTTCCATTTTATCTTCTGAAAATCACTAAAGGTCATTGTCTAATTGTGCTTTTGACCTTTGAAGTGTAGTGATGATCCTACCCATATTTCAACGGGAATATACTGTAAGCTTAATGAATTGATGAGAACATTTTCAGAGAAATACCCAGACATGCACGCACAAGAGCTGCTGAATATTTATGCGCACATCAACTGAAAATAGAACACAAGCAGTTTCATCATCTGCTTAAGTGAACCTTGAACAACCGCACCAACTACTCCACTGACAGACAGAGCAACAAAACACACTTCCAAAAAGTATCTCTTTAACTCACTTTCAAACACACACAGAGTGGAATACATAATTATGCTGTCATAATGAATATATATGATACATAAGAGAAACTCTGTGGACATCATTCATCAAGCACATCAACATTCATGAGATTCATAGTGTACACTAGTTCAATCAAACTATGTGGGTAGTGCATATAATTATATTATGGAATAATCAATGTGTACTACCCCGAAACAGCAATGGAAGCTTCCCTTTTGTGCTAATGCTTTGTAATTGACTTTAACACATCTGTTCTGACATTTTCAAGTTGTGATTAGTTAAATTAAAAAATATTCCATTAGTGTTGCCACATCCACACAAATCTAAGTTTGAAATCACTGTTTTCAGTTTTCCAATGTCATCTAAATGCTCCATTTTTTGTGGAGGAAAACGCTGTTATCGAATGGATGAGAGTTGTAAATGTAGCGAAATGAAAGCGTTTAAAAACACACACACGTTATTGTGGATGCAGCCTTAGTCTTCCTGGGGCTAATTCCCCATCATTTGAAAAGGTTTCATTTAAGGGTATGTGAGTAGAGAGTGAGTTATGTTCTTTGATTGCTCAGGTTAATGCTCAAATTAGAATTCTGATGAGAACAATTATCATAGTGATTAGTCTTGGACTCTGTATATATGAGTTCACTCTCTGTTCAGTGCCTCCCTTATGTCATTACCATGATTGGTCTTGAGCTACCAGTTTTAAAATCCCATAATCATTACTAATTCCTCAATTCCAGAGGAATTTACATCAACATTGTACTTAACGAGTGCACAAGCAGTATACAGAAATCCAACTATGGCTACCTGCCTTTCTGCAACTCAGATAGGACTGCTGGTCGTTGTATTTTATTAATATTCATGAGCCAATTAATATTCATGAAATTAATATTCTTTAGCCAAACTTGTACATTTCATAATGTTCCCCCACACACACCTATCCGATTTCGCCCCTGATTAAATCACTTTAAGCTGAGAAATTTATTTAGGAAATCAATAATTATTCTTGATAACTTTCTAATTTAATTGGGCCTTGAGGTACAGTACTGACCTGAATAGTTTCATTTTCTGATACTGATCCATTTACTAATATCCGACCTCTTGTCTAATAATAGAGGTTAAACCTACATCCGAATGAAAGTGGGATGTCCTGGAACTTCAAATGTGAGACAAAATAAAGTAGAATTCTGCAAACAGCATTGAACAAGTGATCATTGTGGGTTGAATCAAGCTTCTCGATGCATCCCACTCCTGGACAATGATTCATTATATTCGTGGTAGGACACAGTGTGTTTGTGAGTGTGTATGTCTTAATGTATGTGTGAGAGCAAATCTTATCATGAATTGCATTAGAGTTCACTCAACTGTCTTCTGCTTACTAATTTCCCTAAGGAAGTTCTGTTGTACTAATCATACTAACAGCCATCTCTGGAGTCCTCCATCTTTTTGTTTAATACTGGCAGCCATATAGGTCTATACTGATCACATAAATTCACTGTCAATATAATTTGTGATTCCCATGAAAATTCCACCTCAAGTCCTGCTGTAAAAATACTGCTACCAGGGGAACTGCTGGCAAATCTGGTCACTTTTCATGTTTGACTTGCAGGCAACACCCATCTAAAAAATCCCTGGACTCAACCAAAGAAGGTCTATAATACCCAGAGAAAGCTATATATTAGCATTTCCATTCAAATGGCAGTGGAACCCCCAGAGGTATGCGATTTTGAAATCTTTGCTCTTGGGCACTCAGTTCTGCAGCCAGGTTTTTTTTTTTTTTTTTTTTCTTAATCCTAAACATCTGAGGCATAAAGGCCATCTGACTATTTACTCTGGAAGACAATAGAGTGCAACAGTGCCCACACACTTTATCAGCCGTCTTGGTTCTGGAAATATTTTTCCCATTCATTTTTTTCCCATAGGGAATTCACAAAGTACTTCATAAAATAATTCTTAGCCATAAACCAGTTCTGAGGTGAATCACAACATTACAAATTTTGATTTGAAGCAACAAAAAATGTGAAAATCTACAAGACTGTGTACTTAAAGTGTACTTTCACCCAAAAATGAAAATTCTTTCATCATTAAATCACCCTTATGCCATTCCAGATGTGTATGACTTTCTTTCTTCAGCAGAACACATTTGAAGAAAAAAATAAAAATATCTTAGCTCAGTAGGTCCTTAAAATGCAAGTGGATGGTGATCAGACCTTTGAAGCTCCAAAAATCACAAAGAGTCAGCATAAACGTCATCCAAACGACTCCAGTTGTTAAATTAATGTCTTTTAAAGAGACATGATCGCTTTTGGTGTGAAAAGGTCAATATTCAAGTACTTTTTAACTGTAACCCATCGTTTCCAGTCAGCGGAAATTCACGAGAGCACAGAGTTCATGCGGTCTTTTGTGTGGCGTATTCGCGTTGGCATGTTACGGCCGTAATCTCACATTTTTCTCTCGGTTGAGACATCCAGGAAAAGCACACAAACGCACCATTGTGAAAAACATACAGATACAAATACAGATCCAACAAAGCTTCTGTACAATGTTCCCTCTACTTCTTCTGGGTGTGTCACACGTGTGTCTGTTCTTGTGTGAACATGCCAACATGATTACGTCACACGCCAACATGATTAAGTCACACGCACATACTTCTGCTGACCGGAAGCGATGATTTTCAATTAAAAAGTACTTAAATATTTATCTTTTTCACACCAAAGCAATCACTATGCTATAGAAGACATTAATTTAACCTCTGGAGTCATTTTGATGATGTTTATGCTGACTGTCTGTGATTTTTAGAGCTTCAGATGTCTGATCATCATCTACTGAGCTGAGATATTTTAAAATTTTTCTTCAAATGTGTTCTGCTGAAGAAAGAAAGTCATACACATCTGGGATGGCATGAGGGTGAGTAAATGATGAGAGAATTTTAATTTTTGGGTGAACTAACCATTTAAAGATGGTATGAACTACAGTACCATGAAGCCTTGTAAATGACGTAATAAAATTAAAGATGGAAAATATGAAACTATGGATTTAAATGTGTTTATTCTAAGTATAGAATGAATCCCTATGTCCAAAATACAATACTTTAAGAGTATGTACACTATTTGATAAAGAACACACTTCTCGGCCAGTAAAACAGTACATTCTTTAGGTATACAGGTAAGTAGTACTTTATCCGGGATTGTGGGTATTGACAAGTGACCCAAACACAGTATATGATGCAATAACAATAACTGCGAAGTGATCTACTGTGGTTTTGATAAACAAGCACACTTAAGAACAAGGAAGAACTTTCTTGGTATTTATAGCACTTACAGTTGAAAAGAGCAGTCTGACTCGCAGCTCTCTGCCTTTTTTTTTAAAATAAAGCCTTTTGAACATGACATCTCCTCAGCTTCCGAGGGATTATGGGATAGTATACTGTAGTGTCCAGTCAACACGTACTTCAAAATCTCGCCGGAAATAGTAGGTCATCCTGGTATTTCTCTCTAAGAGTTTTATGAATACTGAGGTTTCGGACAAATTACTCCATTGACATACTGTTTTTGTCATACTATTTAGTAAGGAAGTATGCATATTTGGATGAAGCAAATATATTTAAAGTATACTGCAAAATATTAAACAAATATATAAGTAGTTTGAGAGTATAGCGAGACCAACTCGATTGCTTATTTCGCAATGTGTCATGGAAGCAGGGCTCGCGATTCTCTGATTGGTGGATTTTCCCTCTCAGGATCAGTATATAGCTTATGTGCTCTTCAAGTGGACTCGGAAATATCGTAATTACGAGTTCCGAGCACATGAATGACCCAGCAAAGTCGGAAGTTCAAGTGGGGAACTCAGAATTCTAGATGATACCCGAGTTGCCGAGATGACAGGAGTCGTAAACTTTCAACATGGTGGAGAAATGTGCGGTTTCTGTAGTGAATGACAGGATTTATTCATTTGTCTAAATACAACTAATTGTTAACGCTTGCAGTTTAGGTCATATTCATTTATGTACAGTATATCAGCAACCATTTGATGCATTTTGTACATTTTTACACCGTGAAAATAGCTTGTATTTGACCAAAATTCCATTATCGTCAGCATTTTAAGGATATTTAGATCAGCTACTTTTGAATAGCTATGAATGGAGAAAGATACTTTATACCTGCATAATGGTTTAGTTACGGCATCTACCAGCAGAGGCTAACTGACCCCTACTAACCAGCCAAATCTGGTCTTTCTCTCTCATTCTTCCTGATCTACCCTCACCTGTGGCCTCCACCATTCCCTCCAAGATGACGACTATTTCAAACTCCTCTCGTGCCAGTTGCTCTTGAGAGATGTCCCAGAAGGGGCTGTTTTCATTGATCTCATGACAAATGATCAGAGGTGACACGAGGAACAGGCGATCGTCCCCTGTGTCGAACCCTACATTGATGTCCGTCTGGTTTAGGGGGATGAACTCTCCTTCCTTAGTCTGCTTAGAGCGTATCAGCTTGGCCCTAATGGAGGCCTCCACAATGTGTGAGTTACGCAAGTCACCGACACGGAACATCAAACACAGTTTGTTGTCCCGCATTGAAATCACAGCTGTGTTGGAGAACATGAGCGTTTCAGCACGTTTCTTTGGCTGTGAGATCTTAACAAACATACAGCCCACCATGAAGGCATTGACAATGGAGCCCAAGATGGCTTGCACCAGAAGAAGGATGATACCCTCAGGACATTTGTCTGTAATGACACGGTACCCATATCCAATGGTGGTTTCAGTTTCGATTGAGAAAAGGAAAGCTGAAACAAAACCATTGAGGTTATTTACGCAAGGTGTCCAGTCATTGTCGTCAGCATGGTCCAGGTCTCCACGCGCATAGGCGATGAGCCACCAAAGGAGACCAAAGAACACCCATGTAGTGGTGTAGACAAGCGTGAACACCAAAAGATTGAAACGCCACTTCAAGTCCACAAGTGTGGTAAAGATGTCCGTTAGGTAACGGTAGGTTTCACGCACGTTTCCATGGTGGACGTTGCACTTCCCGTCCTTCTCCACGTAGCGCTGGCGTCGTTTCTTCAATGGACCGCCTGCTGGATCAGAGGAGTCTCCTCCTCCCACCACTCCCCCAACAACCATTGTGCGGTCTGTGGGGATCTAACATCGCATGCGTTTCAGAACAGAAGAATGGAAAAAGAAGATAAAAGAGACAATGTTAGATGACACAATGAGACAATGGAACAAAAACAAACAATAGCAGCCAGAAATGCCAATTAACATCAGAATCTTTCAACTTCTTGGTTTAAAACTGTAATTTGAAAAATTTGCATTTCAATGAAGGAAATACTAGACCTTGAAATGCAACGTAAGTATAGTGTTAAGGTTTCTGGTGAAGCTTAAAGGTTTTAGTCTTTGTTCTGAATGACATTCTCATACTAGAAAACATTATATTGGACAAAATGAGTGATTAGGTTGAGTAATCCATATTTTTGGTCTGCTTTCCCAGAAGAGAAAGAGTGTAAATTTAAAATGTGTATATCTTCTAAACATTACTTTTGTCAGCTTTTAAGAAAAGCACAAATGAACCCCCCACCCCCCTCACACCAAAAAAAAAATGTATGTACACATTTTTACACAAAAACAGTACAAAATAGCACATAATTAAATATATCCCATGAACAATAAATACATCCCACTGAACATTTTCTTTAGAAGCCTATATACATTATATTGTGTAGCATTAATGAAACTATGGACTAAACATATTGACACCTTTTCACATTACACAGCACAAGATGATGTTTATCAAAGTTACCTTTCTCAAAAGCCTGCTGTGGCAGTATCATGGTAGATTGATGGTACAATATGGTAAAACCTTGGTATTTTTAAAATCTATCATGGTATTTATATGATACTACTCCAAGGAACATGTCCAATAAACATGGTATTGGCTTGGTAATTTTTTGTACTTTTAACATATTTGACATTTGGAATTTCAGAGGGAGCCACAACGCACAATGCTTTTCAATGGGCGAACAAAGCACATTTAAATGCATATACTGTAGATATACAGTATCTGGTACTCCGCATACCTTAATTATTTATTTAAAGCAGACTCTGCGATAGCTAAACTTTATGATCATTTAATATCATTATACATACATCAAAGAGAGAAGGAAAAATATCAATAACTTGCTGCTGTACGTGAAAATCGTCTGTATATTGGCTCCTCATCCTCATCTCCTCTTCATCTTTGACACCCAAGGGCACTCTCGCCCGCACCATTCATGGTGTAGTACCACACCAGTTGTGTATCATTGCTGTTACCCTTATCACTTTTGGGAGTAAAGAGCAGTTCTCCCTTTGATTGGTGAATGTCCCTAAAGCGCAGCTTCCACACGTCTCCTTATTTTGCGCTCCGCAATACCGGTGAACCTCGTTATATTCAATTAATGCTTGTCATTGGCAGGACCATACACAGGGACTCTGCTCTCTTTACTGATCCTGGAAACTTTCATCTCGATCAACAGAGCAGTTTGTGAAAACGAAATATTAAAAATGCACACCTGATGAATGAAGCATTGATTGTGTAAAATAAATAGATCGTTCAATGCAAAATTATTGCAAAACAATATGTAATTGTGTAATTAATTAGGTTAAATGTGTATAAACATTTCCAGAGAGGTAAATTACAAGTGGAGCAGCACTATACGGACACATTTCAGAACCTCGCACATAGACAGCAACTCTCTTAAGTAGCCTACCACTTAAAGCGCATCCTCGCGCGTTCATGTTAAGTGCAGTTTTGGGAAACGCACATAAAAAATAATGAACAATCGTAAAATTGCTAGTAGAAAACACTCTTAAACGCTAAGATCAATCGTTATTGGGAAACGGAGCCCAGATCAGTCCAGGGCTGCATCTCCCAAAAGCATCGTAAGCCAAAGAAGATCGTAGAGACCATTAGCACCAGTGGTTTCTATGATCTCCTTAGCTTACGATGCTTTTGGGAAATGCAGCCCAGAGCCTTTTGCAATACAGTTTTTCAGGGAGTCAAAATTCCAAACACACCATATAACTAGCCTATTTAACCCTAATCATACCCATATATCAGACTAACCAGAAATAATGCTATGCAACTGTTATGACCTATAGTCCTTAACACATATTTTTTTTATTATGTATTCCTACCATTACTTGATGACGAATTCCAGTCCTTGAGAATCTCTAAAATTTGTTGTAGAAGTTGTTACGTTTGCCTCTTTATCTATTGAAATCAGAAATTGGCCACTGATGACAGCATCATGATCATTCCTTTCAGAGTGAAAAGGTCTTTTAAATCATATTTTGTGCTGCCTTTGGACAACAATTACCTTTTAGCTCTGTAATTAATGTTGCCTCTTTTCCCTCGTAACGAAGACAAGATGTTAATATTAGCTATTTTATTTGAACATTCTTTTGTCCTTTTTTTTCCTCTTAGAGGGGAAAATGAAACCTCCAAATCCCACTTGTCAATGAATATGTGAAGAAAATTACTTCCTGGATTCAACACGGGAAGAACCCAGTTCCCCTTCTGTAACTCACTCGACGTTGTGTCGATGTAGTGACACTAGGGGTTGCTCTTGCGAGCCCCAAACACCTCTAATCTTTGAGAAAGGCCAATGACAACTGGCAAGTGGAATTTGCATGCCACTCCCCCGGACATACGGGTATAAAAGGAGCTGGCTCGCAACCACTCATTCAGATTTTTTCTTCGGAGCCGAGTGGTTGTGTGTCAGTGGCTGAATTCCACTGCCAGTCCATTCACCTCAGAAAGAAGCGTATGCTGTTGGATATACAGCGCATTTCAGTGGCTTTCTCTCCTTCTGCACGCTTAGTGCAGACTATGCCCCTGGGTGCTTCGACAGCACTACTGAGAGAGTATATATTTCTGCAAAGAATATATTTTCCTCTATCAGAGCAACACATTGACGTGAATGTCTTTTTAAAGACGCGTCTTTTTAAGGATGCCTTTCCGTCTTTGTGTGATTCCTGGATGCGGTCGTTATCTCTCCACCTCCGACGGCCACGGGCGCTGCCTCACGTGTCTGGGCCACGCTCACACTGAGGCAGCGTTCGTGGATGGTTCGTGTTCTCATTGCGAGAACATGACCATGGCAATGTTGTGGTCGCGTCTTTCCTTCCTCCGAGGGAAAGCCACTCCAGCTGCCCCCCGCGCTGCGCCTCCTACCTACGGGTACGAGGCCGGCCTGGTTGGCTCTGGAGGTGATTTGGGGATTTGAATGGGTGCAGTCTCGCCGGTTAATTCCCCGTGGACCTCTCGTTCCCCAGCATGCTCGTCTGCCCCCGTCGAGTCCCAAGATGAGACCAGCTCGCCTCACGGCCAGCCTAACATCTCTTTCGGGGATTGCGAGCAGGATGAGTCCTCGATTGCAGCATCGGAGAGCGCACTGGCGATGTCGGGTGCCGAGGACTCGACTGGGCTGCCACCTTCGGGTCTGCCCGCCCAGTCTGAGGCCGACGCAGAGCTGACCGCCATGCTTGCCCGGGCTGCCGCGATTGTCGCGTGTGGCATTTTCTCAAAGATTAGAGGTGTTTGGGGCTCCCAAGGGCGACCCCTAGTGTCACTACATCGACACAACATCTCGTTCCTTCCATCAGGGAACGGAGGTTACAACAGTAACCGAGATGGTCTCCAACACTGCTGACGTTGCGTCAGTTGTGCCACAGGAGAAGGTAAACATGCTTGAACTGATGCAAAAATGTCTGAATCTTACTAAATAGTAAGCAAATTTTATAAATTGCATTATTCAATTACGAATCATAGTCGAATCAAATCAATACCAGAGCAAATATTTACACCCCTAATGCATATAATAACATGTACAAAACACACAAAAGTGAATATGATGAATGAACGTACTTTTTCATTGTGATCAACCCATTTTTTTGGCAGCCTGATGCCCTGTTTTTCCACATCCTGCCCTTTGAAACTACTCATGGCCTGGAGGGCTGAAGCTGTAGATGTCGTCTATGATCCAACACAGCAGCTGGAGCTCTCAAGCTATCAAAAGCAAACATATAAATATCATTAGGTGAAAACCCACAAAGCTGAGCAAAGATTGGAACAATTTACCACATGAGATGAGATAAATGTGTCTGTCCATATGTGGGACCAGCCTTAATTAAGCTCAGAGTGTTAAATTATGTTGTTCTACATCTTTTGCTACCCGAACATCAGATTCACACAGTTAGTCCTTGATTCTGTTTTACAAATCAGTAAAATTGTTATAGCATTGAATATGTCTAGAAGCACAAAGTGAAATGAAAGTGAGCATTACTGAGATCAACACTGAAAAAAAAAAAAAAAAAAAATGTTTTCAACAAGTCAGATCTGAAATTTGATGGATCCTCCCAAACATTTACAGTAACATAATTTATGCATTAAAACGGCACAGAAAAAACTTTATTTTTATTGGTCTGCAATCCTTCTTTAAACACACCAAGCAAAGCAAGATTACAAATCACAGAGTTTACTTGAAAATGTATGCATTTACTGATTAAACAATAACCAGCATTTTTCTTACATATGTATACTTGGGTACCAAGTGAGCACTACAATTTCCATCTTTAAATGAAAAACAGCATTGCTGTTCAACAGCATATTTTGTGTTTTCGGTTCCTCTCTAACACTCATAGTAACAAGAATTAATGCAATAAAATGGCAAAGAGAAAAAAAATTATTGGTTTGCAATGATTATTTAAACACACCAAGCAAAGCAAGGTTACATTGACTTCGAAAAATGTAAATCACACAATTTACTTGAAATTGTATGTATTCACCTATTAAATAACCAGCAAGATTCTAACATGAATAATTTATATTTTTGTACACAGTGTGAATTTTAGTATCCCTGTTGAAAAGACCACCAATGCCAGTCACCAGCATACAGTATACTGTGCTTTGGATTCTGTATGCTGGTGCCCACCAGGGTTCTTAAGTAGCTTAACCAGCAAGAAAGCACCAAACCAGCAAAAACCTGCCTAGAATTTTATGTTGGTTAAAGCTAGTCTTTTCAGCAAGAATGTTTTCCTATGTGTATTTTGCATGCAAAAATTATAATCATAACAAATTACAGGTACAATGCCATAATGGACACAATTTCTCCTAAAGTAAAGGGTAAAATATTGCACATGGTGTTGTATATGCCTTATCTCTCCATATAACATTTTATTTACACATATTGATCATGTTCACTTACTGTTAACTCACAGTCCCCAATGACTACATCTCTCGCTCACTGCCCAAGCATCACCCAACACTACAGACAGCAGGTGTGAGTTAGTGCCAGTGAGTTCTTAGATAGCACACATGTGAAGACAATATTAATGATGATGGACTCAGTGGGGAACACATGGCAAAACAGTCTGAGGCAGATGGGGGCAGACGGCACTTACTAGGAGATCGCTGATTGCTTATATGGTACGTATACTGGTCCAGAGACAGAGATGAGAGTGATTGAGGGAGAGATAGAGAAAGACAGAGAAAGTGATAGATGACTACTCCAGTCAAGATGAACTGTAAGCAGCATGTTTTGGCCAATGATTTATTGTGTGAGTTGATAAAATATTATATCCTGATAACATCTACTTGTTTTAACATTATTTTGGCTTGACAGGTTTCCTATTCCAGGAGATTAGAAGGGTGTGTAACAGATATTGTTAGGATGTAGAGCCTTGAAAACAAACTGTACCTTAGACACTATTTAGCAGGGCTGTGAACAAGCTGAAAGAAACATCACAAAGGTTGTTTATGAATTCCGCACCATATACAGGCACAATGCAATAAAGCAACAATTGATCATGTAACTTCATCTTTTGCCTTAAATATATACTGTATGACCGTGACAACAGGATATTTTGCTGGATACTTGCTTCAGGATTCCCAGGTTTTTTTTTTTTTACCAACAAAATGTGCTTCATGTGGTAACATCAAAATTGATTGGTTTTATTCAAGACAAAAAAATTATTTAACATCACTGTATCAACCTGAATACATTAGGTTACACCAACAAAACTAACACTTAAGGGTTAGATCAGGTAGAAACAACTCCTTAAAGGATAATTCCAGGTTCAGTATAAGTTAAGCTCAATCAACAGGATTTGTGGCATAATGTTGATCACAAAAAAAAAAAAAGAATAAAAGAAAAAATTCAACTTTTCTTTAAAAAAAGAAAAAATTGAGGTTACAGTGAGGCACTTACAATGAAATTGAATGGGGCCAATTTTGGAGGCTTTAAAGGCAGAAATGTAAAGCTTTTTATTTTAGAAAAGCATTTACATTATTTCTTCTGTGAAAAACTATAAAGTTATTTAAATTGTCATTTTTACAGTCGCTTTAGGCTTTACACCGTTATTACATTGTCATGGCAACAAAGTTGTAAAACTGAATATAACTTTACACTTAGTTAGTTAGCAATTTTATAACACTTAAATCATGTTAACACACATATTGTTTATGTCTAGTGGCTATACTTGTATTTTAATGTTAACAGATATGCCCCATTGACTTCCATTGTAAGTGCCTCATTGCAACCCCAATTTTTTATTTTTTATTTTTTTTAAGAAAACGAGGGACGGGGAGCCATGTGACGCCATGCGAGAAGCAGACGTGTGAGCGACTAGCTCTGCGCACTTTGCTGGTTTTTTAATTATTTTCATGTCATAATCCGGTGAGATTCGATACACCCAGTTACACATTTGCTGTTTGAGTTAAACATGGCAAAGAAGTCAAAATCCTCAGACTCTGGAGACATTAAAAGACTCAAACTGAAACCTCTGAGGGGCCTGTGGATCGGGGTCTCGATTTGGACGGCACGTCGGGAGATGAAATCCAACGTCAGCTGTCCAACATCTCGATGATGCTGACGAAGGTTGTTGCTGGCTTGAAGATCTGTAATACGTCGATCGATTACGGCGATGGAAACAAAATTCTCTGAGTTTGTCACAAGAGTGTCGTATGCTGAGAAACGAATCGATTATCTGGAGTCCCTGTTTTGTTCAGGGGGAAGTTCGGGGTTTGATTGTTGCACTAATGGGGAATGTGGTCTGTATAATCTTGCTTTTGACACACAATTTCTTTTTTTATTATATCAATATGTCAGTTGTTAATATGAGTGGATTATCTCTCTCCACATGGAATGTGAATGGGTTGGGGCACCCCATAAAAAGAAGGAAGGTTTATTTCTTTACTTAAGGGTAAGAAATATGATATAGTGTTTCTTCAAGAAACACATCTTTGTCCGCAGGAAGCTGAAAAATTTCATTATAAGTCATTATACTGATAAATAAACATCTACAATTCAAATTTCTCAAACAGATTGAAGATAAAGTAGGAAAAATCATTATTGTTTTAGCAGAAATTCAGGGGCAAAGGTTGATTTTGGCTAATATTTACGCACTTAACGCTGACGATCAGGGCTTTTTCATTGATCTTGAAGGGATGTTGCAGGCCGCTGGCACCCCTCATGATATAATATTGGGAGGAGACTTTAATCTTTTGATGGATTCAGTCCTTGATCATAGTGAAGCAAAAGTGTGTAAGCCTCCTAGGGCAACATTGACGCTTCACAGGATGTGTAAATATCTTGGTCTTGCAGATATTTGGCGACTTTTTAACCCATCTGGTAAGGATTATAAATTTTTCTCATCAGTCCATAAGATTTATTCTAGAATATATATATATATATATATATATGTATTTTTATATCCAAGTCCCTCATTTCATCTGTTGTTGATTGCTCAATTGGAAATATTTTAGTCTCAGATCATGCTCTGGTGAGTTTAGAGGTGTTGCCACATACAGAGAAAAAGAAATCAAATAGTTGGCACTTTAATGTGTCCCTTTTGCAAAATGTTAAATACTGAAATCAATGTTTATATAGAGACCAACTGGACCACAGTATCCTCTGTAGGCATGGCTTGGGAGGCACTTAAGGCAGTTCTTAGGGGCCGGATCATACAGTATGCCTCATTTACCAAAAAAGCCAAAGCACGTGAACTCGTGGAGTTGGAAGAGAATGTTAAAAGTGCAGAGGCAAGGGGGCCTGGGTAGCTCAGTGGTAAAATAAGCTGGCTACCACCCCTGGAGTTCGCTAGTTCGAATCCCAGGGCGTGTTGAGTGTCTCCAGCCAGGTCTCCTAAGCAACCAAATTGGCCCGGTTGCTAGGGAGGGTAGAGTCACATGGGGTAACCTCATGGTCGCTATAATGTGGTTTGTTCTCGGTGGGGCGCATGGTGAATTGAGCGTGGATGCCGCGGTGGATGGCGTGAAGCCTCCACACGCGCTATGTCTCCGTGGCAACGCGCTCAACAAGCCACGTGATAAGATGCGCGGGTTGACTGTCTCAGACGCGGAGGCAACTGGGATTCGTCCTCTGCCACCCGGACTGAGGCGAATCACTATGCGACCACCAGGACTTAGAAAGCATTGGGAATTGGGCATTCCAAATTGGGAGAAAAAGGGGAAAAATCCCCCCCCCAAAAAAAAGTGCAGAGGCAGAGCTGAAGAGCTGAATGTCATCTGATAGCCTCCGAGAATTGACCCGATTGAAATACAGATATAATACTATTTTGTCACGGAAGGTGGAGTTTTTGCTTTTCAGGGCAAGACAGTCATACTTTGAGTTGTGTGACAAAGCAGGAAACTTTTGGCTAGATATATAAAACAGAGAGAGTCATTTTCTACCATTCCCTCAGTGAAATCTGCTGGTGGTGAAATTTTTACCTCTGCCATTGATATTAATAATGCTTTTAAAGAATTCTATCTTGATCTCTGTAGTTCTAAGTCTTCGTCTACTGATGAAGATATTAGAAATTTTGTGAAACCATTAGAACTCCCTAAACTGACGACTGAGCAAAAAAATGCGCTTGATTCTGAGATAACCTTGGAGGAGATTGATGAGGTAATTAAGGCAAGGCTCCGGGGCCAGATGGCTTTGCAGCAGAATTTTTTAAATCTTATGCTACAGAACTGGCTCCACTTTTGTTAGAAGTTTATACTGAATAATTAAAGAATGGAAAGCTTCCGCCAACTATGACACAAGCCCGGATCAGTCTGATTCTTAAAAAGGACAAAGATCCAAGCAAGTGTAAGAGTTACCGCCCAATTTCCCTGATCCAGCTTGATGTTAAAATTTTGTCAAAAATTTTGGCTAACCGATTAAGTTATGACATCTCTTATAAATATAGATCAGGTGGGGTTTATTCGGGGCCGTAGCTCTTCTGATAATATTAGGCGTTTCATCAAAATCATGTGGTCAGTAGCAAATGGTCAGTCTCCGGTCGCTGCCATCTCACTTGACGCCGAAAAGGCGTTTGATATGGTAGAATGGGATTATCTTTTTAAGGTTTTGGAAATATACCGGTTCGGGAATACTTTTATTGAATGGATAAAGTTACTTTACAGACACCCAATAGTGGCGGTACAAACAAATGGATTAATTTCAGATTATTTTACTCTGGATAGGGGCACCCGGCAGGGTTGCCCTCTTTCCTCATTATTGTTCTGTCTTGCCCTGGAACCATCAGCAGCCGCGATAAGGAAGGAGGATGATTTTCCAGGGGTGGTGGTGGGAGGTATGGCGCATAAGCTTCTGCTTTTCTGCTTCTGACCCTACCAGATCTATGTCTTGCCTCCACAGAATTATTGGTTCCTTCTCTATGTTCTTGGGATATAGAGTCAATTGGTCTAAATCCGAAGCTTTGGCTCTGACAGCGTACTGTCCAGTAACGGATTTTCAACCAGGCACCTTCCAGTGGCCTAAGCAGGGCATTAAGTATTTGGGCATTTTATTCCCAGCAAATTTGTCTGATTTAGTTAGAGTTAATTTTGACCCTTTAATAAAAAGGTTTTTGAGTGATGTGTGCAGGTGGGCTTCATTACATTTATCTATGATTGGGAAGGTCAATGTTATTATAATGAATTGTATTCCAAAATTTAACTACCTGTTACAATCTCTCCCTATAGATGTACCCCTCTCTTACTTTACGCAATTTGATAGCATAGCGAAATCCTTCATTTGGAATGGTAAACATCCCAGATTACATTTCAACAAATTACATAGGCCAATTGACAAAGGTGGGCTAGGCCTACCCAAGATTTTGTTTTATTAGGGTTAGGGACATTTGGCTTAATATTCCACCTTAGAGTGCCCCTCCTTGGTTTTGTATTGAACATGAAGTTCTTGCCCCTATTTCGCCATTGCAAAGCCTTTCTATCAAATTAGTTGGAGAAGTTAGGTTACACCCCGTTATCTCGCATTTGCACTCGGTATGGACAAAAGTGTCCAGAGTGTTTAATTCAGACATTTATTTAAATGTCGCCTCGAGCATATGGCTGAACCCAAAATTATGTATTGATAGGTCCCCTTTCTGCTGGTCGGCGTGGATTGTGAGGGGGGTTGCTACACTCGGTGACCTACACGAGAGCGGAGTGTTGAGACCGTTTGAAAATATGGTTCAACATTTTGGGATTCCCAGATCTCAGTTCTATAAGTATTTACAGCTACGTCACCTGCTCTGTACTATTTTTGGGAGTAGCATACATCCACCTAAAGTGGCAGATACTCTGGGAGAGGTGATTAATGCTTTTGGGGAAGGTCATGAGGCATTAGTGTATTACTCACTGTTAATTCAGAGTCTGGGGGACGGAACTTCAACTTCTCTCAAGAGATTATGGGAGAAAGATTTGAACTTAGTATTGGAGGAGGGAGTGTGGACTAGGATCCTCAAAAACATCAAGTCTACATCTAGAGATGCAAGGGTGCATCTGATGCAATTTAAGATTTTGCATCGATTATATTGGACCCCCTCTAGATTGTATAGGCTGGGTTTAAAAGACACACCCACCTGTTGGCGATGCCAGCTGGAGGATGGCAATTTAATACATGCCTTCTGGTATTGTTTGAGGATTCAGGAGTTTTGGTTGAGAGTCCAGAATTTTGTTTGTGAGGTCCTGGGCACTCAGGTTCTGTTCTGTCCCAGAAACAGGGGAAGGGATATACAATTTTATAAATTGATTCAGTGTGTGTATGTTCTGTTTGTGTAATCCTGTTTTTTTTTTTTTTTTTTTTTTTTAATCAATAAAAATGTTAATATCAAAAAAAGAAAACGAGGGACGAGTTAAACTTTTTTTTTTTTTTTTTTTTTTTTTGTGGTAATTATCATGATAAATGCTGTCAATTGAGCTTAACTTGTATTGAACCCAGAATATTACTTTAAGGTAACAATAGGAGGTTGCCATTTTTATAGTACACACTTGTTTCCAGTCATTTGTGAAAAGAGTTAGTTTGCAGTCACAAAAAAGCAATTTCTAGTAAAAACAAAACAAACAAAAAAACAGGGAAATCATAATATTATTTAGTGACATTTCAAGTTTTCCATGACCATGGGAACCCCTGTTGAATTCCAGTTTTGTGTAGCCCCACCCACAGTGAATTCTCATTAGTTATTTTAAATTACTTAATTCATTGAATACATGACTTGTATTACACATGCTATACAGAAATAATATTGGCATTTATACATTTATTGTAAAACTATAGGAGCATTGGCTCCCCTTGATGAGTCAGGTTTCCTTGCTGCAGTCAACTTTGGCTTGCTTAGAGGGGGCTGCAAGACATTAAGGCAAGATTTCTATAAAGCTGTTCACTGGGGCTTTATGAACTCAAGGCATGGCCTTCTGTATAGCTGCTTTGAATCCAGATGTTTATGAAAAGTGCTGTACAAATAAAAATTACTTGACTTGATTTTGATCTAAAATCAAACTCCACAAACCTGTGTATTAAAACATCAAGTTGATAAAAAAAAAAAAAAAAAAAAAATGCATCTAATTGATTGTCTGTGTGGACAGAAATGACTTCTTGCTGGTAACGCATCACACCTGGTTAGGACAAAAAATAGTGTTGTGATTGGCAGGATTGCATGAACAGGCTTCACCAGAACTTTTCTTTGTAGCAGAACAGTGAGACCAAATCAGTTGAGAGGTTATTAAATAATTTAAAGAAAACATGGTCACTTGACTTTACAACGTGAAACCGGAACTAGCAGAGGAGAGACTGGTAACTTTGGTCTTTATAATTGGATATAATTGGAAAGCCTTCTTTTCCTCGTGTTTCTAGTTTGAACTCTAACCACAATTTAATCAACTAGGACGTTGTCATCTGTGACATACCCACATTACGCAGTCAAACAGCCCAGCAGCTTGGCCAAAACTGCGCTATGTCACGCTTCCTAATCTGTTGCGTCATCAGAAACTGGAACACTGGATTTCAGCAGGGGTCAGCATTAAATGTCACCAACTGGAGAGAGCAGCAAGACAGCACTCTTGTTGCTCTGTGCCTCTCGCTGAGATTGACCAGTGTGACCTTGTCAAGCTGTGTGAGATCAAAGCACTTTGGCTCTTTTTGGTTGTGGTATCATCATCTCTCATGGCTCTAAAGAGTTATCATTTTATTGTCTTAAAGGGATAGTTCACCCAAAAATAAAATAATTTACTCAGCCTGTAAATAGATTTACAGGTTCTCAAAAACATTTGACTGGTTGTGGGTGTTTGCCAGGGGCATTGCAATGCAGCTGCTGAGGTGTTCTGAGTGGTTTTATTGTGTTGCTGTGCGGTTGCTAGGGTGTTCTGGGTAGTTGCTAAATGGTTGCTTTCTAGCCCAAGTCAAAAAAGCCCACTCCTAAGTCTCTAAGACTGAGATATTCTGGGCCCTAAAAGTGGCTTGGGTCCCTCCTTCAATGTAAATCTATGGGATTATTTTTCCAAGAAGCGAAAAACATAAATGCAACCACTTAACAGTGCACCTCTCCTTAAAAAGCAGAAAAATTTGAGGTATCATTTACAGTATGTCAGTAGCATAAATGAGACAAGTTAAGCACCAAAGTTTAATATTTGGGTTAAGGGGTTTTGGAAAACATGAATGAACAATAATAATAGTGATGTTTGATTTAGCAAGTCAGAGAGTCAGAATATAACTGCAGAGGCGAACATGATTATTATTTCAGTCCACATTCTAATAGCTGAATGATTTACTCAAGACAGCACTGTGGCAGAGATGGAGAAGATATATAAATGGCTACATTGCCATAATAGATGAGACAGTGCTTAAGAAAAGATCTATTGAGACAACCTTGCCAGATGGCTCTGACTGATATTCTTCATGGGCTCTGACCTTCACACAATCCTTATCCATTTTATCCAAAAAAAAAAATTTTTTTTAAACGTACAGCCACAAGACATAAACATTGAATGTTTTGACATGATTTTGTTGTGATAAAAAAGGGATATAGATATATTTTCCTCAACTCATGTTGTCTGAAGTTTTTTGTCTACTGAATGTTCTTGGAAAGATACTTTTTTCAATGTTTTGTGCACGGAAAGATCCAAAAACTCTTTAAACTGCAGTACAGCCCATTGAAGAGATTGTAAGTCTATCCCTCACAGCCTCGTTGTCATTCTCATTAAAAATCAAAGATGGCGCTACTGTGAATAAATGTTACACCATTTACCAGATTACAGGTTTTACGTGCGTTACGTTGCCATAACAACAACTTTGTAATATTGGATACAACTTTACACAGATATGGTTAGTAAGTGATTTTATGAAACTAAAATTAAGTGACCGAGTAAAATGTCCACATCTTGTGGCAATACTTTTGAAACTCTGTTAGTTTATGGAATGGCCCCCGTCACTTCCATTATAGGTACTTTACTATAACTAGGGATGTCCCGCTACCATTTTGTTGAGAACGAGTACAATACTTCCTTTTTGGTACTTGCTGATACGATACCTAGTTTTATTTATTTATTTTTTTATGAATTCCATATCAACAGCTAGTAGCGGTTCTAGCTTGTATGGCGCCCTAGGGGGCTGGGGGTTGTGCGTGGTTGGAGATGAGATGGCTGGTGGACTTCAGTGCACCCATGTTGCCCATGTCTAAATCCACCCCTGTCAATAGCTTATTTAAATTTTATCATCAAAATGGTAGCTTTTAGCTTCCAGCCAGCAATCACTACAAATAACTCAGCCCCCTCAACATCCTTTAGCTGTAGATGCTGTAGGTGGACTCTGTAGGTGGGCCCTTGCAGCTCTAAACAAACCTTTCTCTCGCCGGTCAACCAAAAGCCAGCTGTATGACCTCTTCATTCCTGAAGAAGCAGAGAGAATCCTCAACTCTTTCCTACCTCTTGCTGATCTCCGGAATCTCCCCGCGAAACAAGTAAGCACTCTACTCATCGCATCGCTTACCATACCTCCTCAAAAAAAAAAATAAAATAAAATAAAATAAAAAGCTCACAAACTCGGGAACACAGGAACCCACAACAATCCAGATGAACAATCCTTCCCTCTCTGAGTCAATTTCAGCATTACCCTAGCTTCCCCTCACCTACCCCCCTCCCAATGGCCACCGACCTCTATCCCAGCCAGAACTGCTGCCGAGGCTTCCACCCCCCTACAAAACTTCCTGCAACAGCAAGCCACAGCTACATCAGTAGTAGCCCCTCCTGCCATGCCCTCAGCCCCTGTTCATGCCCCACTACATAGTCTTTTCTACCCCCAAAATGTTTGTCCCCCAGACAATCTCAACATGGCGCTGCTCACACAATTTGAACCCACCCCACTCCTCTTCGGACCGGCTGTGCCCCTCTCACCTGCTCTTCTCCCCTCTTAAGCTCTGAGCTCAGCCATGCCTCTGCCTCCGCCAGCCCATACCCTGGCTTCAGATCTGCCTCCATTCTCCACCAATCTTCAGTCTCAAATTTTGTCAGGTGCGGATATAGCCCTCTCATTCCTTTTCTGCCCTCTGCCAACCAACAAATCCTCCGCACTGTAGACTATGGTACATTCTCTGTTACCCTTAAAAACACTAACTCCGCTTCCAACCTCTCCCTCACCCTAGTAGAACAAACCCAAGTTAAAGTCAAACAACTCCCTCTGCAAAACATTTTGTCACATCTCCCCTCCAAAAGTTCAACCCCAGCTGCCAAGTATTCAACAATTTCAACAACCTCGGATGTTTCAGACATTGTTGCAAATATTTGCATATTATTAGCTTCTGTGGCAGAGCGCACACCCGCCCCATACATCCAGTTCACTGTTCCTCCCTTGTAAAATTTATGATTTCAAAAACTACCTCTCCATTCATGTCAATATTTCAAACTTATCAAAGAACTCATAAACCAACCTAATCAAAACTTCTGCCATAATCTACTGTCAGGCCTCCAATATGGGTTCGACCCAGGTCTCTCCAGCGTCCACAACACCAGCCTTATCTGTAATAATTTACAATCAGCACTAACAGAGCCCGAGGTAGTAGACTCTTTTGGCCAAAGAGTTGAACGTGGAATTTATGATTGGCTCATTTGACCCAGTCCCTCCATCGGCTTCAGAGGTCAATGGTTTGTCTCCACATAGCCCCCAGAAGTATCTAATCTCCCTTTTTCACTTTCATCTGCCTCATCTGCTCCAGTTTTTCCATAAGCTCATTCATGGCCAACCGTGATGCCCAGCCATTGGTAATCCCTGGATCGCACTTCTCATCAAGGGCATTCAAAATTCCCACCCTACTCGCACAGACACCAGACAGCCAATAACTACAGATGTACTGATAAGGTGTCAAATATTATTATTTTCTGTCATGCATTCACTTGTTTTGTTGGTTACTGGCATGAGTGTATGCTGCAAGAATGACATAAGAGCAATGCACTCGTGCCAGTAACCAACAAAACAAGAGAATGCATGACAGTGTCAAAAGGACGAGCCATGCAATCTCACAAAGACTAGACAAGACATTAAACAAGAATGTCAGAGCTCAGCCACAAAGACAACAAAATACAATCAACAAGTGGATGAACCCTGACAAGTTTCCCCCAAAAAATGTGTTGGGTGACAGCAAAGCCGAGCTAAGTTTCTGTAACGAGCGGCTTAAGATGTAAGATCGATGCTAGTCAAAGATAGGAGGACACTAGGCTCCTATGCGGAAGCTGTGACCAAAAATAATTTTAAATTGTTTTGTGTTTGTCTCTCCCAACCTCGGGCGTGCTTCACGTGGTGCTCGCCTTGCACTGCGTGTCCGGGTCACGATCCGTTGTCATGTTGTGCAGGGATTCGGCTGCTTCGGTCTTGGTTGCCTATTTATATGTGGCCGAACCCCCACGCAAATATCCCGTCTTGTCTGTCATTTGGCATGAGCGCATGTTGCCATTGTCTCTGGGGATATGCGCTTGTGTCATTCGTGTGTTTGTGTCTGTGAGAGCGCGTGGCTTTGTTTTGTTTCTGTATTGCCACGTGTCTCTCAGTCTTGCGTCATGCCCCACCTTATGTCTCTCTCTTTCTTTTGTTTGCAGGTGCCACAGTGATCTCAGCCCCGTTGCCCTGGTTACTTCATTACCTTGTTAGCTGATCATCTGCGACACCTGTTCTCCTCGTTTTCCCTCCTGATTTCTCTCCCATATATTCTCCTTGTGTGCACTGTCTTGTTTCAGTTCGTTGTCTCTGTTAAGTCAGATCAGTCACGTCTTGTTTATTTTCAGTCTAGTCTTTTCGGTCGTGTTTGTTATCTGTCTGTAGGTTTTGTATTTCTCTCCACCGTGAGAGTTTTGTGTTCTGTTTAGTTTTTCTTTTATTTAAAGCCCATTTTGTATTCTTGCGTTTGGGTCCTCCTCACTTCACACTTTCAACAATCCGTGACAGTATGAACTGACCACTTCTGGACCCAGCAGAGACAAGATGGGCATCTTCCTTTTTCCATCTCCCCCCACTAGTTTAACCATCCGTCAATGCATGGTTCAGCTCGTCCACCTGCGCAAGAGACTTTGCTTGCGTGTTTTTGATTGCGGTGGACAAGCTGGACTATGATGAGGCTGACCTTAAAGAGGTATTTAACATCTGCCTTGATCAACCTCTCAGTTGGGGGGAGATGGAGAAACTGGGCACTTGGGCTTTTGGGATTTCGTCGATCACCTTTTGATCATGGTGAGATGGAACTCTCATCCCAAGAAGGACTTCTTCAGATGGACCTCACCATCGTCCCACCCTCTGCAAACCCAATCCCCAGTCCCCCAATGACCCATAAACAGAGGAAGAACGGGTCAGCTGCTGTCCCCCTGAGGAGGCAGCGGTCATTCCCGCTGCCGACTGCCAGGAGGCGGCGGCCATTCTCCCTGCAGTTCCCCTGGCGCTGCCAGTGCTCGTGGCCATGGAGGCCGTTTTCCTGTCGTTGCCAGTGCTCATGGCCACGGAGGCCATTCCCCATGCCGTTCCCCAGGCTCTGCCAGTACTCACGGCCATGGAGGCTGTTCCCTAGTCTCTGCCAGTGCACACGGGCATGGAGGCCATTCCCCTGTCACTGCCAGTGCCCACGGCCATGGATGTCATTCCCCCAGTCTCTGCCAGTGCTCATGGCCACAGAGGCCATTCCCCATTCACTGCCAAGGCCCACGGCAATGGAGACCATTTCCCTGATGCTGCCAGTGCTCAAGGCTGCGGAGATCATTTCCAGGTCTGATTTTGCTCCGATCCTGGAGTTGTCTGTCCTCACTCCCGTCTTGGAGCCGCCTGTCCTCGCTCCCATCCTGGAGCCACCTGTCCAGTTCCCTGAGACTGTCGATAAGCCTGTCCAGTTCCCCGTGGCTGTTGAAGAGCCTGTCCAGTTCTCTATGGCTGTCGACGAGTCTGTCCAGTTCCCCGAGTCTGTCCAGATCTCTGAGACTGTCAATAAGCCTGTCCAGATCTCTGTGGCTGTCGATGAGTCCATCCAGTTCCCTGAGCCTGTCCAGATCCCTGAGACTCTCGATAAGCCTGTCCAGTTCCCTGTGGCTGTCGACAAGTCTGTTCAGTTCCCTGAGGCTGTTGTCGAGCCTGTCCTGTTCCCTGTGGCCATTCTTGACCGCTCCCACGTGCCCATTACCCTGCCTGCCCTGCCTATTGTGTCTGCACTGTTAGCCCTGTTTTCCATACTCCTTGCCCTGTTGAAACCTCCTCCCAGATCACCTGACCCTACTCCGGGCCTGGAGCTGCTTCCATGGCCACCTGACACTGCTCCATGCCTGGAGCCACCCCCATGGCTACCAGACCTCACTCCATGCCTGGAGCCACTTCCATGGCCACTTGACACTGCTCCATGCCTGGAGTCACCCCCATGGCCACCTGACCTTGCTCTATGCCTGAAGCCACTTCCATGGCCACCTGACCTCGCTCCATGCCTAGAGCCACTTCCATGGCCACCTGACCCTGCTTCGTGTCTGATACCTCCGTCCTAGTTTCCCCCACCCTCCCTCCCTTGGTTTGTACTGCCAGCTCCGCCCTGGTCTGTCCCGTCATCTCTGCCCTGGTCTGTCCCATCATCTCCGCCCTGGTCTGTCCCACTGGCTCCGTCCTGGTTCCCTGCCCTCCTATCCCATTTTTTTCTCTGTTCTGTTCTGTGTTTATGCCTGTTCTGTTGGCCTTGTGTCATGTTTGGTGTTTCCCTTGGGACACCAAGAGGCGTCCCTTAGGGGGGGAAACTTGTCAGAGTTCAGCCACTTGTTGATTGTATTTTGTTGTCTTTGTGGCTGAGCTCTGACATTCTTGTTTAGTGTCTTGTCTAGTCTTTGTGAGAGTGCATGGCTCGTCCTTTTGATGCAGTCATGAATTCTCTTGTCTTGTTGGTTATTGGCACAAATGCATTGCTCTTATGTCATTCTTGCAGCATGCACTTGTGTCAGTTGTTTTGTTATTCACTTCGGTCTTGGTTGCCTGTTTATATGTGGCCGAACCCCCACACAAATGTTCTGTCTTTTTGTCATTTGGCATGAGCGCATGCTGCCATTGTCTCTGGGGATATGCGCTTGTGTCATTTGCGTGTTTGTTTTGTTTCCGCATTGCCACGTGTCTCTCAGTCTTGTGCCATGCCCCACCTTATGTCTCTCTCTTTCTTTTGTTTGCAGGTGCCACAGTGATCTCAGCCCCGTTGCTCTGGTTACTTCATTAAGTAATCTCCACCGTGAGAGTTTTGTGTTCTGTTTAGTTTTTCTTTTAATCAAATCTTGTACTCTTGCGTTTGGGTCCTCCTCACTTCATGCTTTCAGCGATCCATGAAAGAAACTATCGTGGTCAGCAAAGCAAACCGGTTAACCATTTACCGTTATCTCAAAATTATATGAACATGCGTACTCATGAATTTGAGTTCTAAATGTAATTTCGGGAGGATCAGGTTCATCTAATCTAGTAATCACTGCTAGAGTATTTAAGGCTCACTTATCTATCTCTAGTGCCAATCCTTCACACATCCCTCCTCCTTCCCATCCCCTCATTTATTTTTTTCTATAAATCCATTAATATTTCCTCCATGTAGTCCAGGGGGAAACTTGGAGTGCGGGTCAAGTCCCATGCTCGAGACCCTCCAACGCGAACAGGAAGCCAAACCAGTTCTCAACCAGATCTCAAGATTATATGAAAAAGGCACGCAAACTTGTGAATTAGTAGTAGTAGTTGTATTACAGTGAGTGAATACTATATAACCATGCAGTAGTGATATATTTCTATTGTAATTTTTTCCATTTAAATTGAGCTTTTATTTTGGCGGAAGCTTTTATTTTGTAGTGAAACCCTTTGGAGGTATGCGAAAGTTCTGCGTGTCAGATGTTGTGTACGTGGTTCTTAATTTTATGCCCTGACCCAAAACCCATACCTAAACCTAATCATAGAGTCCCAAAGCATCATTTGAAGCAGAAAGAGTATGTTATGTATGACGGAAGAAAGTAATTATTGCATTTTAGAAAGAGACGAGGGAGAGTCACCTGAATGGCTGTTGTAAAAGTCATAAAAATGTGTACAACCCTCTTCGTACAATTTCATACGATTTAGCCAACTCACAGGAAGCCGCACGATTTCTCCGTGAGAGTGTGTTGGCAAGTTTAAAATGGAAAGTTAAAAATAAATAAATAAAAAATCCTGAAGTATTATATAATTTTTATTATCTACAAAGTAACAAAATGCAATACATTTCAACTGAGGCAGGGCAGGCTTTAGTGGTTGCCTTTATAATATAAATGCATATAATCCTGTGCTGCTTTTACTTCATATGTAGGTATATTGTCCATTATGAAGGCCTGTTCACTTGCAGAAGATTGGCTGTTGCCATGTTGGTTCGAAAACCCTTCAAATTCCTTTCATTCACATCTCATTTGGTAAACTATAAAACCAAGACATAAAACATCAACCTGCTGCATCATTTTAAAAGTAGCCCAATTCTGCAGGGAAAACACAGACTTGGTGACCCTGCTTCTATTGCAAACCCATCCAGCAATTGGGAACTTAACTGAGTGCAGTGGCATGGAGCACTAAGTCACCACTCCCACGATTCACATAATTACCTTTTCAACTATTTTTACATAATCCCTCTGTTTCAGAGATAGACTGGATCATCATTACCAATGATGCTTGGAGAGTTCACCTTGGGTTACTGTGTGCAGTAATTGCATCCACTGTGCTTCTATACTACATGAACTGCACTACATGCTACATACGGTACATCCATCCATGCGATTCTTCAACCCTTACTAATGCTGACATAAGGAAAGGTCTGAAGGTTGTCTGGCCAGTAAATTAGATTTAGGAACCTTTGATATGTCACACCACTGTACCCTGCAACTCACAGCAGGCAGCATCACTTTCATGTGACATGTCTTTAAAAACTGATAACAATTTGCACTGAATTTCAGGGTAGCACATAATAGACCTCCGGGGCGAATTCACTAAAGCATGCAGGATTTAAGCATGAAAACCTACATTCAGTATAATGCAATGTTATATTGCACTATGCATGACTATAAATGAAGTCACTGTAATTTTGTTTCAGTGCAAACACTCCTCATTTCTATATAAATTAGGTTTATAGATTGGGCCTTATTTACAAAGCTATTGCCCCCCGCAGAAAGCAGGCAGTTTACAGAATACAAAAGGGATGTTTGTATACATTTTCTAGTAATCATGGCAGCAGTAATTTATCAAATGATGATTTAGGGATGGAAAAGAGCATTATAACCCCTTCACTTAGAGTATGCACCATATTTAATTAGATGCAAATGAAAATGAGGCCATGAGGGATAAACATACAGTTTATTCAATATGTATGTTCTGCTTTTAAGTGCACTGGTGTCAATTGTTCAGCAAATATGTCTGAAAATACATCTATCCAAAAACGAAATAAAATGTTAGAAGTAAAAAAAAAATGTGCCATAGGACCTAGATAGAACAACATATTGAATGAACTGTATGTCTAACCCTTACAGCCTCAGTTACAGCCTGATCTCATGACAATATAATGTAACAGTCTGCTTCCAGAAGTAAAAATAAAAAAATTTTATCCCATAGATGAATTGATTTTCAAAGATAACAGGGAGGACCAACTGTGAGCTACGAGGTTGTTCATCGATGGTATGGTTCCATTGAAGCCATCTGTCTGTGTTATTTCAGATTCATTGTTTAAAAATCATGTTTGATAGCCAGGGTGGGGAGGGTTACTTTTGAAATGTATTCCACTACAGATTACAGAATACATGCTGTAAAATGTCATTTTTAACGTATTCTGTTAGATTACTCAAGGTCAGTAACATATTCTAAATACTTTTAATTACTTCTTCAGCACTGGTAGATTTTTTCACTTGTTTTGACTATAAAAACTCTGCCAGTACAGTAAGACAAAATACACATGTTAAAAATACATTCTCTGAAAAACATAAATATCTTATGCAGTGTTGTTTCTAAGATAAATCAAACTGATTTTGTTTTAAGGATTTTTAGATATTTTTACAGGAAAGCCATACAAAAATTATCAAGAATATGATTTTTGCCCTAATATCAAAGGTCTTATTAGAAAAAAAGAAATTATGATCCAAGGTGAATTTTCTTGATAAAAAAATGTGATCATGCCTGGTAAAATGTATGTAAAATGGCTAGAAACAGCATTTTAGCTTAGCGTAAAGCTGACAATTTACACAAGGTTTATTTCTATTTCTTCTGCTCCAAACTTACTTCAAACTTACTTCTCTGTCTGCTCGTATGAATGTAACACATCATAAGAAAGTGTTTCACCGCTGTTCAAATGCACTTTGGATCGCATCATTTATATGTATAAATGTTTTCCATCTGAAAGGACTAAATATTAAATGAAACAAATGACAATAAAATGCAAAGTAATCTCTTCAGTAATGAAAATACTTTTTGAATGTAACTGTATTCTAATTATCAATGATTTAAATTGTAACTGTAGTGGAATACAGTTACTTATATTTTGTATTTTAAATACGTAATCCCGTTACATGTATTCCGTTACTCCACAACCCTATTGATAACAGAATTCATGGTAAACAACTAAATTACCCATGATCCAGCAGAGAAAGCTTCACCAATCAGAGAACCGCGGCCAACGAAGCCTTTGAAACATGCCTAAGAGCGACCACCCACTCCCATGACGCACTGTGAATGATGTAATGGAGTCAATGTCTCTTCACACTTAAACTACTTATCTATTTGTACATATCAGAATAATTAGCAGAAAACGTAAAATATATTGTTTTTATACTTTTAACCAACAACCTAAAATCAATTGTTTTATATATTCCCATCATTATTTATTCAATGACATCATTCACAATTCTTCATGGGATTGTAGTCTGTGCCCTCATGAAAGATATACACTCTTGTACCTTTGTCTTTTTGTCGGATTTTCAAATACTTTTTTACCTCAAAAAAGTTTGTGATGTTGTGATTTACCTCAGAGCTGGTTGGTTTGGTTCATGGTGTAAAACTGTTTTATTAAGGATTTTATGAAAAGTCTATGGAAGAAATGAATGGGGAAAATACTTCCGGAACCAAGATGGCTGAATAAGTGGGCCGGCACTGTTGTGCTCTATTACGCAAAATTGGCGACATTTTTCCTTACATGCATTGCAGCAGTTTCGAGATGACATGTCAAAATAAGCAAAACCCACCTCGCTACCCTAAACCCTAAACCTAACCTATAGTGTCATAAAGCCAAATGTGAGATGAAAAACACAATTACTTAAGCAACCACGAAATTTTGTGTTACAAGTCATGCGATATAGTAAAATATTTTTATGTCATAAGATAGCATTGTGTGAGGAACAGGGCAAAAAGTGTTTCTGAACTAATAATCTGCCGTTTTACTTGTGTGAAAGGGACTCAAAGTTATCGTTGTTGTAGCGCCTCTTGTGTTTATTCCACCAGTAAACAGCCATGATACGTATACAACGAGCCATGTAAAAATCGTTTTGCAAAAATGTAGGTATAGGAACATGATTCTATGAGACCAGATGGCTCATTTTTATTAGTCATAAATGAAATATGGCATCTACCATGACTAAGTTCCATGGATAGATTGCTTATGAAACTAGGAGAAAAAAAAAACACTTTGAGAACATAAACTTTTCTAACATAGGTCCCACAATATATTATGGCGAAAATGTGAAGTACCAATCTAAGCAATCTACTGTATGTGCACTCTGTATAACAATGAGATTTGGAACAATAGTAACAGAAAGCAGAATGAAAGAATTCCCACCGTGTAGGTTGTTAGAATAGAGGTGATCTCCAATATGCACTTGTGTATTTACAAAGCCCTTTTATTAGCAACAGAGGCCATCTTCATCTTAAGCGATAAAATAATTTGCTTCCGTATAGCAGCTGTCTCACCTCTCTGCAAAACAACAGATACATAGACGAGTGGAGAAGGATGAGCTGTCCGACATGGACCAAAAATAGATAGAAAGCTTTTGGTTCACTGATGCCATTCCATTAGGGTGCTCCTGTAGAGAAGATGAGAGGTTGGATAACATTGTTTTCACTTCACAATCAAGCTCATCAGAAACATTAAAGAGATCTTTCACACAAAAATGAAAATTCTGTCATCATTTACTCACCTTCATGATGTTTCAAAGCCATATGACTTTCTTTCTTCCATGGAAAAATGAAAGGAGATGTTGGGAAGAATGTTAGCCTCAGTCACCATTCACTTTCATTGTATGGAAAAAATATGCAATGAAAGTGAATGGTCACTGAGGCATTAACATCACCTTTTGTGTTCCACAGGACAAAGAAAGTCAAATGGGTTTGGAATCATGAGGGAGAGAAAATTATGGCAGAATTTTTATTTTTGGGTGAACTGTCCCTTTAAAATGGGTATTGTTCACTTCTTGGATCTGGCATTCTTCTGAGAAAAGTTTGAGCCTTTTCCAAAGCTGCTTATTCCCTTGGGAAAGGGCTGTCCCCAAAGATAATTGCTTGTCCTGTTTCATTTTGGCTTTAATTGCAGCCTTAGGTTATATTTTATGTCTATATTTCGACTTAAACAGAAGAATACTTAAGAGAACCTGAACTGAGCCTTGCCGCTTCATCATTAATCTATAGTGCCAGAAGATAATGAATTATATTTATGAAGCTCTATGGATCTCTTGTAACCTTAAGCACTATCATTATGTTAAGGAATGAAGCTGAAATTCATATAAGCGATATGGCTTGTCTCCATAAATATGCTTATTAACTGAGACTACAGCTACAGCTAACACTATTAAGGATATACACCACACTAGCTTGCTAGCTAACGTTGCAATAAATAATTAGTTTATTGATTGTTTCATAAGTTAAAGAACATAATGTTGTACACTAGCAGTTAGCTAGCTTGCTAATGTATTTACTGAGATATTCTTATCATTCATTCTTGTTGCCTAAAATGTTAACAGACTGATCTCACAGTGAAATCAGAAAATCTATTTTGACTGTTCTTTAGCTAAAATAGATCTGTGCTTACTTTGCCCCCAGTGGCCAAAGCGGTAAGTGTTCCTGGGCAAATGGGCACATACTGGCCAGCAGCAGTCGCCTGTTCTCCCTGACCACATTTCACACTAAGAGTGAAACCATGTCTCACTTAAGTTCACAGCTGCCTAGGGGTTTGGGCTACATCGAAATGGACGGTAAGCTGTGATCTCCATAAGTGAACAACTCTGTGTGCGCCAGAGGAAATGGCAGTGAGTATAACCCGGAGTCGACCCTGACACGCACAGGCACAGTGCAACACCAACAATGTACCTCAATGTAAATATGTGTTTATAGCTAAATGTATTGCAGACCTAATCAACTAACACAGCCTTGTTTTATGCATGATGCAAGTCCTTGATTTGTGATTGTCTCCTAAGTACATATTGTAGTGCTGTGCATGCCTGTGCTTAAAGAGGACAACATCCAGAAAAAATAACATTTAAATATTTGGTGTAATTATGCCTGTTGTGTACCCCAAAATCATCTTCCTTTTAGTTTGGTTACAGTTGAAAAATGTTGGCTGAACAAAGTCAAGAAGGTGCAGGATTGTTTCCAAAAGCTAATTTAAAGTAAGATAAGTAAGATAACAATAAAAGAATGACAGTGCAAAAAGGAAAAAATATTTCTGTTAGCAGGAGAGGGCATGTTGCTGGTTCAACAGAACCCACATGAAGGGTTTTCTTCATAGTGTGCTAACATGATGGGGTTAATACGATTAGACATATATCTGTCTTTTTTTATTTTTTTTATTATTATTCTTTTTATATAACAGTTATTAAACAGTTAACACAGGGCCGTTTCTAGGCACTGGCGAACAAGGTGGTCGTCTAGGATGCCAAAATGGTCACAACTGGCCCTGAGTTAACATATTTGGGAATAGTCAGCACTTGAAGTGGGACGGTATGCAGCAGTACACACCTGCACTTCTCTAATTTTGTCTAGAGTACTGGTAGTTTTTCTTGCATACCACCACTTCTCAGAGTCTTCCTGTACAACGTAATGTCTTTTTTTTAATGTAAGTCAGTGATTCGATGAGGCCAGCCAATCACTTTTATGTGACTTTCCAAATGATTTTGATAAAATCGCAGTGGTAAACATTCGAGCCCTCTCTGCGCAAAACTCAGCGGTGAGTTTAACAACACTCAGCATGTGCAACAGCATCAGTGCTAGTCAAGTGATCCGTGGTCCAATTCCGAAGGAGCGAGCGTGTTTAAGCTTGTCTGACCATAGTTCAGTTACACTCTTCTCCAAAACATGAACCAGCAACTTTTGGGTGAGTGCATTTTATCGAGTCTTATTCAATCAAATGTATTTATGCAAATTGTTTAGCTGCTGGGTGCAGTCAAAACTACAGACTTAGAAATGTCAAAGCTGTTACAGAAGTGATGTCAGCCTATATGCACAACCTTTTTTCACAAAAGATAAATTGATGACGAAAACCAAAGCTTCAAAGAAAATACACAAGAAAATTTGCATTTTATTTTCCAGTTTTTTTCTGTAGAGCTTGAAAAAAAAGATTATGTGAAGTGTCACTGAACTTGCCTATGCATAAATCCTGACAGTGTTTGGTTGTATACAGATGTGTGTCAGCGTTCACAATCCTGAACATCATCAAATCTGTTTGTTCATTGTTTCTTATGATTATTTATTATCTGCACAAGTATATGGCTCCTGTGTTCAAATTCATGTGTGCAGGAGTCAGGACAAGAAAAGGCTAAATGTCCTCTCACTGAATGGGAGGATAATAAAGAAAAAGGAAAAAAACAGACATCATTTTTCAGTTTTAGGCTGCATTATTTTGCGTGACAGTTCTACTCTTATGAGGGTTGATATTGTCAAAGATACAGACTTAAGCAGATCTAAATGCTCTTACTCAGTTTTCATAAACAACAACCCTACATTGTATGTTTTTATTTTCAAAGTAAAGTTAATCAAAACCTATTTGTTATTTGAGGGTGTGAGGTCATGTTTGTTTTTCATTTAACCCTTAAATGTGCAGTATGTAAGATTGAGAAACCCTTGTTATTGATGACACCTGTGGCCATTAAATGAACTACAGCCAGCTACCTGTTGCTCGTGCTCGTGCACACACTCCATAGGGACGCGAGCGAGCATAAACCAAAACAATGACGTAACATACAAAGAGACAACGTGATTCACCGGCATCATGCTAACAGATGAGGTAGCATAATTAAAATGACACAGTTATGATTGTTTTACTACAAACTTTGATACTGTATATTTGACTCTCTAGTGTTGGAACAGGGCTAAAACAAAGTGTGGATATAGGTCTGACTATGTGAGACTGTAGTTCGAAGTAATCACTTTTCTTTGTTAACTGCATTTATACGATAGCCTATGTCGGTGTTAGCTTGCTAGCCAGCTTTAACAATAGCTGTTAGCTAAATTTGGTGGATGATGACAGTAGCTGTTTATAAAATAGACTGTACATTATAAATATGTTGACACAATTCAGTATTGATGTGATTCCATCACAACTGTCATTTTGATATATCGATGCGCTACTGTTTTATAATAATAGAATGTATATATTTTCTGTATAACCAAGTTACGTTACACTAATGAATGGAGCTTTTTGCATTATTTTGAACATTGTCTAGCATTCATTTAATGTATTATTGTAGTTTACCTTGCTGAATAATTTCAGATTAACATTATGTCAGTTACTGTGAATCAGCATACCTGACTTTTAGTATAAAGAGCAAGGTAGCTTGCAATTCGTCAGCGTTATCAGGCAAGATCAAGTTAGCTAAAATTACACAGATCAGTCCTTATGGCACTATATTTCACATGCTTAGTTATGTAAGCTTACCTGTCTAATAAGAAGAACACCAATTCAGGGTCAGTTTTGATCCTCAAAACCGGTTTTGATCCCCAAAACTGAACGAAGGTCCCTCCAGGAATCAAATGCCCTGCCGATGTTCACTCTATTTTTCGCTCAACCAAGATTACGTTCCCGCTTAGTCAGATGGGATTCAGTATATAAATGTTATTTTTTTTTTTTTCGGCTTACTCTGAGTATGTGTAGGAGTCGGTGTTGTGCTGGAAGCTGGACGTTTGCTGGATTCCATCTCTAAGATAACGTTACTTAGTGTTGCAGTTTGTTGTCAGTGTTGAATAGCGGAAGAGAAGCTACTGTCTGAGGCAAGGCTCTCAGGAGTGCTCATAAACGTCACATCCTTTGGATTTTCCCGACAAAAGCGACCCGCTCCCTTCGCATGAAAATCAGTCTACAGGCTTTAATAGGCAACCTAGGAAGTCTGGGAAGGGCTCATTTTTTAAGTTGCATTACAAGCCGTTCACATATTGGCAAAAAAAAAAAAAGGCCAAAGATTAGATGAAAAATTTTACATATTATATCTTTAAAAATGTTCATTAAATACCCTTTTTAATGTAATTACATACTATTTTAATGTAAATAAATGCATATTATTAACAGTTTTGTTTTTTATGTTAACATGTTAGTTACAATAAATGTGTTAGGTAAGATAAATACAGTCTCACAGTATTATTTATTTATTTATTTTTGTTTAATTTTTGGGGTGAACTATTCATTCAAGTCAAGCTCATAATGCCCTATTTCATCAATATGGTATTTCTCATGTACTCCCATGAAATCCATACTCAGGTTTATGTTTGAATTAATCATTCATGCACGTCAATTATTTAGGCATGCATGTCATTCGGCTTCAGCATATTTCAAGACAACAATAAACCACATGCAGATCTGAATGAACTAATGTCTGGCATGAGAACTTAGTAACCACAACAACAATACATAAATGAGCGCAGAATACTGTATATAATTTGTCAAATTAACTGGTTAAACATACATATATATATATATAATATAGCCTATATTACAATAATAATATTAAATATAAACCCAGAGAGTAACTATAGATTTTATTTATTTTTCTATTTTTTTCGGAAATAGAACGTTTGTTTTATGTTCTGCATAATGGTTCCCCTAACGTTCCCTTAACGTTCCCTTAATGTCCGTTTAAATTTCGGGAACCTTTCTGCAACATCAGTCTACTATTACAGTGAGAATCGGTTGTGTGTCAAAACGCGTCAGTAAGTTGTCATCATCTTGAAATATACTCACAAAACAAAGCAAAAATAAAATATTAAGCGTGTAACTCACTTATGTAAAGTTAGTCCCTTGATTTATTTGAAACTGGCTCCCAGTGGCTTTCCAATCTGAGCTCATTTGAAGAGAAGCGCGCGCCGATGTTTTCTTGTCGCGCGCCGATATTTATTGTCTCCGAGCATATAAACAGACAATATGACGACGACTTGAAGGTCTCTGAATCGTTTCAGGGTAAAACCACGTCCCATGAATTTTACAATGCGTCGCGCAACGCTGTAGTTGGTTATTCCATCCAGTCCAGTCCCGTTCACCTCTCCACGCGATGGGAAGACTTGCGAACGCAAAAGGTGTGCTGATGTGGATGCTGGAACAATGTGCGTGATGAGAGATGAATTGGTAGGCGAAACACAGAAGCATGAGCGAACGCGTGATACACATGCCCCCTCCCCCCGGTCCACCCTCTTTCCAAATGCGTGCAGCGCGCAAATGCATAATAACCTGTATCACCAAAGCATTTTGACAAGGGATGCTGCTTAACATCTCATACAGTTGTTACAATGCAGTTGTGAATCAATTCAGAAGAATTCTAAGCTCGCTTTTGTGATGCAACTGTATAGTAGGACACATAGCCTTGTGTTTTACGTGAGTAATTATTCAGGTAGTTTGCTTTATATATTTAACTGTTTAAAAGCAAAAAGTACAGAATAATCATTGCAAAGGGGTCTGGAAGCTTCAGTAGTTGCCATTAGTGTTCAAGGCTTTTGAATATACAGTGATATTATTTGGGATAACGCAGCTTTAGCTAAATAAATAAATATGGCATGAACAATTTCAGGTCATTTTCCATTAATCAGGCTGTACTGTTTCTGGAGCTTGCACCTAACCATCTCACTTGCACACACAAAAGGCAAGCTCTGCCCTGTTTGGGAACCTTGCTAAAGGGCACAATTGTGACAGAACTGGATTTTGACCTCAGAAACCTTCCAGTTGAATGAATAACGCAAGTACTCTTTTAATAGTAATAGTACTTCCCCAACTTTGTTAATTATTAAATAGAACACAGTGTTTTATCACACTCACGCTTGCCTCGCATTGTCATTTTTAACTGAAAATGTTGGCTATATTGAGACAACATCTAGCATACTACGTATCAGGGAAATTTAAACTAACATGATGGATAACAATAGACAACAGTTGAAATTTTACAACATAGTCCATCAGATATTTGTAGTGCAACCTCTGTATTTGACCTGTAAAGCTTATGAGTGTCAATGGCAAAAAAGACAGAAAAACAATGAACAAGAACACAGGTCAGTCCATGTGAGGGGTTAAGATTTACACATTTCAGTTTAATAAAAAATTCCGTCAAATTTAATTAATACATTTTTAACAAAATAAAGTTAATATATATATATATATATATATATATATATATATATATATATATATATATATATATATATATATTTGTTTTCTTAATTTAATTTAGTTTAATATTGCATAATTCAATCTGATGAAATTTTTTATTGAAATTGAAATGTGTAAATCTTAAAAATAGGTACAAAGTACAAAACGTCAGCCAAAAGAGAGTTTGTAATAAAAATTGGATTGATCAGGTAAGTACCTAGGCTCAGCAGGAGAAATGAAAAGTGTGAAGTGAGGTATACATTTTATTAATTAATTAATTTATTTTTTTGATGACATCTGAGCTTTTTTGTATTTATTTTATGATATATTTTATTTTATGGCCATTATCAAATGTATTAATGTTACAATTCAGTAAATTAATGAAATAGGAATACATTTCCTATTATCCTATGCCCCCTCAAACCCATATCAAAGATATACTGTAGTAAAACAGATGTTTCATGAACTCTATCTGCAGATAAAACCAGCCACTGCCACTAAAACTGTCACTTACAGTATTTCTATGTTTTTTGTATTTTTCTGCTCCACTGTCCACATATAAAGGTTGAGGAAAGACAGGAGACACCACAATAGGTCACCACAGGGCCAAACTCTGCAGGGGCCCAGAGAGGGCTGCACTTTGATGAGACAGGGATGATCAGAGCGGGATGTGCACATGGGTTAGAATGATGCTCTAAAGTGCAAGGAGGTCACCATAGTGCAAAGCTATAATGATCTCTGATTACCTGTTTTTGATCTCAGCAGTTTTTGATCTTAGCAGCTTTTCAACTGTATTACTATAACTACCTCTGTAGTGTCACAGAACAGATGGTCTGTGGAAATATGTAGGTACTTTTGAAACACATTTCCACCCTTTATTTAACAGGGTAAATCTAGCAAACTTTTTTGTTTATTTTCAATATTTGAACGATGCACTAATGTGCACTATATTTTACTATTTTAATGTAATAATATATCACCATATTTTGTCTTATATTACCACTGCTAAGATAGGGTTTCAAAAACAGTCACTGAGGGAGTGTCAATAAATTTGTCTTCTTTTTGGCAAGTTTCAAAAAAACAGCATTGTATCATCTGAATGCAGAATTGTTTCTTGCAAAATCAAGCTCATGGGTTTGATTTCCAGGGAACACACATACTGATGAAATGTACACTTTGAATGAACTGAAGTCACTTTGGATTAAAGCATCTGCTGAATGAATAAATGTAACAGCTGTGCAAGTACAAAGTTATCATTTCCTTTTTTATCATGTTCTTTTACTAGTTGACATTCAGGTCTTGTGTACTTTTAATCTGTCACAAACCATTTTAAAAGGGCTAAAACATCCAAAGGTGCAGGGACATTTACCGAGATGAATGTTACAACATTGTGTTGAGCTCAGAGCTTTGTGTGGTGTTTTTCACTTTTCTATTACAGCTCAAGGCTAAGGTATTTCCTCCTAAATCTGACATCGCAGTGCAAGTTTATTGCACACTACAAGAAAAGTTTGAAACAAGGAAATTTTCAGAATTACTAATCTGTAGATTATGACATATACAAAGGCCTATATTGGTTTTAATAGGCTCATGTTTTATACACATTTTAATGTAGCACCACCAGCCTTAACTGGCTTAAAGGCAAGCCCCAGAGCCAGTTGTGCTTTATGGTGACCTCTCCCCATGGACTTTTTTTCTTCTTCATTAGGTCAAGCATGTGAGACTTTATAGCATACTTAAAAACTCCCTTTTAAAGCATCAGCAAACACATGGAGAATTTGTATGGTTAATGTATATTCTATTGGCTAGATTATCAGCAAATAATGATTTAAAGGAATATTACGGATTCAGTACTTTCGACTTGTCCTCATTTTCTTCAAAAAAAAAAAAAAAAAAAAAGAGCAAATTTGGAAGTGAATGGGGCCAATCTGTAAACATTAAAATACTCACTGTTTCAAAAGTATAGCCACAAGATGTAAACAATATTTGTGTTAACATGATTTTAGAGTGATAAAATAACATTCTAACCTTTTCTGTGTAAAGTTATAGACAATTTTATAACTTCGTTGCCATGACGTTGTGATGTCAACAAACCCTAAAACCCTAAAATGACTAAAAACGACAATTTAAACAACTTTACAGCTCAAATAATACGAGGTTTAACAGAAGAATTAATGTAAGTGCTTTAACAAACATTATCAACTTTACATTTCTTTCATGTGTTACACACATAAAGTATACATTTTTTAGTTTGTTGTTGTTGAGAAAATTAAAAATATAACAATCACAAAATAAAGAGAGAAAAGGAGAAAAGAAAAATTCCACAACAGATACAATGTTCAATTTCGACCACAATCATGTTTCTCTCCATATGGTCCTCACTGAGAGCCTTCCAGAAAGGTCAAGTATTTATCCCATTTCTTACCATAGACGTCTAATCTGCCAAGCTGTTCATATGAATCTTTTCAATTGCCGCCACCCTGCTTAATTCTGTGAACCATTCTTGAAATGAGGGAGCACCTTTTAACTTCCATCCTCTAAGAATTATCTGTCTGCCAATCATTACACTAGTTTGGAACCAGCTTTTTGTATATTTGTCACCTACTTAAAAAATTCTGCATTGTTTTTAATAGAATTCTGTGGTGGAAATGACAGTGATGGAAATGACATTTTTAATGTTTTTGATATAAAATGGCAGACTCCTTTGTCTTGCTAAGGTTTAGGGTCTTGCTAAATTACAGTTTAATTGTAAATGATGGCAAATGAAAATATTCTGCTCACAAGTAATATTTATTATTTGCCCACAATTAATTTTTCTTTAAACATCACTTGTCTCATTGTCTTGTTTGGTGTGGTGGAAATGACACCACAACTGAGACAAGTCATCATTTTTGAAAAATTTAGATAATATATATATATATATATATATATATATATATATATATATATATATATATATATATATTTTTTTTTTTTAAATAGATTTTATTGTATAATATTGAAAGTCTGGCTTTGGGACAAGGATAAAACAAAAAAATCTGACATAAAAATAAATGGTAAAGACTTGAAAGAAAATGGCTGAAATACTGTTCATTTGTTTTAATAAAAAATAACCCCTTGGACATGAAAGTACCCGAAGTTGAAGAAACACCCAGTGTATCTTCTAAAAGTTAATTTAGTTCAGCTTTCATGAGCATCCAAACATGGAGCAAAAGCCACTGAAAGCCTCAAGATTCCAATTTTGATTTCATGCGGTCTATATTTTTCTTTTCTAAGAAGCATCAGTTAAGATCATACCTTTTAAATGCAATTGCAAAATGCTGAGAACAGGTACAATGTCAGTTGTTTTGAAAATTGGAAACCAATGTAATCCAAATTAAATAAAGATTACATCTTTTATAAAAAAAAATCAAATTAAAATTGATTTGAAAACAAAATAGCAGTTTTGTTTTTAAACACAATGACTTGAAGAGGCAAAACAAATCCTGCCTCCCAGGATGTTGGTCTTACCTGCTATTACCATGCCTTTTTAAACCCACAATCTTCATTCAAAAACACAGCGAGAAGCACACGCTCTCCAAAATCTCTCCATCCCAGTGAAATGTGGCTCCTACTGCAGCTTCGTGTCCTTCTCAATAAAACTTAAATAGCCCATCATAATGACTGTACATGCCTAAATGTTGGAAATAACTCTATTACAGTCTCTGTCTTCAAGGGGCCCCTCTGAATGATACGGAATCATTTCTTCCATCTGTAGCCAGAGACATATTAGAAATGAATAAGCGAGATGGAGAATGAATTGGAGAGGGAGAGAGAGGGGTTGAAGTAAGGGCAGATAGCTATCAAAAGCAGAAGTGAACGATGATTTGTATTTTGATGAGCTGCTACAATCTCCATAATTACAAGGGTGACCTGCTGTACACTTTAGTGGCTTTATCTCCCTGCGAAATTACATATTACAGGGAATTATTCAGAGATAAGTGACACAAAGAGACATGCCCCTGTGTACAAGCACAGATGTGACTGTGATGAGGCGGTCTGTTTTAAAGGCATTTTGTCCGATTAGTGTAGCTCAAGTGTGCACTGATGGGTGTTAAAAGAACCCACCACATTAAAGCAACAAATTAAAATCATTTTGAAAGGAAGTGGCTTACAAAGTAAATTTTTCTCTGGTATGTTTTAGGTATTTAATAATAAATCAAAGTTGGAGTTTTGTGGATTTTAGTCCATGCTTGTTTGCTTGCGTACTCCTAAACATTCATAAATTATCTTCAGTGGATACAGTATAAGCGTTCAAGATTTGCTGTCTTTCTCTTCTGGGAAAATGCACTACACAGATTTTTGTCCAATCAGATGCTCTCTAGAATAAGAGTATCGTCCTCCAGCCAACCAGCAAGTAGCAAATCATGGTTCATAACGGTTCTTTTAGCACTTTTGAGGAAGAAATATTCAGAAATAAGAAATGGAATTCTTATTGGATTTACTGCCCTGAACAGTCTGTTTCCAAAAGATTCATCATTGCATATTTTAACAGAACCGATTCTTGCAAAATTTTAAAATACCACTTATTACAACAAAACTAATAAGGTCAACTACACATTGTCATATCAACAACCATCTGACAGTAGCGGTTCTAGCTTGTATGGCGCCCTGGGCGAAACCCGCTTCATCCCGCCCCCAAAGTTGTTGACAGGGGTGGGGTGGGGTGGGGTGGGGGGTGGTGAAGTTGTTGACCGGGACATGATGCTGCCCTAGGCAACTGCCCATGTTGCCCATGCCTAAATCCGCCCCTGCCATCTGATATAATTTACTCTAAATTCTTGGTTCCTTTAAAAAGTGCATAATGAAATTAATGATTTGAGGTACAGTAAGGTTTTACTTAACTAAAAAGAACGAGCTGACAAAAGTCATTAGTTTGGCATCAAGCACTGTATGTTTTGCAGTGTTGATTCAAAAGAACTGATAAGAGTCATTCGTTAGGGAATCAGGCTGCACTGGTCACACTGTAGATTGAAAAGAACCAGCTCATAAGAGTAATTTGTTCTTGAATCGGACTACACTTATCATGCTGTATTGTTTCCCACTATAGGTTCAAAAGATCCGGCTCATTAGAGTCATACATTTGGGAATTGGACTACACTGTTCATTGTATATAAGAGTAATTTGTTTACTGATCGGACCACACTGGTCTCGCTGTATGTTTTGCACTGCAGTTGCAAAGGAATTGGTTCATAAGAGTCATTAGTTTGGGAGTCTGACTACTGTATACTGGTCACTCTGTAGATAAAAATAATAATAATAATAATAATAATAATAAAAAATCCTTTGTTTTGTTTTTCTGCAGTGCATTTCAGGTAATGCTGCCAATCAAGTACAATATACCGATAAATAACTCACGTTTGTGTGTTCCTCATCTCTAGATTATTAATTTAGAGCAACATCAATGCCGATAAAAAACATGGATAAATGAGCATTGTTGAAAGCATCTTTGTAGAAATGAACAGAGCTGCACTGATTAGACTGTCTGACTGACGGCCTATTACGTAAGGGTTGTTTCGGCTCATGAAACTCACCTGTGATTGGCTGGATGGTCGCTCAATCAGCCCAAAGTAACAACACGCAAAGAATAGTGTATACAAATCCACCATTTGGACTCGGTATGGGTTTAGTTTGGAAAAGTGCAAAAATCACCTTTTTAAAGAGTGCGGCGGACGTCTTCCCCACGTCCCTCGCGGCTGCTACACCCTTGAGTAGAGTCATTTGTTTGCTAGTCCGACTATACTGATCACGCAGTAGATTCAAAAGAACCGACTCATTTGAGTAATTTGTTCGGGAATTGGTCTACACTTGTCTCACTGTATGTTTCCCGCAGTAGATTCAAAATAACCAACTCATAAGTGACTCATTTTTTCATGAATCAGTGGAGAATGCACATTTAAGAACCATTTACAGAACCGAAAGTCATTAAAATCATTTTGTTTTCATTTTTCTAAATTTCTTTTTTATGAAACGATTCTGAATAAGATGTTTGAATATTAATGGTTTAGAAATATATTCATGGCCATTCACTTGAATTTTGTCACTGCTTAACAGAACCTTGACACGTTCACCACTTTGTTCAGTATCTGACCCCTTTAATACTTGTGGTTTTAGACGTTCAGGACTAATTCTAACTAGGCTAAAAGAAAGCCTGCTTTCTTGTCTAAATACCACATGCATTAATGATTTGACAGAGTTCTTTTGCAAATGGAACACACTTTAGGCACTAAAGGTTAATGAAAGAGAACAAATCTTGTCAGTGCCTTTGCTTCAGTCCGTGTGCTTTCAAAAATACATTGCAACTGCTCTTGTGAAAAGGGCAGGTGAGAGAGAGAGAGAGAGAGAGAGAGAGAGAGAGAGAGAGAGAGAGAGAGATACAATACACAGCAAGACTTCAAGGCTAAACAAACCAAACTCTCTGATAGGCTTCAATGATCAGAATGGCTCAATAAAACTTGATATTAATGCAATAGTTCACCCAAAAATGACAATAGTGTCATCATTTACTGAAGCTCATGCTTATTAAAACCTGCATGACTTTCTGTCTTCCGTGTGATAAAGTAAAATTAACAATAATGTTTATATTGTTATTGATATTTCAAAATGAGTATTTATTGAATTGAAGCAACATGTGCTTACTTACAATTTCATTATTTTATAGAAAAACTGGTTTAAATAGATTTAAAAATATATATTTTCAGACTATTATATAATATGTTAGGCTTTATAAGGTTAAGCTTTATGCTTTGTATGAAAAGTGCTGTCGAACAAAAACATTTATGATACAATCATTGCTACAACTGAAAGTTTGCCTTACATTACAAAAACTTGGCTTAAGTGGTTGGGAAAAAGAAGATATTGATATTTTATTTTGTGTGGTACAAATGTACTGATTAAACTAGAAATGTATATTTTGTTGAGACAAACTGTAATGCTGGGTTGACAAAACCTTGTCTGAAAGTTTTACAGGTCTTACAGTAAGACAAAGAAAGAAAGAAAGAAAGATAGATAGATAGAAAGAAGAGAGCATCTTAAAGCAGATTAAAGGGCTTGTGTGTAAGTTTTGACAGCTAAAGTTTGAAATCACGAACATGTAATGTAGTCTAGGAGATTTTGGCATAACTGATGACTTCACAGGGCTTTTTGATGGGAGAACAATAATGGTAGCCAAGCTGCAGGGTCATTGCAAACAGAATTTACAATAAAATGAAACCTTTCAGCCCTTTAAAGCTCTCACAATGGAGGGTACAGTCTTTGAAGGATATAGGGTGTAGGGATGATCACTTCGGAATGGAATGCACCCCATCATTCAGATGAGTTAGAAAAGATATTGCAGCGCGAGCCAGAACTGCCAGAAAAGAAAAATGAAAGAAAACTGGCCCTAGGGCCCTTGCTAGTCATAATCCGCCCCTAGTGTGTGTGTGTGTGTGTGTGTTCCCTGGAAGAGAGAAAGTCATATGGGTTTGGAACAACATGATGGTGAGTAAATGATGACAGAATTTAACAGAATTTTTGGGTGAACTATCACTTTAAATGATTGACTCAATAAGCATGACATACTGTATCATCACAGGCCCTGAAAAGAAATTAGGTCCCTGCAGTACATTTGGGCTCAATAATTGAGCACCAAATGCCAATATAGTAATTGCTCCATTATTGCAAAGCAACCCCCACTGAGATCATAGATTATACACTGTTCAACTATATTGCATTAGTTTCTCCCTCACAGGATCAACTTAATTTCTCTTCTGTTTCCTCCTAATCACCCTCCTCCATCTTAAACATTTAAGCTGCACTACATGTAACCTCTCTGTAGGCCTGACATTCTCTCTCTTATAGAGCCTCCTTAATATATATGTGCAAATATCCTTAAAGGGATAGGTCACCCAAAAGCAAAATTTCTGTTAGTATTTACTCACCCTCATGTTGTTCCAAACACATATGACTTTCTCTCTTATGTGGAACACAAAAAGAGATGTTAGGCAGAGTGACAGCATCAGTCACTACTCATTTTCATGGTATGAAAAACAGATGCAATGAAAGTGAATGGTGACAATTTTAGAGCAACTGGAAATTCAATTTGAGTTTTAAATTAACTTTGCTGTTTCGTTCCATTTATTAAAGTCAAATGTTGAATTAGCTTTTTTTTAATTAGATTTTTAATGTTTATTTCTGTTTTGCTAATTATGCCTCTATAAAGCACTTTGAATAAAGACTGTGTATAAAGTGTGCTATATAAACAAACTTGCCTTGCCTTAAAGCTATCAGATTCAGGCCCATACAGAACTTTCAAATATGACCATATTTGACCACATAAAATTATAGTTAATAAGAATTTCACGAGTAATTGGAAAAATATATGTTACATATATGAAAACAGACATTTCTGCAGTATTTTGAAATATATGTTGAATATATGTACAAGTATGTGACTTTTTATATCAGTGAAAACTATAAATGTACATATATTTCATGTACAGTATGTGTTTTGCATATATTGCCAAATACAGTATCAGATTTCTGTATGGGGGCTGCCATTAGTGTGCAATATTGTCAAGATTCTGAGGGTAAGAGATAATGAAAGTTTGAGACATGCATTATGTAACAAAAAATATTATCAGTTGTAAAGTCTCAGGTAACGAAAACAAGTCAAGCACATCTACACTAAACCTGTGCATGTCAACGTGTAATCATGACATCGTGAGCATTTGCTCTAAAAATAAAAACGTTCACTACAAGCCATGTTATAGCAAGCCAACATAACAGACGAAAATGCCTTGTTGATGACAGAGGTCAGAGGAGAATGGCCAGGCTGGTTTGAGCTGACAGAAAGGCTACAGTAACTCAGATAACTGCTCTGTACAATTGTAGTGAGCAGAATAGCATCTCAGAATGCTCAACATGTCAAACCTTGAGGCGGATGGGCTACAACAGCAGAAGACCATGTTGGGTTCCACAGAGCCAAGAACAGAAAACTGAGTGCTGCAGTGGGCACACCATTTGTGTACCTCAGCAGAAATCCAGTTTTGTCAGACCAGGCGATGTTTTTCCAATCGTCTACTGTCCAGTTTTGGTGAGCCTGTGCCCACTTTCCTGTTCTAAGCTGACAGTAGTGGTACCCGGAGGGGTCTTCTGCTGATGTGTCCCATCCACCCTCAATGTTCGACGTGTTGTAACATGTGTTTATTTGGGTTACTAGCACATTCCAGTCAGCTTGGACCAGTCTGGCCATTCTCCTCTGACCGCTGTCATTAACAAGCTGTTTTTGCTCACAGAACTGCTGCTTGCTGGCTGTTTTTGCACCATTCTCTTTAGACTCTAGAGACTGTTGTGTATGAAAATCCCAGGAGATCAGCAGTTACAGAAATACTCAAACCAGCCCGTCTGAAACCAACAATCATGCCACGGTCTAAATCACTGAGATCACATTTGTCCTGTTGGTTGATGTAAACATTAACTGAAGTTCCTGACCCGAATCTGCATGATTTTATGCATTGCACTGCTGCCACATGATTGGCTGATTAGATAATTGCATTAATAAGTAGATGAACAGGTGTAACTAATAAAGTGGCCTGTACATATGAGTGTATATATACTGTATATATATAATTTATAATAGCCACAAGACTTTAATATGAAAGCCAGTTTATGCCATTTCCCAAAAATAAAAAAATAAATAATAATAATAATAATAATAATAATAATAATAATCCAGCACACATCATTATTTTGATTTAGTATCTCATTATTTTGAATAAGTGTCTAATGATTTTGAAATATGATTGGTTATTTTAAGTATCTCATTATATTAAGTTTTATCACATAATTTTGAGTTAGTACCTCAATATTTTTTAAATATTATCTCGTTATTTTGAGTATCTTATTGTTTTAAGTTACTATCTCGTTAATTTGAGTATCTCAAATAAGAAAATAACTCAAAATAATTAGGTAATATCTTCAAATAATGAGATTGTAGCTCAGAATACTGACAAGTTATCTAAAAAAAATGACTTGTGTGCTGGATTTTTTTAACTTGAACGAAACAGGCTTCCAGACTTTAACATATGCATTTGCACGACAATCATGTGATAAATCACCTACCAGCCATGTCTGTGCAAAATTAAATGGAATCTTCCATCTAAGGTCATGACCATTTAAAACCCGGTATCTTTTGCACAATATGCAGAAAAACACCAGAAAGGCACATGGCGTAACTATCCGCAAGTCCTGTTTATGTAGAGTAAACTCCATCCACAGGAAATACACCAGTAATGCATAACAAGAAGTTCAAAAAGTAGTCCCAACACTTAAAGGACAATTTAAATAACTTTACAGCTCATATAACACACACATTTTTGTATGAAGAGTTAAAACATAATAACAAAAATATAAGCTTCACATTTCTGCTTTTAAACCCTCCAGAATGCTTTGACCCATATACTTCCATTGTTAGTGCCTTACTATAAATAACATTTTTGTTAGTCACAAAGTGACGTACAACTTGAAATTATTTTCTGTGGTAATGCAGACTTAGATGCGGTCTGTAGAGTGTTTAACCCGGAACATTCCTTTAATTTATTCAATGCATGCTCTTTAAGCCTCATTCATGCACACCAATTCTCACAAGCCGTTTTCATTTCATTTCACAGATTCAGTCTGGCCTCAAGGACATTGGCGCCTCTATGTCCGAACAATTTTCATTTGGACCAATCAATGTCCAAAGAAACAATTAAGGGCACGACAATGAAAAGCCAAACTGAAAGTGACTACGAAAGGAACCGCCACAGGAAGATATGGTTGATGCTGATTTAGCATTTATTGCAAGATAATAGAAAGGTAAAATGATGTTATTGAACAGACCATAAATCTAAAGCATTCTGGTCGTATTACCTTAAGTGCTCCCTACAGAAGATACGTGACAGAATGTGCTTGGAATGAAACTGGTGCCAGATTCATTCAGTATAGCAGAAGAATGTGACATATATCTGTTCGTACAAATTTCCTGCTTTATAGTGCTATACCAGAAAATATAAAACTTTCTCATTTCGGGCTCCATCTGCTTTTATGTTTTTTCTTTTATCCTTTATAGTAGTAGGTCAGTGCTCTTTTTTAACCAGAATGAACAATACTAGTTAGTGAACCAATAGATTACATTTTTTTTTTTCTTTTTAGGGTTGAACTTAAGCTTAAAATACAAAACCTGTATGTCAGTCAAACTTTATTCTCTAAATATTATCAAATTATCTAAATAGTTACTTTTGTTATATGTTCTCTGGACCTCTTGATTTTGATTGGTCTACCTCTGCAATCTGCGATCAAGGTGATCAGGACCCAACATGAAATATCTTGTGTCACATACTGTAAGGTGCCAAGTGGTTTGTTTTGCAATAATGATGCAATAATCAGAAGTATATCAACAAGGCAAATAATGAACGAGAATAAATGAATTTCTTAAGCATGAACTCATTATTAAAGCAGATTTTATACAACCTAATGAACTCTATCCTGCTGTTATGGCCTTGATGAGTGAGAGAGAGTGAAATAAAGAGAGGAAGAGAGAGATAAATGTCTGGCCAGATGCTAATGTTACTGGAATGTATATACTGTATATAATGTGAGCCAAATTATTCTGGGCAAAGAAACAAACAATCCATTATTTTGTTGAAATCCAAAAATGATGAAATAATTGACGTCGCAGAGCTAAAATCACATCGCCAGTGTGAAGACTATTTCTGAGTCTTGGCTTTCAGTGAAGGGCCTGTGGCTGTGGGAGAAAGTCAATTGGAAGAAATTTTCATTTTCCTCACATCCTGTCTCCCCCTTCTCCTGACCTCCTCGATGGACCTGCAACGTGAGCAGCGGGCTGCAACAAGCGTGTCAGGCTTTGGTGTCTAATGCCAAGCACATTGCAGTTACAAGAGGGAGCATCGGTTAAGTGTAAATGCCAGTGCCCAGTGATTGTGGCCGCAATTACAGGGTGGAGAATGCTGCTATTTATTCCTGTCATCTCCAAATGTTAAATCATGTAAATATTGGGTAGAGACTGCATAAGAAGTGATGTGTCCTTCTTATGTTTGGTGCTTACGGCTAATTACAGGATCGCTGATTTTTTATTCTGTTTGCTTAACCTAGAAAAAAAAGAGGGAACACAGATAAAATAGAAGCTCCAGTGCTGACTCCATGATAGCTTCTTCCCCCAAGCAATCATATTTTGAACTCTTGATCTCCCACGATCAAATACATCAGCACTGCTCTTTATTACTCTTACTCTTATATCTCACACTGGACTGTCATAAATTACATTATTATTATATATATTCTCTCTTAACAACTTACTATCAACCGACAGTCTGAATGTCAATACAGTACAATACAACCTACTGTACATTCTATATATACTATACATACTTTTTTATTTTTTTATTGAATAATGTGTATCTATATTGTGCTTAGTCTATACTGTACAGTGTATGTTAATATTTGTATATTGTGTTGTGTGTAATTATGTGTATATTAGACTTTTAATTGTGTTGTGTTAATTTGATGTTATTGTAAATTGGTATACGTCTCATCACTGTCACGACTGCTATGTTGATCGGAACTGCACCCAAGAATTTCACACACCATTGCACTTGAGTATATGGCTGTGTGACAATAAATGTGATTTGATTTGAGATTCTCTTTGCATCAACAGATTTAAACAACAACAACAACAAAAAAGAGAATTTAGAAAACCCTTACAAAAAAACAATCACTATTTTACTGTGGATTTCTGGACACTAGCATGATGGTAATGCCATGATATTCTTTGAATGTGCTTTGCAGTACCATGTGTGGTTCACCGTAAAAATATACAGTGACCGTGTTACAGACATTATGAGTCTGTCATTTTGGTGCCTATGTATTTTACACTTCACTACCATATAAATAACAACAATGTTAATATACCAACCTACTTGGACTAAAAACAGACTGATCTCACAATGAATTTGGAAACAATAGGTTGACTTTTCTTGAGCTAAACTCAATCTGTGCCTACAGAAATTCGAAGCACTGCCCCCAGTGGCTGAGGCTGGAAGTGTTGTTGAATGTATAAGCAGGTGTGAGCTCCAGTTAAATACACAGAGAGGGACACCAAAAACGAGTTATAAAGCCAGTCATTTTTACCTGTAAATGTTGTAATACAGTGAAGAAGAATACATATTAGCTCTACCCCCAAACCTAAATCTAACAGTCAGTGGAGTAAAAAAGTAATCTTAGAGGGAAAAATGGAACCTGTAAATCATGCCTGTCACTATTTATGCCTACGGTATGTAATCATTTTCTGGTTTTAACGCAGGACGAGAACCCGGGCCTCCCACGCTGTTGACGCAACACACGATAAGTTGCATCTGTTTACCGTAAAAGTACACACAAAGTCTTGTTAAACAGAATATATTCACCATTAATATAATATTCACAATTAAATCTAGTAAATAATACTTACATATATATATATATATATATATATGCCTTGGTAAATGCGGATTATTCTCTGTATTAGCGTCGAGTTGCCTATACAGCGAGTTTCGCTTACTGCCCCCTGGAGAAAACAGGTGTTATTCCAAGCCTGAATTGCTCAGATATAAGGAATATTCCTTATTAAGGAATTAATTGCGTTAATTTTTTTAAAGAGTTATTTTTTATATAATTTATTGCACCAAATTAACGTGTTAAATCGACAGCCCTAATATATATTATACATGTGTATATGTTTGGTGCTTGTCCATGCAAAAATTGCTGCCAGGTGGTTAAATGCTAGGGTGTTGTGATTGTTTACTGGCCCAAGTTAAAAGAGATTGTACCCAAGTCTCTATGATATTCTAGTCACTAGACATGGCTCAGTCCCTCCACCTGATAAGATGAAATAAGAAATATTCAAAAACCTCTCCTTTAAAAACACTATGCAATTTAAGGCATCATTCACATCTGTAGCACAAACATGCAGGCCAAGTTACTCACCAAATTTTAATAATTAGTTTTATGGCTTTGTTCAAATCCCTAACCCTGTGTATGAGAAATAATTACAGCGACACTTGCCTTAGCAAGCACCACTAGTAAGGAAAATGATCAGACATTACAACAATAGCTGGAAAAGCACAATCTTGAGAATTGGTTCAGTTCCTTATTTTGACCAGGGCTAGAGTTAAACCACTAGGGGACTGCAAGTATAATGACAGGACAATTGTTACTTGCAGCCCTTTTGGCAGTTCCCCTGGAACAGTGTTCAGACTCAGAGTTTGTGTCCTTTCGATGGACACGTCTATTCACAGACCTTGCCTTTCTACTTTATACAGCTTTATATATGTGTACATTTTTCTGAGTTCTAATTTTTATAGTTTCACAATGCAGATTATTAGATGTTTTAAATAGATATACTATTTAACTAGTGTAGTTCCAGGGCAAATATATAGTTGTGTAAGACACATCTTCTTCCACAGCTGTGCAAGGAATCACACTGGCTGTGTTGGGAGCTCAGAGCTCTTGCTGTGTGAATGCTGAGTTGGGTAGTTACACAACTGTAGATCTCAAAGTATGCAGAGTCTACTTTTATTGCCAAGGACACATTTCAAGCATTAAGAGTTCTGCAAGTGGGTTTAAAACCTTTCTAGCTCAGAGGGAAGATTTTTCTCCCTCTGGATTGGATTTAATTTAATATTTGAGGTTGAAATCTAATTCAAAGGGCTGCAGGATCATCTGACCCACTAGAACTGAAGCTCACTTTGTAGATAAAAGTGTTAGCTCAGGAGAGCCTGCAAAATAAGGTGGAAATGTAGTTCCTTTTTATTGATGGGGCGAATACAACACACGAGAACAACTTTTATTCTTAATCGGCATGTGTATTGTATATAGTATGGAGAATGGAATTATATACTGTAATGTTTTGCATTTCTTACTGTATTGTACAGTAGTTATAGGGCTGTCGATTTAACACGTTAATTTTGTGCAATTAAGAGATCCATCCATCCGTCTATCCATCCATCCATCCATCCAAAATATTCACAAATATACAGAAAAATATGAAATGTTTCATCTGACACAGAGATTTTGGTCCACCTATATAAGGTCTTTGATGTGCAAGATTGATTTATGAATGCCATTTTTGAATGGCATGAGATATACCAGCTCATGTAGTGAATGCTTACAGATTCACACATATAGTTTCTCAGACACACACACAAACTCACACACTTCCTTGAGGAGAGTGTGTTCCTCAACCACAGCATTCAATTTCAGGGAAAGCAAACTGATGATCCTGTTTCCACCTCACAGACACCCATTGCAAGGATAGACACACGTTAACAAAGTGTAACACAAGAAGCCATTTAATCACTGATCTCTCATGCTTGAATGCTGCACTGTCAGAGATTGTAGTGCAGGAAGCCAAGACACTGCTGTGTTATCTGATGTGCAGCCTGCTGGCTTCACCTGCATCTAATTGGATTCCACAGACTCACTAGACTCCATACTACTGATAGAGATTAAGCTGTTGTGTGGATAAAACAAACTTCCATTACCACTGCAATTCTATAAGGAAAAGTGGATTTATTAATCCATCATTAATATGAGGGTAGAATGGAATGCAAGATAAATGTTACCCATTCTCATGCATGTTCTCAAAGCTTAATTGGTAGAGAATGGCACTAGCAATGCCAAGGTCATAGGTTTAGTTTTGGGTTAGGGGTTACACTTATTTTTCTCTATGGGAGTAAAAGTTGTTTGTTTTAGTATGAGCCAACTCATATGATTTCGCCATCTCGTACTATTATTACAGCTTGGGTTGCATCTTCCAAATGAATAAATATACATCTTAACAACCAAGCCGTAAATCTTGTACTGCCAAATGTATAAATGTAAATGTCAATTTTAACAAACCTGTATAGCCTAATATTTAAGGGTCTATACAGTAGGTTCGTCACTGAAAGGTTCCAGGTTCAAATCTCACACAGGGCATGACGCATTACCTTTGTGCCAATGAGAAAACCACTTAACTTCAGGATGTCCCTGTAATAAATGCATTGTACATCATTATGGATGTGTGTCAGTTAAATGACAAATTAGTAATCTATACAATCTATACAAGGAAACCAATAACTGTTGCAGAATAACAGAGTTTCAAAATGTGCCTAAGTGTAAGTTGTCATTGGATTCCGGTGTGCTAATTCAGGCTCCACTTTGCTCAACAATAATTGTTGGCTCCTTCCATTTTGAAATGCCACACAAAATCTCTTTCCAATACACACATGAATTGGCTGACTGAAAGCAATGACTTAATATGGAAAGGAAGTGCCAATCTTCCCTGCTGTCCATCAGAGACCTGACAGTATTGAGGAATATTTAATAAAAGGGCGCTGAAGTGGGTATTTATTGGAAGGAATCTGCTGTCTTTGTCATCACCACAAGTATTCTGGATATGAATTGAATCATAATAAATCTGAACTAACTTTTCATTTCATTTTAAGCAATTCCATGATATTCCTCTATGAGCCGTGGCATAGTGGCTAGCGCACATTCCTCAAACGTGTTGAGCCATGGTACTCAGGAAATGCAGATTCGAGTCTTGTCTGCGTCATGTCCCAATACCACCCTCAATTATTTCTTCTCTCTACGGTTTCTATAAGATGAAAAAATTAAATAAAAAGTGCTGACAGAATGTTCACAACTACTCTATTAAACAATCTCACAGTTGTGACTTCCCAAAGTAAAGCAACATTCATATTGGCTTCAAGGTAGCATAGAGAGGAATGAGGCTAATGCTGCAATCTTTACTTGGGGTTGGAGACAGGTGGTGAGTGACTTTACTTCTAATTGGACCAAGTGCAGCTGCTTCCTTACCTATTCACTCAGTTCGGCTCCACTATTCCAATAATATCTATGTCTATCAGTCACATTTCAGACAGAAGAGAAAAGATGGGAAAAAATGCAGTAATTATTACAGCCCATCGGTTTAAGGGATTGAAAAATTCAGTCCCTGTCAGAAAAAGAGGGCGAAGGAATGTGGACAGTCACCAAAGATCATGCATTCATTATCAAGGACGTAAAACGATGTTCCAAAGCCAATGAGCTCCATTAATATTTCAACTAGTGCACCGCATAAGAGCGTAGGCAAGAGACAAAGAGATTTATCCACTGACATAAACTGATCTGAAGCGCAACCCCCCCACTCCACAAAACAGTATAACTTTCTGATTAATTAAATTTCTGTGGATTAGGAGTACGGCGAGCCTGATTGTGCTGGCAAGCAAACTGTGGGGTTTCATGTCCTCCACACCTTTGCAGATAATTGCATTCAGAGGCAAATAAGTCTTTGTTAATATGATGGGGAACACGAAACAAAACACTGGGAGAATAAGATATGGGTCCATTACTGCGTGAAGCCAAAGAGTGAAATGTGGGAGGTGAGAAACAGTTTGTGAGCAATGGTAGACCCGAGATCTTTTTTCCAGAATTCGGCGTGCTGTTTCAACGTTTGAAAACGGTGCCCTAATACCACATGCAAACTTAAGCTACTCCTGAGACACCATCTCGCTGTATGAATTTTAAACAGGCATAAGTACGCTTCCTGCTTTAATTACTGAACAATTTGGAGGTTTTAAGCTTTTGACGGTGAAAAATGAAGCTCTTTTTTTTTTTCCTCCGGGCAATCAAGACCGCCAGCATTTCCCCCACCCCCAGTATATTTTTCATCATCTTCAACTAATGAAGCATCGGGGGAGGATTATCTCATGTTTCTGTCTATTTGCCTCATTGACCACACTTCTGCTGACCAGGGGTCACACTCAGATGCTCCGCTCCGGTGTGAGGATGTCCAGTTGTGACAAGCAATGGGGGCAACAGAAGACCACACAGACTGCTGATGGACTGTTTGGGCTCTGGGGGAACTCCCTTATGTATAATGAATGCGCAATGACACAAATACAGTTTCTAGATTGTGACTGTATATCACTGGAGGAAAAGGCCAACTTAAATTAAAGCACTACTGCTTGAGTATTACCACAAAATATTACTTTCAAGCAGGGGTGTAAGCAGGATTTGCTGTTTGTGTGGACCTCCAAAAAAAAAATAAAAAATAGGTTCAAAAAATATTTCTAAATTGGCTTCTCGCAAAGGAGGAATAGAATATTTTCAGTTCATAAACACTTACTTTTCTCTATGTTTGAACATCAAAACACTTTAACTTGTAAGGATATACAATTTAACATTTGTATTACATAACCTACTACATTTTGAAGCTTGTTCAAGTGGGGTTAAATTACACGGTAGCTCAAATGATAAGAGCATTGCACATGCAATGCAAAGGGGTATGAGCCCTGAAGAGCACGCAAGTTGAAACATGTGCCAAAAGTGCCACAAAATGACGTAGTTACTTTTGAAATTGCATTTTCATGTCACGTTTTTTTTCTGTCGCTATGGGTTAGGTTTTTGGTTTAAGGTTTAGGGTTGGGTGGATGAGTTTGACTGTAAACTCTTTAAAGCATAAAACTTAAAACCTCATCTGTTTGGGACGAAATTTAACTCGCTTTTAGCGCCACTCAGTGGACATTTCACACAGGAAGTCACGTAATAGGAGTCACGTAATAGGAGTCACGTAATATCATTTAGCAAACACATTTGCCACTGTGATTTTTGATGAAATCAGGATCGATTTTTTTCACTAAACTTGTTGCAATGCTGCCTATGTTGGAAGCATACTGTTTTTAGGAACTAAGCCAATGCATCACACACTCGAAAGTAGATTATGGATTCTCATATAGAAGATTGCACAGGCCTTAAAGGTGCACTCAGTAATTTTTTCTTCATTAAAAAAGTTTAACTCCTAAAGACATGAATTATAATTTAGCAATATATGTAGGAAATCATGACATTAAAATGAAGACTAGTCATATCAGTAACCTTATAAAAGCTGTTTAATTCAACAGTACATGGAGAGGGTCCGCACATGGGGGCTGTCATGTTAGTATCACATGACCAGCCGAATACTACTTGCTTAATTTCAGCAACCATCCAATTATCTGAAACTTTCACTCGTTGATTAAAGTAATCATGGCTGACTATGAAAACTACATTTCTACAATGGCATCTGAAAGAAAGCATTCTGACTGGCTACATCACCGCCTGGTATGGCAACAGCACCACTCTCAACCGCAAAGCCCTGCAAAGGGTGGTGCGAACTGCCAGACACATCATCGGAGGTGAGCTTCCCTCCCTCCAGTACATCTATACCAGGCGTTGTGTGAAAAAAGCTCAGAGGATCATCAGAGACTCCAGCCACCCGAGCATGGGCTGTTCTCACTGCTACCATCAGGCAGGCGTTATCGCAGCATCAGGACCCGCACCAGCCGAATTCATGACAGCTTCTTCCCCAAGCAATCAGACTTTTGAACTCCTGATCTCTCACGATCAATATACATCAGCACTGCACTTTATTAATCTCACACTGGACTGTCATAACTCATATTCTCTCTTAACAACACACTGGCAACTGACTATCAACCGACAGCCTGAATGTCAATACAGCACAATACAACCTACTGTATATTTTATATATATACTATTTTTACTGTATACTGTGTATTCTATATTGTGTGTATGTGTATTCTATATTGTGTGTATTGTATACTGTACATTGTATATTATTATTTGTATATTGTGTTGTGTGTAATTATGTGTATTTTAGTTTTGTAAATTGTGTTGTAAATCTGATGTTTATTGTAGATTGGTATATGTCTCATGACTGTCAGAGTTTGATTTGATTTGAAACTGAAAACTACTGATTTTAAATGATGCTACATCCAAGCCGCTAGGTGTCAGTGTAAGACCAAGATTACACAAAGACAAAAGTAACTGAGTGCACATTTAAATCAAAGCCTGAACCCGAACGTGCCTGAAATAGCTCACTCTTTTTATAATTTATTTTCCAAGCAATTCAGTTTGTTGCAATAGGCTGTATTTTAGTTGAGTATGGCAGGTAACATTCATAACAGTTGGCTATAACAGCAAACATACAGCCCCTTAGCTTATCAGAGCAGAAGGGAAAAAACATTGGCTTATAAATTATATATACCGTTTATCATGCGCTAAAACTTGCATGGTGCAGAAGCATGTTCAACAGTGAAACAGTCATATGAATAATTTTTTTGTGAACTGAACTTCAAAACGTTGCATCTTTGTAAAAATAAATCAAGACAAAAATGTACAACCTTTTTAACTTGACATGGTGTCTAAAAAATGTGGTGGTCCTGAGCAAGAAGAAGAAACAGATAAAGAAACAGCCGTCCAGCGCATGTTTACATAGGAAGAGAACTGAAAAACAGAGCACATGCCCACGAAAACCCGTTCAATGTGTACAGCCCCTAATTATTCTGTTTGCACATGTCTGTGAGTTGGAGTGCATGAGTGAGTGGGCCTATTTACTTTTTCATTAATTACAAACCCCACCCGAACCCAAAGTCATGCTTGAAAAACTGACCCAAACCCATTGGGCTCAGGTCAGGTTGCAGACGACCTTATTGTCATGCTAAAATTAAGATGGCCTTTGATACTTAGAGATGAGGCTGTTCAGAGCGGCATATTTTAGAACCCATTTTATGCAGCATTTTATCTGTAGGCTATACAGAAGCTGCACAGAGCTGCCTTAACTCTGTGGTTTAAAGACACATTCAGTGATACAGTATTTAATTTTATACAAAATTGTACATTGGGTGGATGGCCCACCTGCAGTTACTGTATGTGCCTGTTTTCAATTCAGCAACTTGGTGTCCTGAAATCCTCTAACTCTTTAGCACGCTTGAGGATCCATGCGACAATGACTAACACAGCAATCAATCCTGGAAAAAGAGCTTGTCATTGGGTTATAAACAAGACGGCAACAGCACAGGGGCTGACGTGCATTTGTTTGGAAATGAAAAATGACTTTCTGTCACTTAATCACAGGAGGAATAAAAACATCCTATCTTTGTACACAGCCCCTGATGTGTGAATGTATTATAAAGGTAAATCATCCGTTTGTCAGACGCTCCCAGTGAGAGTCACCGGTGCTGCGATGGCAATAAATTGTACTGTTGATGTGGTGTGAACAGTGAAGTGTGAATAAATAGCTTGTAAGTTCACAATTAACAACTGTAAAGCAATACATACACTTACAATGATTTAAAGTGGTATGTTTGAGAACAAATATCATGTTGGCCTTGCCCAAGAAATTTTTTATTTAAATGATCAAGCTTCAGTCAGTCCACAAATAACTGACAATGTATGTGATGTTTTAGTTTGTTGGTTTGGTTTCAAGAGAAAACAAAACTGTTTGATTGGAAGATTTTAGGGATGGATACAAGTTATGGATAATTCATATTTAACATTCCGTTCTGTATGATGCCATAATATAACTATTTGTAAGTCCCATATGATGCCATATGGAAAGCCATTTTAAGTTTTATAGGTTTTATGATGTCATACACTGAAAAAAAAAAAGAAAAAAGAAAGATTAATAATAATAATAATAATAATAATAATATGTTTAATTTATATAGCGCCTTTCCAGAGCTCAAGGACGCTTCACAATAAAGAACAGTAACATAACAATCATATAGACAATCATATGGACAGTGGACAGTTGCCCAGTCCGGAACAAAAACAAATGCAGTTGCATATAGCAGATATCAGATCGTGCAATCAATCCAGTACAAAAGAACACATAACATTGTGTAGACAGTATAGAAAGTGTAAGCAGTGTATGCAGTGGCCCAATCAGAATACAGATAAGCATACAAACAAATACAATGTGCAGTACACGAAGCATATACACATTATGACTGATAATATTGGGAGAACAAATAGGTTTTGAGTTGAGATATGAATTCAGAGATAAAGGTAGTAGTTCGGAGAGCCAGAGGGATTGAGTTCCATAGCTTAGGTGCCACAATAGAAAAAGACCTGCCGCCCATTGAAGAAATGTGGAATCTAGGAACAAGAAGTTTGCACCCAGAAGATCGGAGTGAGTGAGGAGGAATATAGGGAGAAAGTAAACCAGAAAGGTGAGAAGGAGCTAGACCGTGGAGTGACTTAAATGTAAGCAGGAGAATTTTGTATGTTATACGGTATGCGACAGGTAGCCAGTGAAGGTAAAATAGGATGGGAGTAATATGTGCAGATCGTTTAGTGTAAGTTAGTACTCTCGCAGCAGAATTTTGAATATATTGCAAGTGGGAGATAGAGATTAGTTGGCTCAACAACCATATAAATAGCCTCTTCTCAGAAATGTACATATTTATAAATTTTTTAGCTTTACTTAATTTTCATTAATGTGCACAACACAAAATATACATTTTACAGTGAAATTAGAGTGATACATAGAGTTAATGAATAATTTTGAGTTCCTTGAACTTCTTTGGCTTAAAATCCATAAAATTAAGATTTTAAGTACAACTAACTCAAACGATCAAGTGCAGAACTGAGGTTGTGGGAAATACCCATAAGCCCTTGCGCTTGAATAATTTAAGCATGTTTGTTTGGTCAAAAGAAACTTATGGGGCATTCGTTAGTTGTTATTAGGAATTAATACAGATTTGAGCTCTTTTTAGTATTGTTGATGTTGTTTTAGTGTAAATAGCTGTTTTGTGTAAATTCACCATTATGGTGATTAGTGTTCCCTTTGGTGAAGTGGGATCCTGTTCAATCCAAGTATTTTTACCTTGTGCATGTGAATGTGCATAGCTAAAGTGCAGCTTAATCGTACTTCTTGGAGAAATAAAGTTTAATGACTGACCTCAGTCATTATTATCTTAAAATTATGTCCATAAAATTAAGTAGAAACAATTATATAAATGTTAATTTGAAACAATTTGCTATTAGTTGTTACATCTTATTTGTCTGACATACATTTTTAAGAAAACAAAGTTGAATGAACTGATAAATTTATGTGTATCTAACAAAGGTTTTCTAGTTGTGCGGACATTAAATGACCATAAGTTGAATTTACTTAAAAAGCGTGATGCAAAAATGCTACATATATATTTTAGGTAAATCCAATCCAACTTTTTTCAGTGTATGAGAACCTTTTTAAGTTCCATAGAATGCTATAAAAAGATTTTCTTAAGTTTCATTTGATATAATAACATTTCATGTGATGCCACATAACATCCTGAGTTCCTATGATGTCATTAGATAACCTTTAAGTTCCACATGATGCCATAAAATAAAATTCTTTATTCCATATGATGCACGGAAGAAACTTTTCATGTTTCATATGATGCCATAGTAGAATCTTCTACTATGAAAGTTTCATTTGATATTAAAGAAATTCCATATGTTGCGTTTATCTTTTTAAAGTTCCATTTGATGCCATATAATTTTTTTTTTTTAAATCTACATGACGCCATAGGGGAACCTTCTGTATGACCCCATAATTCCATAAGGTGTCAAAGGAGAGCATTTTTAAAGTTCCATATACTGCTATAGTGCTGCTGTGGACTAATGTGAAGTCAACAAAACAGTGGGTTTTCATGCGTTACACTTGAGCTGGGTCCTGTCCTGATCCCATTTCCCTCTTATCCTTAGTTTCCTGTCTATGCTACTGAAGCGCACAGAATATGAAGACTTAACAATATTCATATTCTAATCCAGCATAATTAGTAGTAAATTAGCAGGTATGCATTGTGACCTCTTCGTTTTACCAGCTTGCAGAGGAAAATAAATATGCTGCAACTTTATTTAGGACACACGGTTCAAATCATTGCTTTTAGGATGCGCTTTCAGGAGCTTAAAATAAACCCATGGATGATCTAACTGGCTGACTGTTCCAGTGGATTTGCCATCATTATGTAATGTACTGCTTACTGTTGAACTTCAAAAAGCATGTCAAAACACAAGCAAGACTTAATTATCATATTTCATTCTAAGATTTGAAAACTGGTGCCAAAAATGGTCTCTCAGATCCGTGGGGGTCTGTAGTGACCCAGACTGAACATGAAATATAGATGGCAAAAGAATTTTAGAGTCCACCAAACAGCTTTAAGAATCATAATATTTCATTTTGGCTTTTGATTTTCATACATCAGGGCAATGGAACTCCTGATGAGTCGCCCTGTCAACAGAGGGAGTGTGTTGTGGCCTCATGAAGTGACATTAAAAGAGAAAAGAACAATTAAGCCTGAAAAGGATGCCTAGTAATTATGATTCTACTTGGGAAAGTGAACAAGCTGACTGCGTCAGGAGTTCGACAGAAGACAGCTGCCAACTGGTCTCACTGGAATAATATGTATATAAAAAAAGATTCCTTCACACATCAAATGACTGTCGAGTAACGCCAATGTGTCTCTTTCATGCTGTTCCATATTCTCTTTTACAGCCATATGCTTCCCTTTTTCAACAATTTCTACACAACCATATGCGGATCTTTTTTAATTAAGGCAATGACAGGCAGGGTGGGTATGAAATATAAAAATGGAAAGTAAATATTTGAAAAGTAGATATTTTGTTCATTGGTTGGTCCACATGTGCAATGAGAATGTTTGTGATGCAGCAATATTAATAAGAAATAGTTCTTTTTTGAGATTGGTGCTTACCCATGCAAAACTTGCTGCCACGATGCTAGGGTGTTGACGATGGATGCCAAGGCATTTCTATGAAGTTAGCAAATTGCTATGCGATTGCTAGGGTGTTCGGGGAGGTTACTTACTGGTCCAAGTCAAAGAGCTCACATGTCTGTATGATATTCTGGGTGCAATATGGCTCTGATCACTCCTTCAATGTAGTCTATGTGTAACCTGGTCCCATAGAATCATGCTACTACCATCATTTTAGCTAAATGATTTTTACGTGACGTTTTATATATCGTGGAATTTTCCTGGTGAAATAAATGACAGAGGCTCTACAACAACAACTTTTATTCACTTTCACACAATTCTTGAGTAAAGCAGATTATCAGTTCCTAAACACTTCTCACCCTGTTCCTCACAAACAAAACATAAAAACTTTTTAAATATGTTTCCACATATAAAAATAGCTTCTTAAATAAAAGACACCTTGTGGGGATTTGCTGAATGTCACTTCAGATATTCTCTTGCTGAATATCTTTCATAGTTGACAATATTCACCCATATTTTTTTATCCTCATTCAGTGCAAATTTTCATTAGGTAATCAAGTGTTCTAAATTAAAGCAAGGGCATGCAAAGAAACTGTGATATATATTACAGCATCTTATGAAATACTTATTTACAAAACACTTGATCTGGTGAATATATTGGCTACAAAAAAAAACTTTATTTGGTAAATGCTTACATATAGAGCATTGTAACAGAGCCAAGTCTTCGTAATAAGAGTCCACAGTGTATTTCAGGCTTCTTCACAGTTAAAAATCCAGCGTTCTGCACCAAATTTGAATTATTTTCTGGTTAGTATTGGGATTTTGGTTGCATAATAAACTCCATCTGGGATTTTATTCATTTTTGGACTGTCCTTGCCTCTATCTCTGTGCCTGTCATAGTAAGATAAAAAAATTTTTTTAATATATATATATATATATATATATATATATATTCTATAAATTGATTTTAAAATTGAATAATCGGTTATCTGTCTTTCAACACCTTAGATATTGGTATCAGTAAAATCCATTATCGCTGTACCTCTACATGATAGAGTATTAACCTTAAAAACCTCACCTGTTTGGGAGAAAATTTAACTCTCTTTTAGTATCACACAGTGGACATTTAACTTTGGATGGGCAGCGATAGGTGCAGTGAACCACGTTGTCATTTTGCAAAAAATGTCACTTAATTCACTGTCACTTAATTTTCCGTGAGGCCAAAATCCTAAACCAGATCATTAGTAAAACAGAACTCTCCTCAACAAACAGCATGATTTGATGTATCAGTCAAATCAGTAGCAAAAACATACTTTTTATCCTTAGGGTTAGAGGTTTGTTCAAATCCTTGTCTTTGATTTTTGATTTTGCATCATTATAATGAGGTGTTGTGCTAAACAAATGCTAAAATAGTGTCTGCTAGTCTTTTGTGAATGAGTCAAATAAGAGAAAAGGAGAAAAATAAAAATATTGCTAGACCTGGAACTGCTGTCAAGATTGACATTTGAAATAATGATTAGTGGCAGTATCAAAAGTTTTTATGAAGCCAGACAGGAAATCGCTTAAAATGCACAAATAACAAAACCAACAAGGACTTGTACAGAAACACTGAAATGTTGCTGGCAGGCACAGCTTTCTTTATCCACGTTTGACGGTGTGCCTTCTGTCAAATCACTTTCCAACTGAGTGGTCAACAGACCCAGAGGTGAAAACAAAACATTTAATTACAAACCATAACATTCCAAGTTGACCTCGCCATTTGTCTGATAGGGGCTTCATAGGGTGGGGGTGGGCTTTAGTAATTGGCACATTTAATATTTGATTCGTGCTTTGTCTTTTATTAATGTATACTCCTGATTAGCTGATTAACTGCTCCTGACATCAATCCATACAAAGTAAACCTATCCATTATTATAAAATACCACATTACACGAAACATATCAAACACATCTCAATCATTTTTAATGCTGATCATATTTAAAGAGCACCACTTTAACATAATATGTATAAAAATACATGATAATTTACTGAATAGTTGTACACTTGATAAAGACAACTCTTTTCATGGAATAGATTGAGTTACATAATTAACATAACACTCCTAATAAAACTTTACATTCAAGATTGCTATAATGCAATATCTATTATGCTAATTACACACTCACGCGAAGACGTAGCTTCAGTCGCACCCAACCATTTTCAATCTGCTGCTCGGTTCAAATGCAAATATAAGTTGTAAATTTGCCTTTGATGGTACTTCAATGTAATGGACATTTTTAGTGCAAAAAAAGACACTCAGATCTAATAGCACATCATGTCAGTCTAGAAATGGAGGTTACAGGTGAAGTTTTGCTATATTTCAAAAACCGTACCCCTGGCCACTCTTGAAAGCTGCCGAGGTGGTGAATGTTGCATTTTGAAAGATGTAAATAAATGCAGCCTTGTTAATGGCAAGACTGATACAGACAAGCAGAGGTTCTAGGAAAAACTCTTGACAATATTCTAGCCAAGATGTTAAAAAACAATTTAAACTGATTCAAAATATTACATTCTTTTTCAAGTTCAATTTCACCAAAAAAAAAAAAAAAAAAAATTATGTGCCAAATGGGGACAACCAAGTTCTACAATTATTTGGCTACAATTGTGTGATATTATTAAGGAAGTAAATTATTTGGCGGCTCATTTTTGCTTGGAAGTTTTAATAAGGTTCTCTTGACATTAATAATTCATCATTAATAATTTATTAGATTTCCAGACACTACGCTGCTGTACACTATAATCCTGACACTTAAATTTCCATTCAAACCCCAAGTAAAGTATGTTGTGCTACACATTAGTGTAGTATGCATTTTTTTAAATTCTTCATAGGAATCACAATATTATGAAACATAAAATATTTGTCTTCAATAAAAGCATCTCACTCAGTCAAAAAATGAAAATTTCATTTATATTTTTCCAACGAGACCCTCAGCAGCAGTCCGCCCACTGAATATAACATCATTGACAGAGACACCATCGTAGGAAGCTCCCGTCAGTGTCAGGGGCAGATTGTGGTTGTTGATGTATTGCCTCATCTTTTCTGAAAAAAAAAATAAAAATAATAATAAAAAAAATAAAATAAATTATATACACACACACACACACACACACACACACACACAATATATACACTCACTGGCCACTTTATTAGATAAACCTGTACATCTACTTACTGTATTCATGAGATTATCTAATCAGCCAATCGTGCAGCAGCAATGTAATGTATCAAATCATGCAGCAATGTAATGTATCAAATCATGCAGATATGGATCAGGAGCTTCAGTTAATATTCATATCCACCATCAGAATGGGGAAAAATGTGATCTCAGTGATTTAGACCGTGGCATGATTGTTGGTGCCAGACGAGCTGGTTTGAGTATTTCTGTAACTGCTGATCTGGTGTTTTCATGCACAACAGTCTCTAGAGTGTAAAGAGAATGGTGCAAAAAACAAAAAAACATCCAGTGAGCAGCAGGTCTGTGGAAGAAAATGGCTTGTTAATGACAGCGGTCAGAGGAGAATGGCCAGACTGGTCCAAGCTGACAGGAAGGTGACAATAACCCAAATAACCACACGTTACAACAGTGCTATGCAGAAAAGCATTTCTGAACATACAACATGTCGAATATTGAGGGCGGATGGGATACAGCAGCAGAAGATCCCTCCGGGTACCACTTATGTCAGCTAAGAACAGGAAACTGAGGCTGCAGTGGACACAGGCTCACCAAAACTGGACAGTAAATGATTGGAAAAACATCGCCTGGTCTGACATATTCGCATTTCTGCTGAGGTACACAAATTGTGGGCCCACTGCAGCCTCAGTTTTCTGTGGCTCTGTGGAACCCAACGTGGTCTTCTGCTGTTGTAGCCCATCCGCCTCAAGGTTTGACATGTTGTGCATTCTAAGATGATAATCTGCTCACTACAATTGTACAGAGTGGTTATCTGAGTTACCGTAGCCTTTCTGTCAGCTTGAAACAGTCTGGCCGTTCTCCACTGACCTCTGTCATCAACAAGGTGTTTTCGTCCACAGAACTGCCACTCACAGGATGTTTTTTTGTTTTTGGCACCATTCTGAGTACACTCTAGAGACTGTTTTGTGTGAGAATCCCAGGAGATCAGCAGTTACAGAAATACTCAAACCAACCCATCTGGCACCAACAATCATGCCATGGTTGAAATCACTGAGATCAAATTTTTTCACTATTCTGATGGTTGATGTGAACATTAACCAAAGCTCCTGACCCAAATCTGAATGATTTTATACATTACACTGCTTCCGCACAATTGGCTGATTAGATAATCATATGAATACAGTAAGTAGATGTACAGGTGTATCTAATAAAGTGGCCGGTGTGTGTGTGTGTGTGTGTGTGTGTGTGTGTGTATATATATATATATATATATATATTCCCCCCAAAATAAACTATGGCAAGGTCAACTTTGACATGGGTGTATGGAGCTTAATTCTCTATTACATTTTCACAACTTCCCAAAAGAGAGATTACTGCAGTCAGAAGGAAAAAAAGATGGACAGTAGGTTGCTTGATTTTTATTAAATTTTTTCTTATTGCTAGGTAGAGCTGGATGACATACTGAATATTCATGATATAATCGTGATGATTTTGCTGACTATATAAAATGAAGCAATATCGTGAATATCAAAATGATTTTAATGTGCTTTTTGTTTGGCCATTAAATTTCATAAAGAGCCCAACAGTATACTAATTTCACGATCCTTCAAGGCTGCACAATTAATCAAAATAACATAAAAATGGTGATAAGTTCATACTGTATGCGATTATTAAACTGCAAAAGACTGCGATTAAAGACAGATAAACTTGGTCTGTGTGCACTTCAGAATAAACCACTGACGTGTTGTTCTGTGCATGCATAATATTATGAGCTCATGAGCTTGTGTTTTAAGTGCTTTAAGAGCAGTTCACATGCATTGTGAAAGAAAGAAAATGTATGTTCAAGCATTCGCACAATTCCAAACATTAGTAACTGCTTCAAGTTATTATACAAATCTACATACGCCGCCGTGTAAGAGAAAAGGAGATGATAGCGTTTCACCAGATGCGAAACACTGTAAACTGCACACTGCGATTTCAGTGTCAAAATAAAAGCTCCAGGTGATGGTGAATTGGACAGAAATATATTACTTTGATATAAAACAAATTTAATCCTTAAAATAATAACGATAATTCAGTATTACATTAATAAACTTGACTCTGTCCCACAGTAATATTTTAGTATTATGCAATATTTAACTGAGTTTCAAAAAAAGGTGGAGTAGATTTTGCATACCTTGTTTATTCACAAAAAATGTCTTAGTAAAAATATATGTAGGTAAATAATGCTTTTTATTAAGTTACTATGTATAAGTATGAAAGTGCATATCAATGAAAGTGCTTAGACCTCATTCTCACTGGTGTTCATTTAGTGACAAACTCTGGGGAAACATGCCTTTATTATTTTTAAATAGATTTTTTTTCAGTGCCTTTAGAATATTGAAACTACTTGGGTTACAGTGGCTGCTTGGATAAAATGATGCTTCCACTGATAAAAAACAAAAACAAAAAAACTTCTGAGCCATTTCAGAGCAAATACATAATTATCAATATATATATATTGTATATCCTCAATAGGCTACAAAATATTGAGATAAACCCATTCTAGCTGTATAGCCCAGCCCTGTTGCCAGGGTATTATAACACAAAGCAGTTAAAAAAAAATAAAAAAATAATGTGCATTAAACATAGTTTGCTAGGATTACCCTGCTAAATTATGTGAAAAGGGTACATAAAATAAACTTTGGCTTACCAAGTCGTTTCCAGTGTCCTAAATGATATTGCGGAATGCAGTCCTAAACACAACAAAAAGATTAATAACAGATTAATAAAAAAATGAAAATAAAAATACACAAAGAAACACCTCAAAACTCAAAAAAGGCATTCATCTGGAAAATACACTTCCAGTCTGAATATCCCTTCTCTTTGTGAAAGTGTGTAACAGTAATTAAACCGCTCAAAGTCACTGTAGTCAATGAGACTGGCTATCTGTATTTTCATCTTACTCTTTAACCATGTAATTAAGTCAGTCTGAAATGAAGAGGATCAGCTAGTGCCCCTTACCCCTCTACATGTCAGGACAGTCTTATATGTCCTAAAAACAAGTGACCCAACCTGAGTCCTCCTGTTACATGACTATTCCCTTCTGTTTTGCTCACTGATCTAGAAGGCAGGAGCAATGTTTAAAGAAATTGACCATCTGCCTTGATTTATGTTAGATCAAAACAGAACCACAGAGAGAAGACCGAGGACATCTGGTGGCTATGAGATTATCTATAAAGCTGGTGTCGTGCATGGCTGACAAAACAATCTGAAGTAATTTCTTCAAATAAATGTCAATATGTATTCAAATAAAGAGGCCATGTTCTACACTTATGACCATTTTTAGCCTGCTCTCTGACCCTTAGAATTAATCATGATTCTGATCTTTTCGCATGTGAAATGAAGAACAATGTGCCCACCAAGCTGCTTACTTAATAGGTGTTGAACTGTAAACGTGGGCTCATGGTTCTAACGCGAACACAGTGTTGATCTTAATAACCAGCTGCTTTAACCAAATGTCTGGTCTGGGTGGACTGGGAGTGTACGTCGCATGGTGAACATTAAAGTATGTCTTCATAGTTTTCTTTGAGCAAACATTTTATTTATAAAACTAAATGGCTCACATTTTCAGTGGAATATGACATCTACTTTAATAATTAATATGCAATTCTATCATATATATAAAATGTGCCTTGATGTTGCTTAAAATGATAAATAAAAAAAAAATAAGAAGCGGATAGTTCAGACTCAAACTTCTAAATGCATGAGCCACATTTGAAGTTATTGTAAAATAGCAGATAAATGCACACCTGCGACTGCACATCAGTTGCATTATATATTAACGCCTTATTTTGCTTGGCAACTATAAACAGCCTACAGTTCAGCTAATAAACTATATTTCTTGATTATACTGACTATCGTTTTTATTATCGTTAAATGCAAATATTTTATTGTATTGATGTTGAACCCTATTTTATATATACAGTTGTGCTCAAAAGTTTGCATACCCTTGGAGAATTGGTAATATATGTACCATTTATAAAGAAAACATGAGTGAGCAGGCAAAACACATTTCTTTTATTTCTTATGGGATTCATATTCAACTGTAGGTTATAACAGAATGGCACAATCATAAAACAAAACATGGCAACAAAGAAAAAAAATGAAATGACCCCTGTTCAAAAGTCTGCATACCCTTAGTTCTTAATACTGTGTATTGCCCCCTTTAGCATCAATGACAGCGTGCAGTCGTTTGTAATAGTTGTCTATGAGGCCCCAAATTCTTGCAGGTGGTATAGCTGCCCATTTGTCTTGGCAAAATGCCTCCAGGTCATGCAAAGTCTTTGGTCGTCTTGCATGAACCGCACGTTTGAGATCTCCCCAGAGTGGCTCGATGATATTAAGGTCAGGAGACTGTGATGGCCACTCCAGAACCTTCACCTTTTTCTGCTGTAACCACTGGAGGGTCAACTTGGCCTTGTGCTTAGGGTCATTGTCGTGCTGGAAAGTCCAAGTGTGTCCCATGCGCAGCTTTCATGCAGAAGAATGCAAATTGTCTGCCAGTATTTTCTGATAACATGCTGCATTCATCTTGCCATAAATTTTCACAAGATTCCCCGTGCCTTTAGAGCTCACACACCCCCAAAACATCAGTGAGCCACCACCATACTTCACAGTGGGGATGGTATTCTTTTCACTATAGGCCTTGTTGACCCCTCTCCAAACATAGCGCTTATGGTTGTGACCATAAAGCTCTATTTTGGTCTCGTCACTCCAAATTACAGTGTGCCAGAAGCTGTGAGGCATGTCAAGGTGTTGTCGGGCATATTGTAACCGGGCTTTTTTGTGGCATTGGCGCAGTAAAGGCTTCTTTCTGCCAACTCGACCATGCAGCTCATTTTTGTTCAAGTATCGTTGTATTGTGCTCCTTGAAACAACCACACCGTCTTTTTCCAGAGCAGCCTGTATGTCTCCTGAGGTTACCTGTGAGTTTTTCTTTGCATCCCGAACAATTCTTCTGGCAGTTGTGGCTGAAATCTTTCTTGGTCTACCTGATCCTGGCTTGGTATGAAGAGATCCCCGAATTTTCCACTTCTTAATAAGTGATTGAACAGTACTGACTGGCATTTTCAAGGCTTTGGATATCTTTTTATATCCTTTTCCATCTTTATAAAGTTCCATTACCTTGTTACGCAGGTCTTTTGACAGTTCTTTTCTGCTCCCCATGGCTCAGTATCTAGCCTGCTCAATGCATCCATGTGAGAGCTAACACACTCATTTACTATTTATACACAGACACTAATTGCAATTTAAAAAGCCACAGGTGTGGGAAATTAACCTTTAATTGCCATTTAAACCTGTGTATGTCACCTTGTATTTCTATAACATGGCCAAACATTCAAGGGTATGTAAACTTTTGATTAAGGCCATTTGGGTGATTTCGGTTATCATTATGATTTAGAAAGGAGCCAAACAACTATGTGATAATAAATGGCTTCATATGATCACTATCCTTAAATAAAAGTTTTTTTTGCATGATCAGTCATATTTTCAAAATCAATGCCAAAATTTCACAATTTCTGCCAGGGTATGCAAACTTTTGAGCACAACTGTATACTGAGTTATACATACAGTGTGTATGTGTGTATATACATATATATATATATATATATATAAAATAAAAATGTTAATATTATATACTGTACATGTATTGTATGCTGGTATCAAACACCTAGTTCAAAGCCAGATTACATTTTGATATCATCTTTTTGTTACAGTTTTTGGATAAACCAGCAAACATAATCAAACCACACTGGCATACATTCAGGCAAGGGTCAACAATGTTATAATTTTTACCAAATATTTTAAATTTGTTCTTACGACAAAGGTATTTTTCTTGAAAATCGAGACAGGGCATGTAGTCACATTTTTATTGGGTCATGTGTTACAATTGTCAAAAATTCATACAATTCATAAATTACAATATCTGAGGGCCAAAACAATGTTTTCATGTTGTTTATTTGCTTCAAATTTGTTTTACTTTAAAATTATGCTGAAAACCTTATACAGTGCATCCGGAAAGTATTCACAGCGCTTCACTTTTTCCACATTTTGTTATGTTACAGCCTTATTCCAAAATGGATTAAATTCATTATTTACCTCAAAATTCTACAAACAATACCCCATAATGACAACGTAAAAGAAGTCTGTTTGAAATCTTTGCAAATTTATTCAAAAAAAAAAAAAAAAACGAAAAAAAAAAAATCACACGTACATAAGTATTCACAGCCTTTGCCATGACACTCAAAATTTAGCTCAGGTGCATCCTGTTTCCACTGATCATCCTTGAGATGTTTCTACAACTTGATTGGAGTCCACCTGTGGTAAATTCAGTTGATTGGACATGATTTGGAAAGGCACACACCTGTCTATATAAGGTCCCACAGTTATCAGTGCATGTCAGAGCACAAACCAAGTCTAAGGAATTGTCTGTAGACCTCCAAGACAGGATTGTATCGAGGCACAGATCTGGGGAAGGGTACAGAAAAATGTCTGCAGCATTGAAGGTCCCAATGAGCACAATGGCCTCCATCATCCATAAATGGAAGAAGTTTGGAACCACCAGGGCTCTTCCTAGAGCTGGCCGCCTGGCCAAACTGAGTGATTGGGGGAGAAGGGCCTTAGTCAGGGAGGTGACCAAGAACCCGATGGTCACTCTGACAGAGCTCCAGCATTCCTCTGTGGAGAGAGGAGAACCTTCCAGAAGAACAACCATCTCTGCAGCACCCACTAATCAGGCCTGTATGGTAGAGTGGCCAGACGGAAGCCACTCCTCAGTAAAAGGCACATGACAGTCCACCTGGAGTTTGCCAAAAGACACCTGAAGGACTCTCAGACAATGAGAAACAAAGATTGAACTCTTTGGCCTGAATGGCAAGCGTCATGTCTAGAGGAAACCAGGCACCGCTCATCACCTGGCCAATACCATCCCTACAGTGAAGCATGGTGGTGGCAGCATCATGCTGTGGGGATGTTTTTCAGCGGCAGGAACTGGGAGACTAGTCAGGATCGAGGGAAAGATGAATGCAGCAATGTACAGAGACATCCCTGATGAAAACCTGCTTCAGAGCGCTCTGGACCTCAGACTGGGGAGAAGGTTCATCTTCCAACAGGACAATGACCCTAAGCAAACAGCCAAGATAACAAAGGAGTGGCTCCGGGACAACTCTGTGAATGTCCTTGAGTGGTCCAGCCAGAGCCCAGACTTGAACCCGATTGAACATCTCTGGAGAGATCTGAAAATGGCTGTGCACCGATGCTCCCCATCCAACCTGATGGAGCTTGAGAGGTCCTGCAAAGAAGAATGGGAGAAACTGCCCAAAAATAGGTGAGCCAAGCTTGTAGCAACGAACTCAAAAAGACTTGAGGCTGTAATTGGTGCCAAAGGTGCTTCAACAAAGTAGTGAGCAAAGGCTGTGAATACTTTACATGTCATTTTTTTTCATTTTTTATTTTTAATAAATTTACAAAGATTTCAAACAAACTTCTTTCACGTTGTCATTATGGGGTATTGTTTGTAGAATTTTGAGGAAAATAATGAATTTAATCCATTTTGGAATAAGGCTGGAACATAAAAAAATGTGGAAAAAGTGAAGCGCTGTGAATACTTTCCGGATGCACTATAATAGGCTGCTTAATTCAAGTGCAAATTTAATTAAGGAGCGGTTTATATTTTGTTTTGGTGGTTGTGATGGTGATAAAAATCAATGTAATGCACACAATCTCATGGCTTTTTGGTTCATTTCAAAACACAATCTCACCTTGAGTAATGCAACCAGGCTCCACACAGGAGATGAAGTGACACCCAGGTGAGAGGTCACTGCCTGAGTGGCTCGATTCAACAGCGTCTGCTTGGACACTATATCCGGATTACCAAACGCCTGCTCGAACCATGCACCCCCCATCATTACCTTGAAACACACACACACACACACACACACACACATACTTCTCAAATTACAAAAATGGCTGCAGTAATTACACTAGAAAATGACATCACTGGCAAAACTGCCTTCTATGATGATAACAGCTGGAATCGTCATAATAACATCCATTCATGTGACTGATCTCACAGCCGTGGGGAGCTACATTATGTTATTCAGGTTGCTAACACTGCTCAAAGCAGATCTCAACTCCTTTAATGGCATTTCATGCTTGTTCAGAAATTTCTGGCCTCCCAACTACATAGATGTTTTCCAGCTGGGGGAAAAACAACATGTCCTAAGCAAGGGACTGCTAACTATTAAATTAATAATGATTTAAGTGGGGGAGAAATTAATAATTCAACAGCAATTTTTCGTTGTTGTGAGGGCCACAGAGTACCAGAGGCTATTTTTATTACTGTGTGTAATATGTTCCTGATAGGGTAAGGGTGAAGTATTCCTATCTGAGTCTCATCGCTGTTTGGGCTACTGGTTTTCACGTAAATGCATCTCTCCTGAGCAGATCAGACCACAAAACTCATGAAAGACATCAGATCCATTCCCTACTTTTGGTAACACTTTACAATAAGGTTGTAATCATTTACATTAGTTAATGCATTAGGCATCATTAACTAATAATAAAAAATTATAGCTCATCGTTAATTAAGGTTAACTGTTGCACTCAGATTCATTCCCTAACCCATCAAAGATTCACCCATCTGTCTTCCTGACCTCAGAACACCGGAGAAATAGCAAACAGTAGGCACCCAGGGTTTATTTGCAATATGTACATGCACAAGTTTCTGAGAATAGCCATGTGAGAGTAAGCACTCTTGTGTGTGTTTCACTGTGTGGGTGGATATGTTTACAAAACCTTGGTAAGAAAATATACCCAAAAGTCTGAGACCACATTAAAAATCTGGGATTGTTTTCATTTCAATCGCGAAATAAATAACATTTTCACATAAAAAATTAATACATTATATAAATATGATGTAAACTTAAGAAATATTCTGCACTTTTTCAAGGTCTCTGACTAATTTGTGCCAGTTAACTACTTTTTACAGAACTGTCAGATTTCCTTGCTTCCAATGAAGCATAGAAAATGCCCTTAGGAACATTCACAAATCATGCTGGTATAGAATCGGAAAAGAACGCGAAAGTGGCATTTTCACTATTTTTGTACCATTTACAGTGGCATGCAAAAGTTTGGGTACCCCTGATCAAAATTTCTGTTGCTGTGAATAGCTAAGCGAGCAAAAGATGGCCTGATTTCCAAAAGGCTTGAAGTTAAAGATGACATATTTCTTTAATATTTTAAGCAATTTTACTTTTTTATATTCATCTTTTACAGTTTCAAAATAACAAAAAAGGAAAAGGGCACGAAGCAAAAGTTTGGGCACTCTGCATGGTCAGTACTTAGTAACACCCCCTGGCAAGTATCACAGCTTGTAAAAGCTTTTTGTAGCCAGCTAAGTGTCTTTCAGTTTTTGTTTGGGGGATTTTCGCCCATTCTTCCTTGCAAAAGGCTTCTAGTTCTGTGAGATTCTTGGACCGTCTTGCATGCACTGCTCTTTTGAGGTCTATCCACAGATTTTCGATGATGTATAGGTCAGGGGACTGTGAGGGCCATGGCAAAACATTCAGCTTGCACCTCTTGAGGTAGTCCATTGTGGATTTTGAGGTGTGTTTAGGATCATTATCCTGTTGTAGAAGCAATCCTCTTTTCATCTTAAGCTTTTTTACAGATGGTGTGATGTTTGCTTCCAGAATTTGCTGGTATTTAATTTAATCCATTCTTTCCTCTACCAGTGAAATGTTCCCCTGTGCCGCTGGCATCAACACAAGCCCAAAGCATGATCGATCCACCCCCGTGCTTAACAGTTGGAGAGGTGTTCTTTTCATGAAATTCTGCACCCTTTTTTCTCCAAACATACCTTTGCTCATTGCTGCCAAAAAGTTATACTTTAACTTCATTAGTCCGCAGAACTTGTTTCCAAAATGCATCAGGCTTGTTTAGATGTTCATTTGCAAACTTCTGATGCTGAAATTTGTGGTGAGGATGCAGGAAAGGTTTTCTTTTCATACCTCTTCCATGAGGGTCATATTTGTGCAGGTGTCGCTGCACAGTAGAACAGTGCACCACTACTCCAGAGTCTGCTAAATCTTCCGTAAGGTCTTTTGCAGTCAAACAGGGGTTTTGATTTGCCTTTCTAGCAATCCTATGAGGAGTTCTCTCTGAAAGTTTTCTTGGTCTTCCAGACCAAGAATATATACATATACACAACTTTTGCATGTTGCTCCTTTCCTTTTTTTCACTCTAAAATTGTAAAAAAAAAAAAAATATAATACACTAATATTGCTTAAAATGTTGAAAAGAATGCTTCATCTTTAACTTTATGCCTTTTGGAGATCAGTTCATCTTCTACTCACTTAACTATTCAGAGCAACAGAAATTTTGACCAGGGGTACTCAATCTTTTGCATGCCACTGTATATATTCTTAAGTTCTCTTTGTGTACACTAATACATCTGATAAATAAATAAATATACACTACCGGTCAAAAGTTTTGAAACACTTACTCATTCTTTATCATCATTTTTTTTCTTCACATTTTAGAATAATAGTAAAGTCATCAAAACTATGGAATAACATAAATGGAATTATGGGAATTATGTTGTGACTAAACAAAATCCAAAATAAATCAAAACTGTGTTATATTTTAGCATCTTCAAAGTAGTCACCCTTTGCCTAGAATTTGCAGAAATTTACTCTTGACATTTTCTCAACCAACTTCTTGAGGTATCTCCCTGGGATGCTTTTTAAACAGTATTGAAGGAGTTCCCATCTATGTTGGGCACTTATTGGCTGCTTTTCTTTAATATTTGGTCCAAGTCATCAATTTCAAAAACATTTTTTTTATTTTATTAAATTTTAGATTTATAATGAAATAAATTAATATGGTGGCACAATTATATTTTTGTCTACAAAACTAACTTCAAACATTTAAGCATTTGAATTCAGATCAAAAGATTTTTAAGATCATGAGAAACATTTCAGTCAAGTGTTTCAAAACTTTTGACTGTAGTGTATATATATACTGTATATATACACCCACCGGCCACTTTATTAGGTACACATCTACATCTACTTATTCATAAGATTATCTAATCAGCCAATCATGTGGCAGCAGTGCAGTGTATAAAATAACACGGATATGGGTCAGGAGATTCAGTTTATGTTCACATCAACCATCAGAATGGGGAAAAAATGTGATCTCATTGATTTAGACCATGGCATGATTGTTGGTGCCAGATGGGCTGGTTGGAGCATTTCTGTAACAAATAGTAGGCCCACTGCAGCCTCAGTTTTCTGTTCTTGGTTGACAGAAGTGGAACCTAACGTGGTCTTCTCGCCTCAAGGTTCGACATGTTGTGCATTCTGAGATGCTATTCTGCTCACTACAATTGTACAGAGGGTTTATCAGCGTTATCGTAGCCTTTCTGTCAGCTCGAACTAGTCTGGCTAGTCTCCGTTGACCTCCGTCATCAACAAGGCGTTTCTGTCCACAGAATTGCTGCTCACTGGATGTTTTTTGCTTTTGGCACCATTCTAGAGACTTGTGCATGAAAATCCCAGGAGATCAGCAGTTACAGTAATACTCAAACCAGCCCGTCTGGCACCAACAATCATGCCATGGTCCAAATCACTGAGATCAAATTTTTTCCCCATTCTGATGGTTGATGTGAACATAAACTGAATCTCCTGACCCATATCAGCATGACTTTATACATTACACTGCTGCCACATGATTGGCTGGTTAGATAATCGCATGAATAAGTAGATATAGTACAGGTGTACCTAATAAAGTGGCCGGTGAGTGTTATGTTTGTATGTATGTATGTATGTATGTATGTATATATATATATATATATATATATATATATATATATATATAATAATACACACATACACACACACACACACACAAGCAGTCTACATGGTAAGGTCTCACCGTCAATCTGGTGGTTGGTCCTCCATTCCGATTGTGTTGTGGAAAGGGAACTGAGTCATACACGACCCCTAACACTCCTGGATCTTCTGAGGAAGGCACCAAAT